>NC_088274.1:708147-1012183 GCF_036013445.1 Caloenas nicobarica
CTGTCCTTATTCAACCCACCATGTCTGCAGTCGTGTCTTCAGAAGCCTGTCTGGACATTTGCACTTTCCACTGTTCTCCAGAGGTTCTTCTCCTCTCACTCTTTGCTCATTCAGATCCCTCTCACCTCTCTCCCTGCTTTGAGCTTCAGGCAGGTAAAGCTGAATTGTCTTTCAGCCATTGGTCTCATACTCCCTGTAGGCAACTCTTCAATTGTGGTGATGGACCTCACTGGAAGTGGCTTAAACTAACGATAGAGTATATTTTATTGTTCATTATGTTCAGTTGTGTTTTCTTTCTCATTATCTTTTTTGCTTTTGCCAATTAAAAAAGCCTCTTTGTGCCTATTTAAATCCAGATCTCTAAGGAAAGCATGAAGTAATTCATGGAGAGAAGCTGTAACAATCAGGTGCCAACTTGAGTGGAAAATCTGATGTAAAGAAAAGTGATGTAACTGCCAGGGGGCCAATGAGCAAAACAGGGAGGTTGGAGAGGTGAGGAGCAAGGATGTCCATCCCGTGTCTGGCCTCGAGGGACTGCTTTTCCCACCTGTCCAACTTCCTCATTCTAAATATCCTCTTTACCTGCCCCCCTGAAACTTCTCTAATTAGCTCTACGAGTCTTCAGTACCTGACGAAAATGATGGAAGAGACACAGCTTCTGAGGGCTTGGGGCCTTTTAATGAGCCCATGGTATATTTGAGGCTGAGTCCATGAACCTCAGGTACTGAGAAGAGATTCAACAAAGCTCTCAAGGAGCCAAAGGCAAAAGCAAACCCCAAAGTTCCTTGAAGCATTAATGGGCCCCACTGAGGGCTGTTCCTGACAAAGCCTCCCCAGAGGCTCGTTAGAGCAGATAATTGGAGGCTGTGATGACAGGTAGGCCAAGGCCCTGTGCAGGTGGCTCTGATGCTCAGAAACCCCTTGGTTTGCTTTCTGAAGCAGAAAGGAGAAGCCCTGACCTCCAGGCAATGGGAAGGGGGATCCTGTCCCTCACACACGGCTCAGGGCTCTTCCTGGGACCATGGGATGTGGGTGTGCAAGGCCGAGGGAAGGACATGAGGTGACCTTGAGACACTGTCTCTCTCAGAGGCATTCATGGAACCCCAAAGAATACCTGATGGCATTTCTGCTCACGTACATGATGTGGATGCTGTACTCTCCTCTGTACAAGGCAAACATGGACGGCTGACCTGCTCATTCACGAATAATCTTTCCAAGCTGATGTGACAGCCCAGGGCTGGAAATGGTAGTTGTGAGGGGCCAGCCCATGACGATGCCCTGGGGCAGCTTCCTCAGGGTGTCCAGTGCACAGGGGCACAGCCCAGACCCTGCTCTGCTGGTCCTGCAGGTCTCTGGCAGGAGGCCTGGCTGTGAGAGGACACTGCTGTGTGCCCAGCCCTGCAGGCCTACAGTTTTTCGCTTTTTCAATCTGTCAGTCACTGTAATGGGAATGTTATTGAGAGAAACTTTGTAGGAAGACATAAACCTTCAGGCGAGGAGGTGAGGAGATCACCTTGCCATCTGGAAAGGCTGCTCTGAGGCCAGCTCTGTCCCACAAGTGCCCATTGCCTGTCCCTGCCTGCGCTCACAGGACTCACACACAGCAGGACGGTGACCAGGCTGCCAGAGCACTCAGGCCTTGCCCCAACACAAGGGATGAGAAGGAGAGTGTGGGAGTGGAACGAGAACAGCTCTGGAAGGCCAAGCGCTGCTGCTCCCTGGCAGGGCTGCCAGGCTGGACTCTTTTCCCCTCCACCCATGCACACAGGAACTATCCCTGTAGCTCCAAAAAGGCCTTGGAGTTAGGATGTCAGCAGAAAAGTATTTGCTGAAGGACTCTTTATTTTGCTTATACACAGAGAGCACCATTCCGCATTGACGCAGCCACTCAGTGAGAAAGGAAAAGCAGGCAGTGAATTGCAGAGGGAATTACAACATTATCACAATAAATACAACTAGAGAAAAAAAGTACTGCAGACAGGATGAACCTGCAATGAGTTAGACTATAACTCTTATGTAGAAGAAGACAGAGACACTTTATAGCTTCAGAAGAAATCCAGTCATCTGTTTCCACACAGCACCCTTGAGCTCCTGGTTCCTCATGCTGTAGATGAGGGGGTTCACTGCTGGAGGCACCAAAGAGTACAGAACAGACACCACCAGATCCAGTGAAGGGGAGGAGATGGAGAGGGGCTTCAGGTAGGCAAATGCACCAGTGCTGACAAACAGGGAGACCACGGCCAGGTGAGGGAGGCACGTGGAAAAGGCTTTGTGCCGTCCCTGCTCAGAGGGGATCCTCAGCATGGCCCTGAAGATTTGCACATAGGACAGCACAATGAAAACGAAACACACAGAAATCAAACAGACACTAAAGACAATAAGCCCAAGTTCCCTGAGGTAGGTGTCTGAGCAGGAGAGCTTGAGGATCTGGGGGATTTCACAGAAGAACTGGTCCAGGGCATTGCCCTTGCACAGTGGCAGTGAAAATGTATTGGCCGTGTGCAGCAGAGCATTGAGAAACCCACTGACCCAGGCAGCTGCTGCCATGTGGAGACAAGCTCTGCTGTCCAGGAGGGTCCCGTAGTGCAGGGGTTTGCAGATGGCAATGTAGCGATCATAGGACATGATGGTGAGAAGAGAATATTCTGCACCAAACAAAAAAAATACAAAGAAGACCTGGGCAGCACATCCTGCATAGGAAATGACCCTGGTATCCCACAGAGAGTTGGCCATGGATTTGGGGACAGTGATGGAGATGGAGCCCAGGTCGAGGAGGGAGAGGTTGAGGAGGAAGAAGTACATGGGTTTGTGGAGGTGCTGGTCACAGGCTATGGTGGTGATGATGAGGCCGTTGCCCAGGAGGGCAGCCAGGTAGATGCCCAGGAAGAGCCAGAAGTGTAAGAGCTGCAGCTCCCGTGTGTCTGTGAACGCCAGGAGGAGGAACTGGGTGATGGAGCTGCTGTTGGACATTTGCTTTTTGTTGGCATGCAAGCCCTGTTAAAAAAAGAAAAAGCAACTTAAAATTAGGACGGACTCTTCTTAGCAAACCCACAGCATTTTTCATAGATATCACCCCAACTGAAATGCATTTCCTTCCACTGTTGTGTGCTGGCTGAGTGTGCTGTGAGCAGCAGGACCTCTGCCCGTGTGCTGCCAAGCAGCCAGGTTTGCTCTGCTGCAGTGGGGACAGGGGAGCTGGTTTGTGACAGCTCCCATGTTCACACAGAATGGCAGATGTAATCCACCTTCAATGAAAAAGTTTAATATCTGTTCTTACGACTATCAAGGGCTTGGGCTGGAGAGCAAACAGTTACCATGTCTTTTTAAATATTTTATCTGTGTTTTTTTATTTTCCACCACCACATCAGGTGAGCGGGTATTTTCGAGGTAGAAATCCTTCTTTCTGTGACTTAAAATGTGAAGAATCTTGAGACAGACAGGCTAAAAGGCTCAGCTTTGTCTGGCTCAGTGCAGAGTCAGCAGAAGTGTCCGTCAGGATTTTACTCATCTGTCCTGTGCTTCAGCTTTTGCTGCCTTGAAAATGACTTCAGACACAATTTAATCTAATTAATCCAAACAACTGGACTCATACTAGAGCAGAAGAACCCTTTTAGAAAGGGCAGACCTGCAAACTCTTCTCTGTCCCAGCCCAGAGGTGGAGATGTGATGGAGACAGCAGGACACGACCCCTCACCGAGAGAAGCAAAGGACTCTGGCAGGAGAGTGCGGACCCCAAGGAAAGGCTCAGCACTCCTGGGATCCTACAGCAGAGCTGGGCCTTTCTGGGGGCAGCTGGTGAGCCCAGCAGGACAGGCAGAGCAGAGTCAGGGCTCCTGAAGATGGGATGTGCTAAAGGGACAGTCCGATCATTGCCCAGCAGACAACACCCAGCAGCCACCCGCAGAGAAGGAGCAAAAGAGCTCCTGAACAGCCCCTGCTCTGCTGCCTGGAGCTGTCCCTGCCTGCAGCTGTGTCTCTGGCCCCAGGTCTCCTCCTGTCAGTGTCACAGACCCCATCCCAGCCGCTGTGTGCTCAGCTCTGCCCCGCAGACCCCTCCCAGCAGCCGGCACTGCCCAGGGGCAGCTCTGTGTGGGCCGGCTCTGACACCAGACCAGCCCTGATGAGGCTGGAAAAGTCATCCTGATGCTGTCTGGAAGATAGGGTGTGTTGATTTCTGATACTCACAGGTTTATGCACTGCTAAGAGTAACAGATTTGGAATTTCAGTGCCTCCACCTGAACTAAGACATGAGTTTCTCTGTCCCATTGGCCACATAGATAACTGAGAATGTGAGACTGATAAATAGGATCCTTCTCTTTCACAGAGCCCCTGTCTTGCTGTGCTTCTTTAAGAGTCTCCTGGGAATGTCCTAAAGTGATCTGGAGCTGTGAGCAGCCTTGACTCACTCAGCACTCACTTCATAGCAGGACCCTTCCCAGCCACACGCTGTTCCTTCCCCCCACAGCTTCTCCCCTCAGTGTTGTTGGGATCTCCCCGGGCAGGCTGAGCGCTGACCCTGGCAGGTGGCAGAGTCCCTGCCCCGGCACAGCCCTGGGGTGCAGGGACCCTGCTCTGCAGGACCGCCCTGGGCAGCCCTGGGTGCTCACCCAGCTTCACAGCTGTTTGAAATGGCCTGACAAGATCCCCGTCCTTACAGATCCCACCAGCTGTGGCTGTGCCAGTTTTTGGAGTTGCCTCCATGAGTTCCAGCTGCATTGCCCTGCACCCAGAGACTTACCATGGCAAGGGCTGCAAAGATTTCTCCTCCAGTGAGCTCTCAGTCATCCTCCCAATCCTGACCACCTTTAATCTCTCTCTGCCTTGCCCGTCTCCCTGAGATCCCCAGGCAGAGCCCTCAGCCCTGCTGCGCTTTGCAGAGGAGCTGCTCCTGGGCAGAGCTGTCTCTCTGCAGCGCTGCCGCTTGCCATGAGCTCCCTCTGTCCCAGGAGCCCAGCCCAGCTCAGCAGCACAGGAGCAGCCCAAGGTGCTTTAATGACCCCTCTGGTGGCTTTGGCGCTGAGTCCATGGACCTCAGACAGAGAGAGGAAGTTGAAGAAACCTCTCAAGAAGTCCAAGTCAGATTCAAACTCCAAAGTTTCTTATAATGTTAATGGGTCCCACTGAGGAACACTACTGAGGAACTGACCCCAGCGTCTGGTTAGAGAAGGAAACTGGAGGCAAAGATGACAGGTCAGGAAAAACAAGGCGAAGGTCTCTCTTATGATCAGGAAACCTGGATGTGTTTCATTAACCAAAGGGACAAGCCCTGACCCGCATCCCCTGCAACATCACATCCTGTCCCTCCCACGTTGCCCAGGGCTCTTCCTGGGACTCTGTGATGTGGGGCAAGGCCAAGGGCAGGACTATGGTCCAACACCTCCCAGGTTCCTGGCTGGGGACAAGGAGGCCATGAGGCCCCTGTGCTGTAAGGACAAGGTGTCTCCTCACAGGCATCAGAGGTGGACACAACAGCCAAAGCTAAGGGGAGAAGGAGCTCATGTCTGGTGGGGGCTTTCAGCCTCTTTACATCCCTTGATCATCTCCACGACAGCCTGTGCTATGCTGTGGCATCACCTGCACCTCTTTCCCTGCAGGCTGGAGACATCCCCCCTGCTGCCCCACCTTGCTCTTGTCTGAACATCTTCCTTCCTTTGCTGATCTCTCTCCATCCTCCCCAGCTGCTCCTTGAAGCACAAAGCCTTGGGCTGATGCAGACTCCCTCTGGGTGACCTGCTCCACCACAGCACTGCCCTTCCAGTCACATTCCTTTCTCCGCATGTCCAGCCGGAACCACCAAAGCTAAACTTTGTGGCATTATTTCTTTCTCAAGCTCTTTCGCACTATGAAGAAAACCTCCACCATGTCTGAAACCACCCTTCAAGCACTCTCAGGCTCCTCCTACACTGCTGCAGCCTCCCCAGCGCTGCTGGGCCAAAGCAGCCCAGGTCCCTCAGCATCCCACACCATGTGCACAAGGTCCTGAACCCTGCCTTGGCAGAGCCCTACACTCTCCAGTTCCTCCCTGCTTCTCCAAACTGGGAAGCCGCACACTGGCACACACCCGTGTGTGTGGGGTCACACCAGTGCTGAACCGAATGGGATGAGAACTCCAGGTGTCTGGGTCCCCACGCTCCTCCTCATGCAGCCCCGTGTGCAGCTGCCTTGTTCATGGTGAGCGTGCAGCACGGGCTTGTGTGGCGGCCCTTGTAGTGCCCAGGCCCTTCTCCTCAGGGCCCCTGCTCAGCGTGTCAGGTCCTGCTCTGTCCTGATGAATGGGGTTATTCTCCTGCCCCCAAAAAGCTTCTGCAGAGCTTTCAGATGGTGGAATGCCAAAGTTTCTCAAGGTCTGGACCCTCCCTGAACTGAAGCTCCATTTGTGGTCATCTCTTGATGTTTACATACAGATGGCTTATCCTGATGAGGGTGTCTCTCCAAAGATAACAGCATGAGGAGTTTCAGGGCACTATAAATAGCCCCTCCTGGAGAAACGGTGGAGTCTTGAGGGTCTGGTGCTCATCATGCCAGAGGTCTGGAGTCCAAGGGGAAGTTGCCCTTTATGTGAGGGAGCAGCAGGAACGTGTGGAGTTCTGCCTGGGGACAGAGAATATCAGCTCTGAGCTGAGGAGTCAGCATGAGAGGGCAGAGCAACATGGGCAATGTTGTGGTGGGTGGACATCAGCAACAGACTCACTGATGAGGAAGAGGAATTAGATGAGGCCTCCTTCAGACAGATGAAAGTAGCCTCATGTTTGCAGGGCTGTGTCCTCATGGCAAACCTAAGATATCCCAATATTTGCAAGGTACCAGCCATCCAGGAGGGGTTTGGAGCTCGTTGACAACATCTTCCTGACACGGGTGACTGAGGAGTCAGTGAGTTGAGGTGCCCTGTGGGACTTCCCACCTACAAACCAGAAAGAGTTGGTCAGGGATGTAACTGTCAGGGATGAGAAAGGAGACTTGAGGCTCCTGGAAGATGATAACAAGGCAAAGAGCAGGATTTCAGGAGAGCAGGCTTTGGCCTGCTGAGAGACCTACTTGGGTCCCATGGGATATGACCTTGGTGTCTGTAGCGTTTTTTCTCTCACATTTCCTCCCTCCTCTCTCCCACCTGCTGTTGTGCAGTGTTTTTTACCCATTCTCATATACAATATCACAGAGGTGCTGTCAGCATCACTGAGTGGCTCAGATTTGTCAAGGAGTGGGTCCATCTTGGAGCCAGCTGAAATCAGCTCTGTCTGACGTCGGTCAAACTCCTGTTGTCTTCTCAGAGAGGCGACAACTCTAGCACAGCCACACTCAGCCCAGTTCCAAGACTTGGCCATGCAAATCCAATACAGGGTGACAACGTCTTGGAGTTTACAAAGACCTTGACCATGAAGAAGAAATGGAAAAGATGTTCTATCAGCAACCTGAGGAAGTCTCCAGTCAATGAGCAGGTTCCTATGGGGAACTGTAATTGCCCTGGCATTCACTGGCCAGGCAAAGTGGCAGGTGCCAGCAGTCCAGAGGATCTTGGGCCAAGTTCTTAACATGTCTGCCTGGTGAGCCAACAAGGGTGATGCTCACCAGGATCTGGAACTGGCAAACAAGGCAGAGCTGGTCGAGGATGTGAACATCAGTGTCCACCTTGGCTGGTGTGACCAGAAACAGTGGGGTCCCAGGCACCAGAGGGGAGGGAGGAAGGCCAGCAGCAGAGCACAGGCTGGTGGGCTCCAGAGGAGAAGACTTTGACATGACTGGGGGGGCTGATAGAGGTGGTGCCAGGGAAGCAGCTCTGAAGGCTGAAGGAGCTCAGGAAATCTGACAGGCCTTACAGGACAGCCTGCTCTAAGAACGGGAATGATCTCTCTGAGTACCTACAAGAAGTAGCATTTATCTTGTGAGGCTGCTCGTCTGAACTGATGGAGCTCCAGGGCAAAAAGGCAACACACAGAATGTGGGAGTGTGTCGAGCTGTAAAAGAGGAATTTAGAAACGTTTTCCATTGATGTGGCGATGATGCCACAGCTGCCGTGGACTTGAAACCTGCAGGGGAGGCTGAGGGCAGCCAGATGAGCTGACACTGCTTCCTTACACTAAAATAATCGACCAGGGTAACATGGACCTGCCGCTGAACTTTGTAAGAGTAGAAGCAGACAGGACTGAGGTACTTCACGGCTTCTTTGCCTCCATCTTCACCAGCAAGGTCTCCTGGGGCTTTGTTCCTGAAGACAGAAGTCTGGAGAACACCCAGGAGTGGATGGGGCTCAAGTCAGGAGTTACTTGAGCAAACTCAGACACCATGACAGAAAAGGAAATGGGTCATTTCACCAGCTCCCTGAACACAAGTATCGCTGTGCTGTGGCACCTGACATTCCCAGGAACACCCACTTCTTGGTCCAGAGGAGTGTGACTCCTCTTGAGCTGTCCTGGCCTGTCTCCTCACTCACGCGGTGATTCAGGAACCCACTTTTCTGACATCTTCAGTCTTCATCAGGAGACGCTCCAGATCAATATGAACAGGAGACTGCTGAGAGCACCCGTTCTGGAAAGGGAGGGAAGGACGAGCAGGGAAGGAAACAGAAGAAATACTGATTTATGGCTATTTATTATGGAAATGCTCTCTGTTTGGCTGTTCCTGAAATCTCTCTAATCACCCACACCAGGCTTTAAGCCTTTTGGAAAATGATGCCCAGAGGCTTGCTATGAAAGGGCATTTTAGATGTTATGAGCCCTCTGGTGCCACGATGTTGAACTGCAGCTACTGAATGAATGAACAAAGCTGTAATGAAGTGAAAGGCAGAAGCAAACCCCAAGGTTCTGAGGGTGTTTGGGACCCCAGGAAGGGCCATCACTGACACAGCTGTGAAGGAAACAACCACTCGAGGTCCCTGTCCCTGGAGGCTGGTGAAGCAAAGACTTGGAGACACTGGTTACAGGTGGTGAGGGCAATGTGGAGGTGGCTCTGGTGCCATGTCAGCCCTTGATGCTTGTTTATACCCAGAATGGCTGAGCCGTGACCCCTGGGACCTTGCAAATTTTTCTCAAATGTTTCTCAAGGCTTTGCCTGTGGACAGTGTTTTGTGTTTTGGGGGTGGGTTTTATGTCAGGTGCTGTTGCTTTAACTGCAAGGCTCTGGTTTTCTGTGGAGTTGGAAATGCCTGTGAGTTCCTTGCAACTCATCCAGCTTCTTTCATACACCTGGCAATGGTCACCAGTCACCTCAATGTCCCAGCCCCAAACTTGCTTGAACCCTTTATTTGGATCTGTACCCCATCACTCCAGGATGTTCAAGCATCCACCAGGTTCATGGATGGTTCCTGAGGACCATCCGAGTGTGGGCAGTGTAAGAGAGGAGCAGAGCAAGGTCAGCTCATGGGCCATGGCTGAGCACAGCCACCCCCAGCAGCAGCCATTCCCCATCTCCCAGGCACAGCCATGCCCACAAGATGGAAATGTCACTACCATATATGATTAGCCCAAGAGAGGCCTTTCTTCCTTCCATTTTCCCAGGAAAATCTTCCTCCTATTCCTCCTCCACCTGCACACGTCAACTGCTTTCCATTTTGGGGCTCAGACATGGCTGTAAGGGTTCACTAAAGCCATCGGCCATCTCATTGTTTCTCCCTGACATGCCCTGACCCTCTCCCACACCTACACATGGCCAGTCACGGCTGCTCAGGGTCTCCTGCTCCTCAGAAGAGGCCTTGAGCTTCTTGGTTCTTCCTGGTGCTTATGATAAACTTCCTCGCTCTCTCCAGAGCCCATGCTGAGCTTTCTTGTCCATAACAGCCCCTTTATGACCATGTGTTAGTAAGTGGTTGTCTTTTTATGATCATTTGTGCAGAAAGGGTAATCCCAGGAAATCACCAATTACATAAAAATTGATGCCGAATGAAATGCCATGAAGACCTGATGAGTTACCCCCATGTCTGTGTCTCTCCTTGAAGGAGTCTGTCCTGAGAAGGGGATCCAGCTTCTGCCACTCTCTGGAGAGGCAAATGCGCAGTGTCCATGCACCTGGGGAGGAACAGGGTGACTTTTGCCAGACCACCCGTCATCTGATCCACCTAGATACGTACTTGTGGATGGGGTATCAAGCCTTATAGTGTAAATACCTATTTGATGGGCACTGCCAGTGGGGCTACCACACATGCAGACTGAAATGTTGCAGATATTTATATTTGGGCAGGTTAACCTTTTCCTTTTTTTTTTTTTTTTTTTTTTTTAACTGACACTCTTAGAGAAATTACATGATCACTTGAAGGACTGTTGATGCGTTTTAACATGATTATCCACAGAAGGCCCACCAGCTTTGCATCTCAAGAAATGGGATGCCAGAGGTCAAGGGAAGGATGGTTTGGGCTCTGTCCTGGGATGTGGGAAACTGGAACGTGCTCACATCTCCCCAACACCCTGCCTTCCTCAATGAGGGGTATGAGAAATTCTGCTGAGGTCTGAACTCACAGTTATGACAAGTATCTTATGTCTAACTGCAGCCAATGGTGTCCTGCCAGCTCAGCAGTTGGGCTTCCATCCCTGGAGGAATTTCAAAGACATATAGATGTGGTGCTAAGGGATATGGTTTAGTGTTCGACTTGGCAATGTTAGAAGATGCAGTTGGACTCGATGATCTTATGTGTCTTTTCCAAACTAAACGATTTTATGATTCTATAACTCTGTGATGCTATGATTGCAGCTGAAACCACTTCAATTCCCATCACCTCCAGCTTCCCTCGAGGGTGGCTGTTGTGTGGCACAACTGTCCTGGCTCTCCAGGCAGGTTGGGCACTGGTTTGGTGCCTGCATTGGGAGTTTTTCCCTTCCTGGAGTACAAGAGCTTCGATGAGAGAAGGTTATAGAGATTTGGGTGGCAGAGGTCTGAAGTTGTCCTTTCAAAATCTGAGCAGGCTGAGCTTTGGAGCCAACAGAGAACAGAGAAGCTCTCAAGGATGTTTTAGAATAATGGCACTATCACTAATAACAGTCACAGATAACTCCTTATTCTCAGTGATGTTCATGAGCTAAAGCTCTTTAATTTCATTCCCATTCTGCTTCTCAAAACACCTTGTAGACCTCAGTAGTTCACCTTTTGCATGAAGTTCTTAGTAATTTTCTCTCACTCCTACCTTTCCTAATTTTTCTCCTTTTTTTCTGTTGTAGGGTGGAGGTGGCATAGGGGAGTCGTTTCTTTTTTTGGCAAAGAAAGCCAAAGAACAGATCCCAGATCAGTGCAAAGGCACAAAGGAAGCCAGAATGTTTATGTGGTGTCCACTGACACCATCACCTGCATTTCTAGTCTCTGAAGTCCCGAAAGTGCAACAGAAACTGGAGTTCTGAGCTCCCTTCATCTGCCCTGCGTGACACATGTCAAATGAAACTACCCCAGTCAAATGGCTGGTTTTGATTCTCTTTACAGCCCAAAGCACCACATGGGTCAGGAGACAAGCCAGGATACCCAATGAGGACTCACATGCTCTGCACTTAAAGTTCAGGTGTTCCCAGGAATCTCAGCAGACGAGGTGCCGATTCCTGGGTGCAAGGAGCTGATCAAGAGCCTCGTCTCCATTTCTGTAACGATGGCTTTGCTGCCTGGCTGATGTGCAGACTCTGTACATGGATGATGACACCTGTTGAGCAACCTGCTCTGAAAGGATCAACAAGGTGAGCATGAGGACATAGCGAAAAAGATGACGCTGGGTTGGGGCAAATGAAAAGGGATGCACAAGATGTGGTCAGGACTGTTTGGGGGCACTTGTAAAGCAGCCCTGGACCTCATGTGAATTATTCCTGTAGTCAGAGAGATCCTGAGAGCTCTCCCTAAATTGAACACATGAAGGGGATGAAAGGACAGCCTCATTCAGGCTGGATGAGACCTCGAGAGGTTTCTTGACCAACCTCCTGCTCAAAGCAGGGTCAGACCAGAGTACTCAGGGCTTTATCCAAACACATCTTGGACACTTTCTGGGGTAAAGTGGATGTGCACTCCTGGGAAACAGCTTCCAGTGCTTGACTGTCCTCAGGATTGGGAAGTTTCTCCCTTTCTATAGCACCTTTCCAAGCCCAAATATCCAGATTGTTTCTACCCATCTACTTGCACACTGACACAGACCATAATATCCTACCTTGGACACAAGAACATTGTGGGGGATGATGCTGAATGCCTTGCTGACTGCCAGGTAACAGACCACCACTGCTCTCCCCACGTCCTGCAATCCTGTCCTTTCCTCACAGAAAGCAAAGAGGATGGACAGACACAACCTGCCCTGGGTAAACCCCGTCACCTTCTCTTCCAGACACCCAGAAATGGGGTCCCAGTGGCCATGTTCTGGGGCACAGCCCTTAGTTCCCCTTCTCACCCATTGGCCATTTTTGAAAGGTGCACACAATGTGTGATAGCTGCCAGTGGTCAGGGAGTCCCCCCAGTCTCCATGAGCTTTCCAAGAAGGTGGAGAGTGGCCTCACTGTGACATGGTCCTGCTGTCTCAGCTCCTGGAATGCTTTCCCTCCTGTCCCATAGACTGGAAAGGATTGTGTTAGCTCCAGTGACCCCTGACTTGATCCCCTTCCACTGCTGGTTGTTCTGCCTCCAACCACAGAGCCCTGGGAGACCTTGCTGGTGAAGATGGAGGACAAGGGACATAGAGACTGCCAGTTCTTTCCCTGATTAAATTCATCAATGGCCACATGTTATCTTTGTTTCTCCTTTAACTGTTGCTGAAGTAGTAACAGCTCATAATGAGGCCCTTGAATTGCCTTACAGGTCTAGACTGAGTTTTGATCTGGACTGTTGCTGTTCTTGGAGGCTGCTGTCCTTTCAGACCAGATGAACTAATTTCTGCCACCCTGCCTTGGCAGTTTATTCCGTCCATGTCACAGCTCTGTCTGCAACACTGACAGCTCCAGCTCAGCCAGTCAGGTCCCTGGCTGAGGACATTGCCTCCCATCTGGGCTGAACCACCCCAGCTGTGGCACCAGCCCAGCTCTGACCTGCCCCAAGGAAACCTGGTACCAAGTGTCCAATAGCCCATGTGTGCAAAGGCTTTGCTTCAGAGCACAGACATGACATGGCCAATGGTTGCTGAATGTCTCTCTAGTCCTAGGAGTATAAAATCAGAATCAAATGGCTAAATTCCCTCAACTGAAGATATTCCTCCCCAAGCTTGGAGAAATTAGATCGTTTCCTGTAACATTCCTTGTGTCCTGTCTAATGACGGGAGAAGAAAAGATGATTCTCATACCAATTTATTTTTAAATACAAAGAACACAATTCTGGAAGGAAGTGTCTGTGCAGAAGAGAGAAAATCTACATCACTGATTACTTGAGATTGTTTCATAGGCTGTTCCCCTGGAGCCCCAGGGACTCCTGGAGGGAGCCGCGAGGGGCCAGAGAAAGGGACATCGTGGGCTTCTCCTGTGCTGCTGAGCTGGGCTGGGCTCCTGGGACAGAGGGAGCTCATGGCAAGCGGCAGCGCTGCAGAGAGACAGCTCTGCCCAGGAGCAGCTCCTCTGCAAAGCGCAGCAGGGCTGAGGGCTCTGCCTGCAGCACCGAGGGGACAGGAGCCAGGCACAGAGAGGGGAAAGGCAATGTAAAGTGTGAGGTGGCTGAGGGCTCATTGAGAGACAAATCTTCACAGTCCTAACACGGTAAGTCTCTGCGTGTAGGACAATGCAGCTGCATTTCCAGGAGGGATCTCCTAAAGCTGGCACATGACACAGTTTGCAGGATGTGTCAGGTCTCTCTCACACTATCTCTGTTGTAGAGAAGAACACACTCCAGAGCAGAGCTTCCCTGCTGCCCTGTCAGTGGGAAAGGGCATGATGGCACCTTCTGCTGAGGGTGACTGCAGGGGGAGCACCCAGGACTGCCCAGGGCTGTGCTGCAGAGCAGGGTCCCTGCACCCCAGGGCTGTGCCGGGGCAGGGACTCTGCCGCCTGCCAGGGTCAGCGCTCAGCCTGCCCGCGGAGATCCCAACAGCACTGAGGGGAGAAGCTGTGGGGAGAAGGAGTGACCCCCGGCAGGGCAGGGTCCTTCTGCTGCTGGGTTCTCCCAGGTCTATAGAGTTATTACTGTAGAGATAACGAGCTTTCCTGAGTCTGTCTTTCTGTTTCCTCTTCCAAGACTGGGGGGAGGGAGGTATGGGAAAGGATAAAAGCAGAAGGAGCTCTCAAGTTTTAACAAGTCACTTAAACTCCTGCACTGCAACTCTGAGTGATCAGCACATCTGCCAGAAGACTCGGAACATCCCTTCAGCCACTCCTCTGCCCATGGACAGCAGCAGCATCACATCTGCTGAACCCACCAGCCTGAGGCTGACCTGTCCTGTTTTCCATGCAGCAAACAGGAAGATGCCCCCAGGCAGTGCCCTGCAAACAGGCAGGATCTGTAGGGCCAGGGTGAGGGCACAGAGGGTGGGATGGTCTGTGAGTGCTGACAGGGAAAAGACATGGACAGGGAAACACCTCCCAGGAGGAAAATCTCCCTGCAGCAAGGATATGATCTGGGAAGGAGAGGAAAATGAAAACAGGAATGTTGTAGGAGGGAGAATGTGGGAAACTCTGTACGAAGCCCTCCAATGCAGATCCCTACTGTGAGCAGCCCCCTCGCCTCCTCTCCCACCCAGCAAAGCCTCTGCCCTCAGGGCCGGGGGCTCCAAGGCATGAACCAGCTCCTGTGCAGCCAGAGCTCCAGTTCCCTCTGCAGAGCACAGGGGCTGAGAGCAGCTGCCCGGCAATGCTGGTGTGTGGGAGGTGGCTGCACAGCTGGGGAAGGGTGACGCTGTCTGAGTGCCCGGCTGCCTCTGCCCTGGCCTCTCTCACACCCACCCTCACCGCATTTTCCTTCTTGCTCCACTGCTCTGGGTCACTGCTGTTGTGATCTGGTTCTTGCTGTCAGGCTCTCTGGGGATGGGAGTTTCAGCTGCAGTCACAGCCTGATCTTGTGGGTCCTTTCCTGCAGGTGTGTCCATGGGAACACGTGTCCCAGCTTTCCTCTGCCCTGTGGGGTGTGGGCAATGCAGTCTGTGGGGCTGGGGAATGAGCCATGTGTGTTCTGGAGTAAATGCGGGGTACTGAGACCTTGGGAAAGGGTTAGTCATGTTGTGGCCTGAGGTGCATCCTTCTGCTCTCAGCAGTGCCTGGTGGCTTTTCAGGGTAACATGGCAGTGTGATCAGCCTCCATCTCAGAAAGGTGCCAGCCCAGGGCAGCTGGAGCAAGACAGAGGGACAGAGCAGCTGCCCTCACTCTGCACTAAGCCACACATGTTCTCTTGCTTTGCAGGACTCGCTCTGTTCTCCCTGAGCACAGCAGAAATGCTGAGGGTTTATGACACCCAACAAAATCTGCAGTGACCATGGGGGGAAGTGTAAAAAAACCTGGAACTCCTAAACTTCATTCAACATCTCTGTTGCTTATCACTGGGAAAGCAAGTGCTGACAGCCTTTCTATGTTAGCAAAACCAGGACAGTCCCCACCGTTCCCTGACTGCACTTCAGCAGGGCTGGACTGACTTAGCGAGAGCCCATGGGCAGAGGCCCTGCTTTTGGTTGCACTTTTGGCCAGCACCAAGCAGGGCTCCAGCCACAGTGCTGAAGAAAGTTCTCCTAGAAAAAGAAAAGGGTGTCTGTGTGTAACAGGGCAGGGTCTATGGGAGTTGGTTTGATTATTGTCAGAGGACTTTCCCCTGGCTTCTCACTGTCTTTTTTTTTTTTCTCATGACACTGCCCCATGCTCCGGAAAAGCAAATGTCCAATGGCAGCTCCATCACCCAGTTCCTCCTCCTGGCATTCTCAGACACACGGGAGCCGCAGCTCTTGCACTTCTGGCTCTTCCTGGGCATCTACCTGGCTGCCCTCCTGGGCAACGGCCTCATCATCGCCACCATAGCCTGTGACCAGCACCTCCACACCCCCATGTACTTCTTCCTGCTCAACCTCTCCTTCCTTGACCTGGGCTTCATCTCCAGCACTGTACCCAAATCCATGGCCAATTCACTCCGGGACACGTGCGCCATTTCCTACACAGGATGTGCTGCACAGGTCTTTTTTTCCTTTTTCTGTGGTACAGCAGAATATTGTCTCCTCACAATCATGTCCTACGACCGCTACGTTGCCATCTGCAAACCCCTGCACTACGGGACCCTCCTGGGCAGCAGAGCTTGTGTCCACATGGCAGCAGCTGCCTGGGCCACTGGGTTTCTCACTGCTCTGCTGCACACGGCCAATACATTTTCACTGCCGCTCTGCAAGGGCAATGCCCTGGACCAGTTCTTCTGTGAAATCCCCCAAATCCTCAAGCTCTCCTGCTCAGATGCCTACATCAGGGAAGTCTGGCTTCTTGTAAGTACTGTCTGTTTAACTTTTGGCTGTTTTGTGTTCATTGTGGTGTCTTATGTGCAGATCTTCAGGGCCGTGCTGAGGATCCCCTCTGAGCAGGGACGGCACAAAGCCTTTTCCACGTGCCTCCCTCACCTCGCCGTGGTCTCCCTGTTTGTCAGCACTGCCATGTTTGTCTACCTGAAGCCCCCCTCCATGTCTTCCCCATCCCTGGATCTGCTGGTGTCTGTCCTGTACACAGTGGTGCCTCCAGCACTGAACCCCCTCATCTACAGCATGAGGAACCAGGAGCTCAAGGATGCCCTGAGGAAACTGATGACTGGATTATTTTCTGAAGTAGTAAACTGCCCATCACCTTCTGCATAACAATTAGAGTGTAAATTGTTGCAGGCCCAGCCTGTCTTCTGTATTTTTTGTTGCCACTTGTGGTTTTTCACCTGTTAACATCGTCATCCCCTTTCCAATTCACTGTCTTCTTTGCTTACTGAGGGGCTGTGTAAATGAGGAGCTTTGCTGTATGTGTGTTTAAACAAATTAAAAGGCTTTGCAGCATCTATTTTTTACTGAGATCCTTTCACCAAGTTCTGACGGAGCTGCAGGGACAGTTCCTGTGCATGGGTGGAGGGGAAAAGAGTCCAGCCTGGCAGCCCTGCCAGGGAGCACCAGCGCTTGGCCTTCCAGAGCTGTTCTCGTTCTACTCCCACACTCTCCTTCTCATCCCTCCTGTTGGTGCAAGGCCTGAGTGCTCTGGCAGCCTGGTCACCGTCCTGCTGTGTGTGAGTCCTGTGAGCGCAGGCAGGGACAGGCAATGGGCACTGCTGTGACAGAGCTGGCCTCCGTAACAGTACTTCTGTAAAGAAAAGTGATGTTCACAGGGCAGTGCCTGAAGGCTTAGGTCTTTTTCAAGTTTCTCTTAAGAACATGCAGAAGAAAGCAGCCTGCAGGTTGAAACACCAGTGTACAGCTGAACAGTGTGTGTGTGCAGGGCTGGGCACACAGCAGTGTCCTCTCACAGCCAGGCCTCCTGCCAGAGACCTGCAGGACCAGCAGAGCAGGATCTGGGCTGTGCCATGTGCACTGGACACCCTGAGGAAGGAGCCTCAGGTCAATCATCATGCACTGGCCCCTCACAACCACCATTGCCAGCACTGGCCTCTCACCCACAGAGGGACATGGAATGAGTAGGTTAGCAGTCCATGTTTGCATTGTACAGATGAGATGTGAGCGTGAACATCATGTATGTGATGTGACATGAATGCGAGTGAGCACAAACACCATCAACTATTCCTTGGGGTTCCATGAAGGCCTGTGGCACAAAGAAGGCCTTGAGGTCACTTCATATTGGGAGGAACACCCCATGGGAAATCACCTGAATGCAGCCCTGGGATGTGCTTCCTTTAACTGAGGTCCCCGTGTCCATTCCTCATGATGTGGGACATCTCAGATGAGTGCAGAGCAGGGGGACACACCACAGGGCTGAGGTGTCTCCCGTCCCTTGGGGGTGGCAACTGGAGGCCAGAGAGACACTGTGACTCCTGCCTCTGTGTGTGAAAGGGACAGACTCTGTCTGTGAGCATCCCTGGGTGCATAAGGAGTCTATGAGGCCAGCTCAGATGTGGACACCTGACAGAACCCTGACATTTCTGTGTGTGACTCCAGGAACCAACAACACAGGCCCAGTGAGACTGATCTCAGCTGCCTTGGACAAGCTCATTGCAAGTGCTGCTGTCTGCTACGTCACCCTTGCCCGTGATTCTGGATTGTGCTCTCATAAGAATCAGGGTAATTAGAAAGGTTCTGGGGTCTTTGGAAAAGGCAGACATCAAAGCCATGTTCAAGAAAGGCAAGAAGAGGCATTGGGAGAATTGCGGGTTAGTCAGCTGCCTCTGTCCCTGGGAATGGGATTGGACACGTCCTCCTGTAGAATGCGATTTTAGCTCTTTTGAGGGTGATGCAAAGGTGGGTGGAGGCCTTGAACAACCTCCCCTGGTTCACGCGGCCTTGAGCAGGACAGTGAGACAAGATGAGTGAGACAAGGGCTCTCTTCAGGCAAGGCAAGGAAGCGAGATGGGTGTCTACAGCCTGAAGGGAAAGAGGGGCAGGTGCAGGACTGTGTAGAACACGCTTCAGTCTTGGTCAGGTCCTGGTGGCTAAGGAGGGGGATGGATGGGTGTGGTATTTTGAAGGTCAGTTGGGTCTCAGACACTCATAATCCAGTCAGAAGCGCGTGGCTGTGAAGGGGACTGTGGGGTCATTTCTGTCTCTGGAGGTGACAGCCCAGCAGCAGGGACATGGCTGGGAAAGAACCTCGGCCTGAGTACCCACAGGCCCTACCCAGGAAGAGGCTTTGGAGACGGGCTGTCATGTCCATCCCACCTGAGTTCATGACGGGACAGCAGCAGGAACATGGTCGTGTCTGTCAGAGAAGCTGAAAGGCCAGCAGCAGTGCTGGGATTTAGAAGATCATGGTGAGGTGACTTCTCTCTGGTCAAGTGCAAGACCACAAGAAGACTAACAGGTTGGGTTCCCTGTTTGAATTGCAGTTTCTGAAGGTGGTAAAGCTTTCTCAAGCAGTGGGAAAAAGCAGCAGAGAAAAAAAAAAAAGCCACCAAGTACAGATTGGGAAGTGGAGACTGGTTATCAGGAGGAAGAAATGTCACTGGAAGGGCAGTGCCGTGGTGCAAGAGGTCACCCAGAGGGAGCTGGATCAGCCCATGGTTTGTGTTCCAAAGAACAGCCAGTGAGGGTGCAGACACATCAGGGAAGGAACAGAAATGCTGGGGCGAGAGCAGGTGGGGAAGGGAGATGGGTGTCTACATTCTTCAGGGAAAGAGGGGCAGGTGTAGGACTGTGTAGAACAGCTTCTGGTGGAGATGGCAAAGGGCGCTGGCAAGGCTGGAAGGCACCAACACAACCCAGGTCTCTGTCCCCTTGGCCATGGCAGTTGTCTCTGCCACTGAGTCCAAGGAGAAGACATGTTATCCCCAAGGCACTGGGGCCTCGTTGCCTCCTTGCAGCCCCATGGGGAAGCTGGAAGTTGTTGTACCAGTGTTGTCCTTCCCTCGGCCTTGCACACCCACATCCCACGGTCCCAGGAAGAGCCCTGAGCCGTGTGTGAGGGACAGGATCCCCCTCCCCATTGCCTGGAGGTCAGGGCTTCTCCTTTCTGCTTCAGAAAGCAAACCAAGGGGTTTCTCAGCATCAGAGCCACCTGCACAGGGCCTTGGCCTACCTGCCATCACAGCCTCCAATTATCTGCTCTAACGAGTCTCTGGGGAGGCTTTGTCAGGAACAGCCCTCAGTGGGGCCCATTAATGCTTCAAGGAACTTTGGGGTTTGCTTTTGCCTTTGGCTCCTTGAGAGCTTTGTTGAGTCTCTTCTAAATAACTGAGCTTCATGAGCCTCATATACTCCATGGGCTCACTAAAATTCTCCAAGCCCTCACAAGCCGTGTCTCTTCCATCATTTTCTTCAAGTATTGAAGAATTATAGAGCTCATTAGAGAGGTTTCAGGGGGGTGGGTAAAGAGGACATTTTGAATGAGCACTAGGAAGAAGTGAGAGAAGAATTCTCCCATGGATACTGGTGCAGAGTGTCTCCTGAGGAAGTTGGACAGGTGGGAAAAGCAGTCCCTTGAGGCCAGACACGGGATGGACATCCTTGCTTCTCACCTTTCTAACCTCTCTGTTTCACTCATTGGCCCCCTGGCAGTTACATCACTTTTCTTTACATCAGATTCTCCACTCAAATTTGCACCTGATTGTTACAGCTTCTCTCCATGAAGTACCTCGTGCCTTCCTTAGAGATCTGGATTCAAATAGGCACAAAGAGGCTTTTTTATTTGGCAAAAGCAAAAAAAGACAATGAGAAAGAAGGCACAACAGAACATAACGAAGAATAAAATGTACTCTATCGTTAGTTTAATCCACTTCCAGTGAGGTCCATCACCACAATTGAAGAGTTGCCTACAGGGAGTCTGAGAGTGACAGCTGAAAGACAATTCAGCTTTACCTGCCTGAAGCTCAAAGCAGAGAAAGGTGACAGGCTCTGAATGAGCAAAGAGTGAGAGGAGGAAGAACCTCTGGGGAGCAATGGAAAGTGCAAATGTCCAGACTGGCTTCTGAAGAGACGACTGCAGACATGGTGGGTTGAATAAGGACAGGTAGAAACACCTGGATGTTCAGGGGGATTAAATACACACTCTCATAGGCAGAGTTCTGGAAATACACCACAGGGTAACTACAATATTTCTTCTCCTGCAATTCATACATATTGTAAAAATCCATATTTTGGCAGGACAGAAATTCATGGACATTTTGTTTAAAACATTGAATCATTTCAGCTGATGAGTGAGTTGTGGTTTTGTATTGTTTGTTTGTTTGTTTTTTTTTAAAGAACTGAGAGCAGTTCTCATGTTTTCAGGCAGAGCTCCATGGTCTGACCATAAGCCCCCAGTGCAAACCTCCAGAGGCCCCAGGGTACCTGAGGTATCTGCCTGGGACTGGCAGTTATCACACAAGACTGATAGAGCCCTGTTGCTTCCATCATGTACAAATGGTCTTCAAGACTTTTACGCTTAATTAGATAAGTTTCAAGGGTGTAGTGAAGGAGGAAGGTACAGAAAGGGCACTTAGAAGAAGTGACAGGAGAATTCTCCCATTGATACTGATGCAGAGTGTCCCCTGAGGAGGTGTGGACAGGAAGGAGCAGCAGTCTGCCTGAGGTCCATCACTGTATGGAGAACCTGCTCCTCACCTCCCCAACCCCGCCATGTCTCTCTGTACTCTTGACTGTGTTAGAGGAAAATATTCATCCATATGACACATGTAAGGTTTAGATCCCTCCCAGAGATCTCCTCATCTCCCCAGTTAGCTCAGAAAGAGACAAACACACACACACACAAATGGGTCTGGGATGGACTATTCTTGAGCTTGAACATCACAGAATCATGCAATATCTCGAGTTAGAAGATCCCCATAAGGATCAATGAGTCCAGCTGTGCACTGCTTGCACAAACACATAACACTAAACCACAAGACAAAGAGCATCGTCCAGACACTCCTTGACCTCTGACAGGCTGGGAGCCGTGACCACTTCCCTGGGGAGCCTGTTCCAGTGACCAACACCAACCACCCTCCAGTGAAGAACTTTCTCCTAATGTCCAGTCTGAACGTGCCCTGACGCAGCCTCATTCCATTTCCACCTGTCCTGTTCTCACTGGTCACCCGAGACAGGACATTGGCCCCTCTCTGAGGTGCAGACTGTGATGAGGGCTGTCCTGCCTTTCGTTAAAACCAGACTAATTGTCTTTTAGTGAATTTTCCTTTCAGCTTAAGCTCTTCTATGTAACTGCATATTTCTGCAGTTGGCTGCATGTTTTTCAAGCAC
The DNA here is from genome assembly GCF_036013445.1 of Caloenas nicobarica. Lineage (NCBI taxonomy): Eukaryota > Metazoa > Chordata > Aves > Columbiformes > Columbidae > Caloenas > Caloenas nicobarica. The sequence goes on from NC_088274.1 coordinate 729,849, forward strand.
GGTCTGCTCCAGAGCTGACAACGGCCAATATTGACAGTTTTACTGAGCTAACAGTAGGGCTGGTATGCAGAAAAGGCCTAGGACTATATTTTCTTGCCATAGCAGCCAACATCGCTGGTGAATCTCTTATGTCGCATAAGTGAGGGGGTTGTACTTGCAGGGAGGGGTGGACAGAACAAGTGATGCCAATTGAAAACCGAGTTGTTCCATGCCATCCACGTCATGCGCAGTTTAAAGCTGCGAGATCACAAGGGTCTCAGGCTCTTGGTGCATGGCCGGCATCTCAAGAGGAGCCTGCCCGTTGTCCTGCCTGCAACCCTGATCCTGGTTCCAGTCCTTGCATCCCTGAATCCAGTTCCTGTGCACTGCCGAGTCCAGTCCAGGACTTCCTGATGTCTTCCCTGCAGCCTCTGCTGTGACACCAGCCCCTGTGGCAGCATTTTGGCTACTCTGGGAAATACAGTATTAGTTTTGTATATTGTGCCTTATTTGTCTCATTATTAGTATTATGAGGAAAGTTTTAATTTTTGTCTCATATTGTTTTTTCAATCTATCCAAGTTGTAAGTCTTTCTCCCTTTTCTTCCTTTTCCCTTTCCTTAGTGGGGAAGGGAGTGTGGTCAAGAGAGAACATCAGCCACACTTTATTGTTGCCACTGTGCTCGGCGCTGGTGAGGCCGCAGCTTGAATCCTGTGTTCGGTTTTGGGCCCCTCATCAGAAGAAGGACATTGAGGCACTAGAGAGAGTGCAGAGGAGGCGACAAAGCTGCTGAGGGGCCGGGGCACAAGTGTGATGAGGAGCGGCTGAGGGAAGTGGTGGGTTCAGCCTGGAGAACAGGAGGCTGAGGGGAGACCTGATCGCTGTCTACAACTGCCTGAAAGGAGGTTGGAGCATGGAGGGTGTTGGTCTCTTCTCCCAAGGAGCAAGTGAGAGGACAAGAGGAAATGGCCTCAAGTTGTGCCAGGGGAGGTTTAGACTGGAGGTCATTAGGGACATGGGTTAGTGCTAGAGTTGGGTTATGTTTGACTCCATGAACCTGATGGTCTCTTCCAACCAAAGCGATCCTATGATTCTATGGAGAGATGATCTGAAGGCAGGTCGGCAGCAGACCCTGAGGCTGTGCCGGGGGTGGGCACATCTGGCTCCTTCCAGCAGGATTTTGGAAAGTCCCTTCCCAGCTGTGAGCGCCAGGCCAAGGGCACAGGGCAGAAACAGCCCCCACCCCTGAGGGCCCTGGCCCCCAACTGGCCTCTGTCCCCAAACTACTCAAACTGCTGAACAGGCTCTGCCTCTACCTGAATGATCTTCAGTTTTAAGAAAATGCCAAACAAACGTGTACTTCTGGATGAGGATGGAGCAGGTTCAGGTCCAGGACCAGGGCTGCTGCAGGAGCAGGTGTCTCCAGCACAGACAGGCTGGGGGGACCTGTCGACCTCGGCACCCCTGGGCCCCACCATGGCCCAGTTCAGCAGCCCTGGGCCCGAGGGCTCAGCCCAGGGACAGCCCCACAACCAGGGTCAGAGCGGTTCCTGCTGCTGCCCCGAGGGTCACCAGCCCCAGTCAGCCCTGGGCCAGAGTGCAGGTGTCTGAGCTGGGCTGAGGTGGAAGGGGCTGGAAAACAGCTCATCGGGAGGAGAAGATGGAAGAAGGTGCCGTGTGTGTGGCAGCGGGGATGAACTGACACCCTCAGTTTGGTATCTGGATCAGTGCTGGGCTCGCACATGGACTAAGCCCCAGCTCAGAGCACAAATTGCTGTTGCCAGCCCTGGGTGCCAAGCGCTGTTGCTGCTCTCTCCTCCCTGGTGTGACTCGAGGAAACGACTGCCCTGCCTGCTCCTGCCTTGGGGCTTGGGGAACTCGGGGTCAAAAGGAAAGACAGACTCATGTGGTTATGTGATCTCTGAAGTGTCCTGAGATTGCTTTGCTAATCACTCTGTAACGTTTCCTGAGCTATTAATTCAATTATAGGCACAGAGAGGCAAATGAGGCATGAACCAACTTTCCAGTTAAGGTGTCCTTCTTAGAAAAAAACACACTTCCATTTTCTCATCGGCAACACACTGAAAGATGGACACTGAAGCAGCATCTGCCTCTTCTGAAAACAGGTAACAACGGATGGTTCCATTGATCCTTAGTTGCTTCCTGCACAGGAAAACTGTCCATTAATTTAATCTTTGGTGTACAGGCAGGGCCTTGCTGATGTTCCTGTGGAGGCAGCAAGCATGTGGATGTCAGGCTTTCTGCAGATTTGTGACTGAGTTTTCCTGTTTTCCCTAATAAGGAAAATCTTGCTGTGGACTCCTGAAGTCTCCCATAAGCTGATGGGTTGAGAGAAGGACGGGGAGCTGCAGTTAGCTCAGGGAGGACCAGTCAGCATCACAGGCAAAGCAGACTGGAACTCGACTTGGTGAACATTAATGGAATTTATTGATAGATGAAACTGGCCCCTCTCCCCCGTCTTTGGGCGGATCACCGTGCACCCTGAACCGATACAGGCAGGTGTGGTCCGGGTGGCCCCAGTTGCTCAGCACTTGCAGCTGGATGTAATTCACGACCCCAGGGAGCTCGTTCTGAAACGACAAGAAGAAATGAGTTGCCTTTTCCTCTCTGGTACGTGACCACTGACAGAAGTGCCGCAGCGACGGCCTCATTCAACAGCTTCCTTCCAGCTGCCCCGCGAGGGCTTTGGACCTGTCGTGGGCAAGATGTTCTTGTCCTGCTCTAGCTCATTGGGCCATGAGAACTAGTAAAGGAAGAAGCAGCACCCAGATGCCTCAGCAAATATACTGGAAAGTTCTCGCTTGCTTTGGGGCACAGGCTTCCACAGTCAGAAGACCCAGTGGTGGTGTCAGGAAAATAGCTCATTGCCTTCTCTAGAAAGCCAAGGAAACAGAATGGCCTCCCTGTCACTGCTCACTGCCAGCACCAACAGAATCCTCAGGAAGCCCAGTATTTCTGGTCTTTAACTGGCAGACCAGCAGTCGTGCATCCTACGGGATGTGGCCTCTTGTGTGCACTTGGGGTCCAGACAGTCAAGCTGATTCTAGTTTCAATTGTGGCGCTTCTAAGTGCTGAAGTTTAAACCCAAAATGAAAGAGAAGAAGACCGGCAGTCCAGCCATCTGCCACCAGGAAGTTAAATCAGAAGAAAGGCCAGCGTGGCACACGTTCAAGGACAGGGCTGCCTGTAGCCCTTTTGCAGGGAAGCCTCTCCCCATCCAGCCGCATTTCTCCTCCTCTCCTACAGTTCTCCCCCTCTTTGTCCCCATACCTTCAGCTGGAAGGTCTGACTGGGATTCAGTGGTGCCAGGAAGGTGAACTGTCCCAGGAATGTTCCCTGCTCGTCGTGTTCTTCCTTGAAGCCCTACAGAAGGACAGGGGTAGAGTAAACAAGAGCGTCTGGTGCACCATGGCAAGACTGAACTTCAGTCGATGAGGCACAGGCTTATTTCAGCTATGTAGTCCAAGGACCATGAGCACAAGGAAAAGATGAGAAGCTGCAGGTGGGCAGCACGGCACACTTGCCTACTCAACGAGTCCAAGCTGCCGGTCAGAAAAGGAGCAGACGCTCCCAGTGAGAGGGAGGTAACCTGAGGATCACAAATGCCACTGGCATTGGAAGCCAACAAGGTCTAGGACCATGCACTGTCCAGCTCCTTTTCCCTATGGCTCCTGGAGTAGCCTCTTGCCCCAGAAGCTTCCTTTCGAGTGGTCCATTGAATAAAAGAGGAATACAATGGGAAGGGAGCGACTCCAAGGAGCCTGTTTGTTCTGAGAGCCAGGAGGAACCTTCAGGCCACTCCACTCTCAGAACCACCTTCAGCCCCTGCTTAGAAATGCTGTGCAACCCCCTGCCCCCCACTCCAGAGAAATCACTTACGTAGACAGCAAAGTCCTTTGGAGCTCCGGAGATACTTTCTCCATGGAACGCTGTCCCCGACACATGGTCCATGCTGACGGCTCTGGGAATCACTGGCTCAGACAGCTTGATGAAGACCTGTCCTTGACTTCCTGGGAAGGGCCAGCAGCTTCCAGGATGATTTTCTGGCTGAACAAAGAAGAAGAAACTACATTGACATGGAGAAGGTTGCCCTGGGTCTCTCCCAGAGCTCTGCAGGCACCTCTGCCATTCTCCTTCTGTGCCGTGCTGACAGTTTGCACAGCGACTGGGCAGACACAGATTGCAGGAGCAGCCTGGCCTGGTAGAAGCTCCCACCGAGAACCTGGGGCTCTCTGGGACAGGAAATACTCAGCAGGGAGACACAGGAGGAGAGCAGGTCCATGCGAGAAGGAGGCAGGAGAAGAAGCTTCGAGGAGCAAAGACGGGGGGAAAGGCAACTCTGAGCAGTGTGTGTGGGTCATTCTCTGACCTCTGTTTTACTGCGTCTTGGTGCTCCTACCTCAAGAACAAGCTCAGGGGACCTCATATAATCCATCACCGGCATGGAGTACAGGAAGACTTTGGCTTTGTCATTCCGGAGAGATGGAGAAGTCCTTGAATGAATGACAGCAGCCCCTGGAAATTAAAACATGAGCAGAATCATCAGGCAGTGTTGGGAGCAATATTGCACTGTTGACTTGAAAAAGCTTCTCAGTTGTCATCCATGTCCTACAGTGGGTTCCTCTCTTTCTAACTGGAATGACCCCTCTAGAACACACAGCAGGGAGTCATGGGCCGTGGAAAAAGACAAGAACGTGAATCAGGCTTTCTGTGCTTCCCATGGGGTCTGGCCCATTACAGACTCTGTCAGTGGGGGCACTTGTAGGGCACAAGGTGACCCTTGACTTCTCGCCCCTTCTCTCCTACCCCTGGGCACGTTCCAATGGCCATCTTGTCAATCTGGACAGGAAGCGCTTTGGAACTGGTTTGTTTGTACAGTGTCATGGTACCTGCTGATTTTAGGGCGTAATCAGGCATCGGGACCTGCATTTCTTCCAGCTTCTCCAGGGCTTCATTGATGATCTCCTGAACCGCCTGGGGAAGGAACACAAAGGAGAGCGCCTGTTGGAAGGAAAAGGAAGGGGGCAAGCAGCTCCCCTGCAAGACCAGGCAAGGTGAACGGGGACAAGGCCCATATCAGATGGAAGGAACAGCCAAATTGCCTGGAAGCCTCCCAGGTTTGCCCTGCTGTGCTTGACGGGATCAGAAAGGGGGGCTGCTCACTCCAGTGCTCTGAATGCTGGAGCTGTGGGAAGGGGCTTTTCCCGTGGAGAGGCCCCAGGCCAGGCAGCATGGACAGACAAGGAAGCGTGGCCATGACAGCACTTGTTCCAGCAGCACCAGCCTGTTGGCTGTGACAGGGAATGGAGTAGGATACGTGCCGGAGGGAGGATAAAACCCCTGAGGAGATCCTTCTGCCTTGTGCCCTTACCCGTCCAGTAAAGCCTGGGAGCCTTCCCTGCTTCACACCTTCATGGAGAGCCCGCTCAGCCACATCCTTTGCGCTCCAGCGCAGATTGTAAAGCTGTTCCTGGAGCTTTCCGAGCTGGTCTGGCAGGGATTGGGTTTCACTCAGGTGTCCTAATTCCGCTGCAGTGCTCCAGAGCAATAAGGTACCGAGTCGTCCCACATGGAAAACACCTGTCAGACGCACACCAGAGCTTAGAACTTGGTCTAAGGCTGCGTTGTGCCTCGGGCTGCCCTCTCCCCTTTCTGTGTCTATCCCCAGTGCCATTGTTGTCTCTCCTCTTATTGTCTTTGACAGTGGCCATCATGGCGTACGGGCTCCGCAAGAGATGGACGTTCCCTGCCCTGGACTGTGCTCCTTGTCCTGCAGAAGATTTTCATCCCCCTGGGGCAGGAGAGCTCAGCCACGGCCTCTCCCTCGGCTGAAGAGAACTGGCTTAGCCCTCCTGGGGAAGGCAAGTCACCCCTTCCTCACCCCCACACCCATCCCGCTGGAGCAGGGACTGGCACAGCTCTGTCGGGGACTTTCTGCTCTCAGCTGAGCTCCTCTGGTCACAGCGGGGGAAGCGGACCAGGGCAGGATGGAACCCCGAGCACATCCTAAAGCACCATCCTCAGGTCGGAGCTCTGCAGAGACTCACCGAGAGAGAACAGGCCGAGAAGCAGCACCAGGAGTGTTGCCTTCACTGTCTTCATCTTCCTGCAGAGCAACAAGGAAGAAAAGGCTGGTGAAGCTGGCGGTTCCCGTGCAGATCAGCAGCAGACTGGAGAGCAGCAGCAGGGACTGCAGCCCTTGAGCCTGGCGTTCCTGGCGTGTGCGTTGGCTTAGTCCTGCAGCAGCTCGAGTCACTGCTGGGGTTGTCACCAGCTGCACCAGTGGGGATTTGTCATGGCAGCGATTGTTTCGTTAGGGACAAAGGGCTCAAGATTGACTCTGGACTAAGAGCAGGAGTTGCAACAAGAGCTGTGGCCACACTTCCGGTCTGTGGGGTGGACAGGTATTCTTTGGAAATGGAAGGCACATGATGAACGCTGTTTCTCCTGCCCACCATCCAATCGGCACTTGTGCTGATCCTGTTCTCCACCCTCTCAAGAGAAGGTTCAGCCTGTGCCCCTACGGCAGGCTGTATCGGGGCCACTGCTTGGGACTCCCTCCATGCGATCCAAAATAGACCTGTCCCTCATTCTGCAGAGATCAAAGGCTTTCTGGGCCTTGCCCCTGTGGTCATGAAGAGGCTGGAAGGCGGCTGCTGCCTTCCACCAGCTCCAGAGCGAGCTCTCAGGCTGCCCTCGTGTTCCTCTCCTGTCCACCCTCCACCCACACCAGCTGGTGAGGTTGAAAACACACCTGGGCAAAGGGGAGGAGGATTTTTCAAACATACCTGTTCAGACCTTCAACCTTTTCCGTCTGCCTCTTGGTACCTGCTGAGGTGCAGGTAACAAGCATCTGACTTGCTCACGAGTGAACCAAAAGCTCTGCGATCTCAGTTCCCTCAAGATCGAGAGTGACAAAGGCGCAGGGAGACCCCTGCTTTTATACCCTGCTGTGCCGACCTCAGCGCTGATGCTGCTTTGTGACATCAGCGGCAGTGGGTGATGTTACAATGGAAGAGGCTGCGCCACGTTGGGAGGCAAAGTCCAACCTGACAGGAGCGGGTTTTGCAGTCCTCTCTGCAAGGGCAGAAATCCTGCACCATAGAAAGATTGGAAAGGTACAGGAACATGTTACTCTCAGAAAACAGACTCTGTCAACCACTCTTCCTCTTGCTTACTGAAGTTCAGATGGTGTGAAAAAAAAAAACAAAACACAAAAAAGCAAGATTCCTGTTCTTATTTTATGGAGCCCATTATATCAGCCACTCAACATTAAGTCCAACTCCAGTCTGAACCTCAGAATAAGAAATGTCATCTTAAAATTTCCAGGAAATGGAAGGGCTTTGAAGTGGCAAGACCAGAAAACATTCATGAAAGCAGCGCCATGCAAGTCCACAGCCCTGATCACAGACCACCTGCCCCGTTACCTAAGGCAATGATGTTCTCAGCTGATTTGCAGCCACTGACATCTGGAAAACAGCACAAGGTCTCTTGTTGTTTCGCGCCAAGCACACAGGTTGACACTGGAGCTGGTAAGAAAAACATCCACAGGCAGTCTGGTTTCATTGGAGGACACCAGGACAAGTTCAGTTCACATTCACAAGGAATCACAGCAGGTCCCACCAGTCCCTGCAGACCCCGACACGGCTCCTGTGCAGGGTCCCGAGGAGCAGTGAGCGCAGAACAAGAAACCTTCCTTCAAAAGAAGGTCCCCAGCCGGCTCTTTCCCCAAGCTGCACAGAGCAGCAGCTGAGAACAACCTCTGCCACAACTACACCCGGCTCTGCCGTCTGCAGGAGGAGACCAGCTCCTAAATGATCCCCAGCCCTACAGACACAGATCTTCCCCAGGGCAGTGCGCAGCAAATACCAGAGCACAGCGACACCTGGTCATCCAGTTGAAGCTGCTGGGGAGAAGGACAGGGGACTAGAAAGAGACAAATCAGACAAGAGAGAAGATACAGGAGCCCAGAGAGAAAGAAACACACAGGGAAAAGGCTGGAGAGATGGAGAGATCAAGAGAAATAGGGACGAGGAGCCACAATGAGACAGGGAGGAAGAAAAGGAGGGTGGAGGAGCAGGACAGAGGGACAAGGGGATGGGAAGGAGAAGAAGGAAAGTTGGGTAGAGAAAGACAGGGACAGGGAGGGGGATGTACAGATGGAGAAAAGGAAGGAGAGAGAGCAGAACAAAGGGACTGAGAAGGAAAGCAAAGGTCAGATGGGGATGAAGTGACTGACAAAGGGAGAAAACCCACAGTGAGCTGGAGGAAGAGGAAAGGAGGGCTGAGAAGCAGCAAAGAGGAAGAGACAAAAAATCAAAGGCAGAGCCAGCTGGACAGGGGTCGATTGCCAGAAGCAATGGGACAGGCAGCGGGGCAAGAATAAAGACAGAAAAGATGGGGACAGGCAGCAGGACAGAGGGACAGTGAGAGGATAAAAGGGGCAGGGAACAGGATATACATGGAGAAACAATCAGCAGGAACAGGGAGAAAGACAGAAGAGAAAAAAAGAGATGAAGAGGGACATGGGACAGGGAGAGAAAGAATGAAGGAAAGGGAGCAGGACAAGGATTGTCAGAGAAACAGAAAGACAGGGAGCAGGACAGGGCAACACAGACAGAGGAAAAAGGGTCAGGGTGGCAGCACAAATGGAAAGACAAAGAGCAGAGACAGGCAGCAGGGCACAGATAGAGGTAAAAAGGCCTGGGCTGGGCAGCAGGGCAGAGATGGAGACCAAAAAGCAGCTTTGGGCTGCAGGACAGAGATGGAGTGAGAAATGAAAGTGACAGGGAGCAGGAGAGAGTGACAGAGAGAGTGGAAAAACTACAGAGGGAGCAGGACAGCAAAACAGAGCGGGGGACAGACAGGGAGAAGGGCAGAGAAACAGAGAGGGAATGAGAGGGGCAGGGAGCAGGACAGAGAGCTGGAGCAGGAAGGGAAAATGAGATGGGCAGCAGAACAAAGGGAAGGAGAGACAAAGACAGGGGCAGGGAGCAGGACAAAGGGGTGGAAGAAGAAAAAAGTAGTAATGGTTCAGGACTGAGATGAAAAAACAAATTAAAAATACACCGGGACTGGGATGGAGTGACAGAGAAAGGACAAAGGAACAGGGGGCGGGACAGCACTGAAGGAATAAACAACTGTGGTGGGCAGTGGGACAGAGAGCTGGAGAGAGGAAAAACAGAGCAAGAGAGAGAGGAAAGAAGGGGCAGCAGCTGGACAGGGGGATACGGTGAGAAAAGATGGGACCGGGAACAGAACAGAAAGGAAAGAAAAAAAAGGACAAAAAGACAGCAAGAGGGGAAAATGCACAATCAAGCAATCAGGTCAAGAAGCCGACACCAGGGGGGCAGCAGCTGGGGAGAAACCGGGGACACCAGAGACCCTGATGAAGACTCTCGAGTACCAAGGATGGACTTCAGCAAAGTTATGGCGGGGTTATGGAAATAATTTATGTTTGATGCACTAACTAAGCAGGAGAAACAAATGAATATGCAAGAGGTGTATGTAAGAAATACCAAGAAGTGAGAATCACACACACGCTTGATCAGAGCAGCAATCTTCCGAGTGTCCGACGCTGTAACAAAAGTGCTGCTTTTACCACTTTCCAAACCGTGTTAAAGAACCTTTTTGCCGACTTTTCGGTACCATTTCCCCCCGCCCAGGAGAACAAGGCCAGAGCAGCCCACGCACACCTGAGCCAGATGCAGCAACAACATCCCCAGGGCCCCAGTTGCAGGAAAAAGGGCCCCAGGGCTGGGCCGGGGGCTGCTCAGCCTTGGGGCAGCTCCACGGGCGCCACGGCAAAGCTCAGCCTGGCCGCCCGCAGAGCCGCCGCCTCCTCAGCCTGGGCTGCGCCGCCATTGGGCGGGAGGGCTGTCAGTCTCCTCCCCTGAGGTGATCCTGGATCTGATTGGCTGCCTTAGGGGTCACTCCCCACACAGTGCCCGCCCTGCCCTGAGGTAATGTTTCCTGTGATTGGCCGGCTGGGATTTCTCGTTTCCCCCCCTACCAAGTGATGGGTCAGACAACTTGTCAATCATCCGGGTGCTGCACTCCCGCCAGCTGTGATTGGTGCAGCCAGTACGGCCCGCCCCTGAACGCTGCCCAGCTCGGTCAGCTCTCGCCACCTTTCCTGCAGGCCTCAAAGCTGGATTGGCTGGTTACATATCAATCACATGACTTGCCCCACCTCCTCAAAGGCCATTGGCTGTCCTGGGTCCCCTGACTCCCCATAGACTTCCGGTTGGTTGTTGCCAGGCAACCAGCTCCACCCAAACATGAAACTGTGGGCCCTGATCAGAGGCCGTGGGTGATAAAAGACACGTTGGGACCCCGAACATGAGGATTTGGGCCCCAAGAAGGAGGCTCTGGGCACTCAAAAGGACGGGCAGATGCTGCAGATGCCGCTTTGGGCCCTGAACACGAGGGGACCCTCTTGGTTCCCACCCGAGCTGGGTTTGGTGCCCGTGACCCCACGGAACAGACACCTGTGCTGTCCGGAGTGGCCACGGAACAGACGGAGCCCAAAGCCACGGACTCCATGAGCTCAACGGGGAGCTGTGACATTTTATGGACGTTTCACAGGGCGGCCCATGGGCTGAGGGCAACTGTGTGTGTGTGACATCAAAGGGTGGGCAGGGGAGCGGTGGTTGGTGAGGACATATTGGATCGTGTGGGACCTGAGCCTGACGCCCGTGGGGTGGAACAAGGGCTGGAGAAAGGACCGTCGTGTTGAACCCCAGCCGGTAACTGAGCCCACGCAGCCGCTCGCTCCCTCCCCGCAGCGGGATGGGGGAGAGAAGTGAAGGGAAACAGTAGAGAACACTCGTGGGTTGAGATAAAAACAGTTTAAAATTGGAATTAACAAAAAAATAGATGAAAAATTTAAAAATGATATTAAAAAATTGAAATGAAAATATGTAGTAGTAAAAATTATACCTATGATAATGAAAAAGAAAATACCAAATAGAAACCTAAAAAAGCCATAGAATCATTTCTTGAGGTGGAAGGACCCACAGGATCAATCAGTCCAACTCCTGTCCCTGCCCAGGACACCCCACAGTTCACACCGTGTGTCTGAGGACGTTGTCCAGTCTCTTCTTGAACACTGTCAGGTTGGGGCCGTGACACCTCCCTGGGGAGCCTGTTCCAGTGTCCAGCACCCTCTGGGTACAGAACCTTTTCCTCATGTCCAACTGACCCTCCCCTGGCACATTTTCCTGCCATTCCCTCGGGTTCTGTCATTGGTCACTAAGGAGAAGAGTTCGGTTCCTGCCCCTCCAGCTCCTCTTGTGAGGAAGATGTAGACCGCCAAGAGATCTCAGTCTCCTCCAGGCTGAACAAACCCAGTGACTTCAGCTGCTCCTCATATGCCGTCCCCTCCAAACCCTTCCCCAGCTTCGTAGCCTCTTCTGGACACTCGCCAGTAGCTTTATCTCCTGTTTATCCTGTGTCCCCAGCCCTGCACACAGTGAATGCTCCAGGTGAGGCCACCCCAGCGCAGAGCAGAGCAGGACAATCCCCTCCCTGCCCGGCTGGCCGTGCTGTGCTGGAGGCACCAGGACACGGGTCCCTCTTGGCTCCAGGGACACTGGTGGCTCATGTTCAACTTGCCGTTGACCAGAACCCCCAGATCCCTCACCGCAGAGCTGCTCTCCAGCATCTCGTCCTCTAGTCTGTCTGTACAGCCAGGGTTGCTGTGTCCCGGGTGCAAAATGGTACCCCCGGAATATTTGACAGCATTTGTGCTTACTTGGGTTCATCTCACCTCATCTACATATATTCACGCTCACATCTCATCTGTACAATGCAAACATGGACTTCTGACCTATTCATTCAGTGTCTTTCTATGGAGGGAGAAAGAACCTCTCTGAGCTGGGGTGAGAGGCCAGTGCTGGAGATGGAGGTTGTGAGGGATTGGTCCATGATGATTGGGGCAGATTGCATTGGGGGTCCAGTGCACAGGGGCACAGCCCAGACCCTGCTCTGCTGGTCCTGCAGGTCTCTGGCAGGAGGCCTGGCTGTGAGAGGACACTGCTGTGTGCCCAGCCCTGCAGGCCTACTCCAGACAACAGCTGGACTGTTGCTTTAACTGCAAGGCTCTGGTTTTCTGTGGAGTTGGAAATGCCTGTGAGTTCCTTGCAACTCTTCCAGCTTCTTTCATACACCTGGCAATGGTCACCAGTCACCTCAATGTCCCAGTCCCAAACTTGCTTGAAACCTCTATTTGTAGCTGTACCCCATCACTCCAGGATGTTCAAGCATCCACCAGGTTCATGGATGGTTCCTGAGGACCATCCAAGTGTGGGCAGTGTAAGAGAGGAGCAGAGCAAGGTCAGCTCATGGGCCATGACTGAGCACAGCCACCGCCAGCAGCAGCCATTCCCCATCTCCCAGGCACAGCCATGCCCACAAGATGGAAATGTCACTACCATACACGATTAGCCCAAGAGAGGCCTTTCTTCCTTCCATTTTCCCATGAAAATCTTCCTCCTATTCCTCCTCCACCTGCACACATCAACTGCTTTCCATTTCTGGATCAGACATGGCTGTAAGGGTTCACTAAAGCCATCGGCCATCTTATTGTTACTCCCTGACATGCCCTGACCCTCTCCCACACCTACACATGGCCAGTCATGGCCGCTCAGGGTCTCCTGCTCCTCAGAAGAGGCCTTGAGCTTCTTGGTTCTTCCTGGTGCTTATTATAAACTTCCTCGCCCTCTCCAGAGCCCATGCTGAGCTTTCTTGTCCATAACAGCCCCTTTATGACCATGTGTTAATAAGTGGTTGTCTTTTTATGATCATTTGTGCAGAAAGGCTAATCCCAGGAAATCACGAACTACAGAAAAACGGATGCGGAGTGAAATGCCATGAAGACCTGATGAGTTACTCCTGTGTCTGTGTCTCTCCTTGAAGGAGTCTGTCCCGAGAAGGGGATCCAGCTTCTGCCACTCTCTGGACAGGCAAATGAGCAGTGTCCATGCACCTGGGGAGGAACAGGGTGACTTTTGCCAGACCACCCGTCATCTGATCCACCTAGATACGTACTTGTGGATGGGGTATCAAGCCTTATAGTGTAAATACCTATTTGATGGGCACTGCCAGTGGGGCTACCACACATGCAGACTGAATTGTTGCAGATATTTATATTTGGGCAGGTTAACCTTTTCCTTTTTTTTTTTTTTTTTTTTTTTTACTGACACTCTTAGAGAAATTATATGGTCACTTGAAGGATTGTTGATGCGTCTTAACATGATTATCCACAGAATGCCCACCAGCTTTGCATCTCAAGAAATGGGATGCCAGAGGTCAAGGGAAGGATGGTTTGGGCTCTGTCCTGGGATGTGGAAAACTGGAACGTGCTCACATCTCCCCAACACCCTGCCTTCCTCAATGAGGGGTATGAGAAATTCTGCTGAGGTCTGAACTCACAGTTATGACAAGTATGTGTCTAACTGCAGCCAATGGTGTCCTGCCAGCCCAGTAGTTGGGCTTCCATCCCTGGAGGAATTTCAAAGACATATAGATGTGGTGCTAAGGGATATGGTTTAGTGTTCGACTTGGCAATGTTAGAAGATGCAGTTGGACTCGATGATCTTATGTGTCTTTTCCAAACTAAATGATTTTATGATTCTATAACTCTATGATTCTACGATTGCAGCTGAAACCACTTCAATTCCCATCACCTCCAGCTTCCCTCGAGGGCGGCTGTTGTGTGGCACAACTGTCCTGGTGCTCCAGGCAGGTTGGGTACTGGTTTGGTGCCTGCATTGGGAGTTTCCCCTTCCTGGAGTACAAGAGCTTCAATGAGAGAAGGTTATAGAGATTTGGGTGGCAGAGGTCTGAAGTCGTCCTTTCAAAATCTGAGCAGGCTGAGCTTTGGAGCCAACAGAGAACAGAGAAGCTCTCAAGGATGTTTTTGAATAATGGCACTATCACTAATAACAGTCACAGATAACTCCTTATTCTCAGTGATATTCATGAGCTGAAGCTCTTTAATTTCATTCCCATTCTTGCTTCTCAAAACAGCTTGTACACCTCAGTAGTTCACCTTTTGCATGAAGTTCTTAGTAATTTTCTCTCACTCCTACCTTTCCTAATTTTTCTCCTTTTTTTCTACTGTGAGGTGGAGGTGGCATAGGGGAGTTGTTTCTTTTTTTGGCAAAGAAAGGAAAAGAACAGATCCCAGATCAGTGCAAAGGCACAAAGGAAGCCAGAATGTTTATGTGGTGTCCACTGACACTCACCATCACCTGCATTTCCAGTCTCTGAAGTCCCGAAAGTGCAACAGAAACTGGAGTTCTGAGCTCCCTTTATCTGCCCTGCGTGACACATGTCAAGTGAAACTACCCCAGTCAAATGGCTGGTTTTGATTCTCTTTACAGCCCGAAGCACCACATGGGTCAGGAGACAAGCCAGGATACCCAATGAGGACTCACATGCTCTGCACTTAAAGTTCAGGTGTTCCCAGGAATCTCAGCAGACAAGAGGTGCCAATTCCTGGGTGGAAGGAGCTGGTCAAGAGCCTCGTCTCCATTTCTGTAACGATGGCTTTGCTGCTTCGTTGATGTGCAGACTCTGTACATGGATGATGACACCTGTTGAGCAACCTGCTCTGAAAGGATCAACAAGGTGAGCATGAGGACATAGGAAAAAAGAAGATGCTGGGTTGGGGCAAATGAAAAGGGATGCACAAGATGTGGTCAGGACTGTTTGGGGGTACTTGTAAAGCAGCCCTAGACCTCATGTGAATTATTCCTCTAGTCAGAGAGATCCTGAGAGCTCTCCCTAAATTGAACACATGAAGGGGAAGGAAGGACAGCCTCATTCAGGCTGGATGAGACCTCGAGAGGTTTCTTGACCAACCTCCTGCTCAAAGCAGGGTCAGACCAGAGTACTCAGGGCTTTATCCAAACACATCTTGGACACTTTCTGGGGTAGAGTGGATGTGCACTCCTGGGAAACATCTTCCAGTGCTTGACTGTCCTCAGGACTGGGAAGTTTCTCCCTTTCTATAGCACCTTTCCAAGCCCAACCATCCAGATTGTTTTTTACCCATCTACTTGCACACTGACACAGACCATAATAGCCTACCTCGGACACAAGAATATTGTGGGGCATGATGCTGAATGCCTTGCTGTCTTCCAGGTAACAGACCACCACTACTCTCCCCACGTCCTGCAACCCTGTCCTTTCCTCACAGAAAGCAAAGAGGATGGACAGACACAACCTGCCCTGGGTAAACCCCGTCACCTTCTCTTCCAGACACCCAGAAATGGGGTCCCAGTGGACATGTTCTGGGGCACAGCCCTTAGTTCCCCTGCTCACCCATTGACCATTTTTGAAAAGTGCACACAATGTGTGAGAGCTGCCAGTGGTCAGGGAGTCCCCCCAGTCTCCGTGAGCTTTCCAAGGTGGTGGAGAGTGGCCTCACTGTGACATGGTCCTGCTGTCTCAGCTCCTGGGATGCTGCCCCTCCTGTCTTGTAGACTGGAAAGGATTGTGGTAGTTCCAGTGACCCCTGACTTGATCCCCATCCACTGCTGGTTGTTCTGCGTCCAGTCACAGAGCCCTGGGAGACCTTGCTGGTTAAGACGGAGGACAAGGGACACAGAGACTGCCAATTCTTTCCCTGGTTAAATTAATCAATGGCCACACATTATCTTTGTTTCTCTTTTAACTGTTCCTGAAGTAGTAACAGCTCATCATGAGGCTCTTGAATTGCCTTACAGGTCTAGCCTCCAGGCTGTTCTTGGAGGCTGCTGTCCTTCAAGACCAGATTAACTAACTTCTGCCACCCTGCCTTGGCAGTTTATTCCATCCGTGTCATAGCCCTGTCTGCAACACTGACAGCTCCAGCTCAGCCAGTCAGGTCCCTGGCTGAGGACATTGCCTCCCATCTGGGCTGAACCACCCCAGCTGTGGCACCAGCCCAGCTCTGACCTGCCCCAAGGAAACCTGGTACCAAGTGTCCAAGACCCCACGTGTATGGGAATGTAGCAGAAGATTTGGCGAGGAGGTTAGTTAAATGTAAATACGCTCAAGTGACTTGCACCTGTCTGTAGGAAAAGCACATACATCACGCTAATTGGTTTACTGACCTTGTGTGCTTGATGAGTAGAACGTCTGTGTTAGATAACATAGGCCTGTGAGAAACTCTAGGCACCTTATCACTATGTCTGAGATTCCTGCTTTGTTGTGAGAAAGAGCAGGAGGCGGCACCTGCCTGAAGCCTTGAAATACAGGGAAGCTCAGCAGGCCCAGTGATCTTCCAGCAGGGCTGAACTTAACAGGGCCTGCGTCCCCGCTTGCGTCAGCTCTGCCTGGGACAAGAAAACATGATTCTCATATCAATTTATTTTTTAATACAAAGAACACAATGCTGGAAAGAAGAGTCTCTGCATAGGAGAGAGAATCAACACCACAGATTAGTTCAGGTTGTTTCAAAGGATGTGCCCCTGGAGTCCCAGAGACTACGGGAGGGAGCCCAGAAGGGCCAGAGAAAGGGACATCATGGCTGCTCCTGTGCTGCTGAGCTGGGCTGGGCTCCTGGGACAGAGGGAGCTCATGGCAAGCGGCAGCGCTGCAGAGAGACAGCTCTGCCCAGGAGCAGCTCCTCTGCAAAGCGCAGCAGGGCTGAGGGCTCTGCCTGCAGCACCGAGGGGACAGGAGACAGGCACAGAGAGGGGAAACACAGTCTGGAGTGGGAGGACAGATGAGAGCTCACTTGGAGAAAAATCTTCACAGATATTAAGCCTGTGGCTGCAGGGCATGCATCTGCAAATCTTGGTAGGATCTCAGAAAGCTGTCACATTGCAGAGCCTGCAAGAGATGTAAGTACAACTCTCAGAGATTGTCTGATCAGAGGAGGAGGATGTGCTGCAGAGCAGGGATTGCCTTCTGCACTGTCAGAGTGACAAGACATGAATACTGCGTTCTCCCAAGGATGGCTGTGGGGTGTAAATGCAAATGTGCAGGCAGGGGTGCCCAGGGCTGTCCTGCAGAGCAGGGTCCCGGCACCCCAGGGCTGTGCCGGGGCAGGGACTCTGCCGCCTGCCAGGGTCAGCGCTCAGCCTGCCCGGGGAGATCCCAGCAACAATGAGGGGAGAAGCTGTGGGGGGAAGGAGCGACCCCTGTCAGGGGAGGGTCCTTCTGCTGCTTGGTTACAGATATTACTCTTAAGATAAGAAGCTTTCCTGAGTCTATCCTTTCAGTTTCCTATTCCAAGGTTAGTGGAAAGGCAGGTGTAGGAGAGGATAAATGCAAAATGAGCTCTCAAGTTTTAACAAGTCACTGAGACTCCTGAACTGCAACACTGAGTGATCAGCACATCTGCCAGAAGCCTCGGAACATCCCTTCAGCCACTCCTCTGCCCATGGACAGCAGCAGCATCACATCTGCTGAACCCATCAGCCTTAGGCTGACCTGTCCTTTTTTCAACCTGCAAACCTCTGCTCTCAGCAGTGCCTGGTGGATTTTCATGGAAACACGGCAGTGTGATCAGCCTCCATCTCAGAAAGGTGCCAGCCCAGGGCAGCTGGAGCAAGACAGAGGGACAGAGCAGCTGCCCTCACTCTGCACTGACCCACAGGCATCCTCTTGCCTTGCAGGACTCGCACTGTTCTCCCTGAGTGCAGTAGAAATGCTGAGGGTTTCTGACACCCAAGAACACTCTCCAGGGGAATTTCAGGATTGGACTAGATGATCTTTCAAGGTCCGTTCCACTGCCTAACATTCTGTGATTCTGTGAAGCTATAAAAAACCCAAACATTTCAAATTTCATTTTACCGTCCTGTTTCATGCTGACAGGCTCTTCTTCAGCGTAGGCAGTTTTAGATGACAAGTTTGAACCCCAGGACTGGTCCCTGCCCCCCGTTCCATGATCCTCTGCTGCAGAGCAGGGCTGACTCCTGGGCAGCCAGCGGGCACAGGCCCTGCTCCTCACGGCACCTCCAGCCAGCACCACCCAGGGCTCAGCCACGGAGCTGAAGGAAGGTCTGGAAAAGGACAAGGGGTGTGGAGCAGGGGAGGGTGTGTGAGAAATGGCGTTGATTTTGCTCAGAGAAGTCTCCCCTAACGTGTTACTTTCATTCCCTCCTCTGACAGTGTCCATGCCCAGAGCCAGGAAATGTCCAACAGCAGCTCCATCACCCAGTTCCTCCTCCTGGCATTCACAGACACACGGGAGCTGCAGCTCTTGCACTTCTGGCTCTTCCTGGGCATCTACCTGGCTGCCCTCCTGGGCAACGGCCTCATCATCACCACCATAGCCTGTGACCAGCACCTGCACACCCCCATGTACTTCTTCCTGCTCAACCTCGCCCTCCTCGACCTGGGCTCCATCTCCACCATTCTCCCCAAATCTATGGCAAACTCCCTCTGGGACACCAGGGCCATCTCCTACGCAGGATGTGCTGCACAGATCTTTTTCTCTATCTTCTTGTTCACAGCAGAGTATTCTATGCTTACCATCATGTCCTACGACTGCTACGTTGCCATCTGCAAACCCCTGCACTACGGGACCCTCCTGGGCAGCAGAGCTTGTGTCCACATGGTAGCAGCTGCCTGGGCCACTGGGTTTCTCACTGCTCTGCTGCACGCAGTCAGTACATTTTCACTGCCGCTCTGCAAGGGCAATGCCCTGGGCCAGTTCTTCTGTGAAATCCCCCAGATCCTCAAGCTCTCCTGCTCAGATGCCTACATCAGGGAAGTTTGGCTTCTTGTAGTTAGTGTCTGTTTAACTTTTGGCTGTTTTGTTTTCATTGTGATGTCCTATGTGCAGATCTTCAGGGCCGTGCTGAGGATCCCCTCTGAGCAGGGACGGCACAAAGCCTTTTCCACGTGCCTCCCTCACCTGGCCGTGGTCTCCCTGTTTGTCAGCACCGCCATGGTTGTCTACCTGAAGCCCCCCTCCATCTCCTCCCCATCTCTGGATCTGGTGGTGTCTGTCCTGTACACAGTGGTGCCTCCAGCAGTGAACCCCCTCATCTACAGCATGAGGAACCAGGAGCTCAAGGGTGCCCTGTGGAAACTCATATCTTATTGTTTTCTGAAGCAATAAACTGCCCATCTGCTTCTACATAAGAGTTTTAATGTAGCTAATTGCAGGCCCAGCCTGTCACCTGGATTTTCTGTTATTGGTTGGGGTTTTTTTTGTGATAATGTTGTCATGCCCTTTCTAATTCTCTCTCTGTTTTTCTTTTATAGCCACTGCCTGTGTAAATGAGGAGCCGTGCTCGTCTTGTCTCCTAAACAAAATAAACATTCCTGTAGTAACTTGTTTTTCACTATATCCTTCCTCTAAGGCCTTTTTGGAGGTTCAGGGAAAATTCCTGTGTGCATGGGAGGAGAGGAAAAGAGTCCAGCCTGGCAGCACTGCCAGGGAGCACCAGCGCTTGGCCTTCCAGAGCTGTTCTCTTTCCACTCCCACACTCTCCTTCTCATCGCTTGTGTTGGTGCAAGGCCTGAGTGCTCTGGCAGCCTGGTCACCGTCCTGCTGTGTGTGAGTCCTGTGAGCGCAGGCAGGGACAGGCAATGGGCACTGCTGTGACAGAGCTGGCCTCAGAACAGCCTTTCCAGATGCCAAGGTGATCTCCTCAGGGCAGGGCCTGAAGGTTTATGTCTTCCTACAAAGTTTCTCTCAAGAACATTCCCATTACACTGACTGAGAGATTGAAAAAGCGAAAAACTGTAGGCCTGCAGGGCTGGGGCATTCGGCAGTGTCCTCTCACAGCCAGGCCTCCTGCCAGAGACCTGCAGGACCAGCAGAGCAGGGTCTGGTCTCTGCCCCTGTGCACTGGACACCCTGAGGAAGCTGCCCCAGGGTAATTGTCATGGACTGGTCCTCACAGCCACTATTTCCAGCCCTGGACTGTCACACCAGCTTGGAGAAATTGTTCCTGAATGAGCAGATCAGCAGTCCATGTTTGCATTGTACAGAGGAGATGTGAGCATGCACCTCATGTACGTGAGCAGTATTATGGAACCAGTGTTATTCAATATATTCATCAACGACTTGGATGAGGGAATTGAGTGTACTATCAGCAAGTTTGCTGATGACACCAAGCTGGGAGGAGTGGCTGACACGCCAGAAGGCTGTGCTGCCATCCAGCGAGATCTGGACAGGCTGGAGAGTTGGGCAGGGAAAAATTTAATGAAATATAACAAGGGAAAATGTAGAGTCTTACATCTGGCCAGGAACAACCCCAGGTTCCAGTATAGGCTGGGGAATGACCTATTAGAGAGCAGTATAGGGGAAAGGGACCTGGGGGTCCTGGGGACAGCAGGGTGACCATGAGCCAGCACTGTGCCCTTGTGGCCAAGAAGGCCAATGGCATCCTGGGGTGTATTAGAAGGGGGGTGGTTAGTAGGTCGAGAGAGGTTCTCCTTCCCCTCTACTCTGCCCTGGTGAGACCTCATCTGGAATATTGTGTCCAGTTCTGGGCCCCTCAGTTCAAGA
This sequence comes from Caloenas nicobarica, assembly GCF_036013445.1. Classification (NCBI taxonomy): domain Eukaryota; kingdom Metazoa; phylum Chordata; class Aves; order Columbiformes; family Columbidae; genus Caloenas; species Caloenas nicobarica. The sequence continues at coordinate 750,309 of NC_088274.1, forward strand.
AGGACAGGGAACTGCTGGAGAGAGTCCAGCGCAGCCACGAAGATGATTAAGGGAGTGGACCGTCTCCCTTTTGAGGAAAGGCTGAGGGAGCTGGGTCTCTTTATCTTGGAGAAGAGGAGACTGAGGGGTGACCTCATCAATGTTTATAAATGTATAAAGGGTGGATGTCACAAGGATGGAGCCAGGCTCTTCTCAGTGACAACCAACAGTAAGACAAGGGGTAATGGGTTCAAGCTGGAACACAAGAGGTTCCACTTAAATTTGAGAAGAAACTTCTTCTCAATGAGGGTAACAGAACACTGGAACAGGCTGCCCAGGGAGGTTGTGGAGTCTCCCTCTCTGGACACATTCAAAACCCGCCTGGACACACTCCTGTGTAACCTCATCTGGGTGTTCCTGCTCCAGCGAGAGGATTGGACTAGATGATCTTTTGAGGTCCCTTCCAATCCCTGACATTCTGTGATTCTGTGATTTCTGTGTTTCACTCGAGGAACAAACCCCACTGGCCCAGTGTGACTCATCTGAGCTGCCTTGGACAGGCACATTGCAAGTGCTGCTGTCTGCTACGTCACCCTTGACTATGATGCGGGATTGTGCTCTCATGAGAACAGTAAAATCAGAAGTTCTGGGGTCCTTGGAAGAGGCAAACCTCAAACCCATCTTCGTGAAGGGCAGTAACAAGAACTGGGAGAATAACAGGCTGGCCAGCCTACCTCCATCCCTGGGAAGGGGATGGGACACGTCCTCCTGCAGCCATTTCTAGGAATGTGAAGGACAAGGAAGGGATTGCTGAACCCAGATGCACAAGGGAAAGAAAGGCATGTTGTGTACAGGGAGTTTACAAGGCCTCAGACATGGTCTCCTGGCCAGAGTGGTGCTGACTGGGCTGAAGAAATGGATGCTGGGTAGGAGGTTGGCTGCATGATCAAGCCCAAAATTCATCAGTGCTACAAAGTCCTCTGTGCAGCCAGTTACTAGTGTCACCTGGGAAGGTACTTCTGCCAAAGTGCCCACAGGCCCTACCCAGGCAGAGGCCTTGGAGAAGGGTCGTCATTTCCATCCCACCTGAGTACATGACGGGACAGTCGCAGGAACATGGTTGTGTCTGTCAGAAAAGCTGAAACGCCAGCAGCAGTCCTGGGATTTAGGAGCTCATGGTGAGGTTCCTTCTCTCTGGGCAGCTGAAAGACCACAAGAAGCCTAACAGGTTGGATTCTCTGCTTGAAGGGTAAGTTAGAGAATGGTTGAGCTTTTCTTGGCAATGGGAAAGAGCAGGAGAGAGAAAAGAGTCACAAAGTGCAACTTGGAAGGTGGAGACTGGATATCAGGAGCTGAGGGACCCGGGGGTGTTTAGCCTGGAGAAAAGGAGGCTGAGGGGAGACCTTCTCGCTCTCTACAGCTGTCCGAAAGGAGGTTGTTGCATGGAGGGTGTTGGTCTTCTCCTGAGTAGCAAGTGATAGGATGAGAGGAAACAACCTCAGCCTGTGCCAGAAAAGGTTCAGAACTGATGTTAGGAAACATTTTGTCATGGAAAAGCTTGTGAAGCAGTGGAACAGGCTGCCCCGGGAAGCGGTTGAGTCACCATTCCTGGAGGTGTCTAAAAGATGTATAGATGAGGTTCTTAGGGACATGGTTTAGTGCTAGAGTTAGGTTATGGTTGGACTCGATGATCTTAATGGTCTCTTCCAACTCAAATGATTCTATGATTCTATGCTTGAAGTGTGATTTCCCAGATGGTGGAGCTTTCCTTGGAGGTAGGAATCATAGAATCATAGAGAGTGTTGGAAGGGAGCTTGAAAGGTCATCTAGTCCTATCCCCCTCCCATGAGCAGGGACATATTCAACCAGCTCTGGTTGCTCAGAGTCCATCCAGCCTGGCCTGGGATGTCTCCAGGGATGGGGCATCCACCACCTCTCTGGGCAATCAGTGCTGTTATTTCATCTTCCTCATTGTAAAAAATTTCTTCCTCATGTCTGGCCTTTATCTCTCCTGTTCTAGTTCAAAAACCATGACCCCTTGTCCTGTCACAACATGCCCTGCTAAAAAGTCTGTCCCATCATTCTTATTGTCCTCTTTTAAGTACAGAAAGGCAGCAATAAGGGCTGTTCCATCTCTCTGATCATCTTGGTGACCCTGCTCTGCCCCTCTCCAACAGGTCCGTGTCTTTCCTGTACTGAGGGCTCCAGAGCTGGACGCAGGACTCGGGGTGGGGTCTCACCAGCGTGGAGCAGAGGGCCAGAATCCCCTCCCTTGACCTGCTGGTCATGCTCCTTCGGATGCAGCCCAAGATATGATTGGCCTTCTGGGCTGCAAGCGCACATTGCCGGCTCCTGTCCAGCCTTTCACTCACCAGTATCCCCAAGTCCTTCTTGTCAGGGCTGCTCTCAATCCCTTCATCCCCAGCCTGTACTGATACCGGGGGTTGCCCCAGCCCAGGTGCAGGACCTTGCGTTTGGTCTTGTTGAACCTCGGGAGATTCACATGCGTCCACTTCTCAAGCTTATCCAGGTCTCTCTGGATGGCCTTCTGTCCCTCAGGTGTATCAGCAACACCACTCAGTTTTCTGACATCTGCAAACTTGCTGAGGGTGCACTTGATTCCACTATGTCATTGATGAAGATATTAAACAGTACTGATCCCAGTACGGACCCCTGAGGGACGCCACTTGTCACCAGTGTCCATCCAGACATTGTGCCGCTCTCTGGATGCAACCATTGAGACAGTTCCTCACCTACCAAACAGTCCAGCCATCAAATCCATATCTCTCCAATGTAGAGAGAAGCATGTTGTGAGGGACCGTGTCAAAGGCTTTATAGAAGTCCAGCTAGGTGACATCCATAGCCCTTTCTTGTCCACTGATGTAGTTACTCCATCGGAGAAGGCCACTGGGTTAGTCAGGCAGGACCTGCCCTTGGTGACGCCGTGCTGGCTGTCTCAAATCACCTCCCTGTCCTCCTTGTACCTTAGCACAGCTTCTAGGAGGATCTGTTCCATGACCTTCCCAGGCACAGGTCAGAGGCTGACAGGTCAGTAGTTTTCATGGTCCTCCTTTCCACAGCAGAGGAGAGAAAAGCTGCCACACAGAGCAGCTTGGAACGTGGAGACTGGACATGAGGAGGAAGAAATGTCACTCAAAGGGTAGTGCTGTTGTACGAGAAATCATCCAGAAGGAGCATGAGATCAGTCCACCTCCTTGTGTTTCGAGGAACAGAGCGTGAGAGTGGAGACACATCAGTCAATGTATGGAAATACCAGAGTGAGAGCAAGGGGAGGAAGCGACATGGGTGTCTAGAGCCTGCAGGGAAACAGAAGCAGCTGTGGGACAGTGGAGGACAACCTGTGGTGGAGATGGCAAAGGGCACTGTCAAAGCTGGATGTCGCCAAGAGAACCCAAGTCTTTGTCCCCTTGGCTATGGCAATCATCTCTGCCACCAAGGCCTATGAGGAGCCATGTTGTCCTCAGGCACTGAGGCACCTCGTGGCCTCCTGGCACACCCCAGTAAGGCTGGGAACTGTCACACCACTGTCCTTCACTCAGCATCACACAGCCCACATCCCCCTGCCCCAGGAAGAGCCCTGAGCAATGGATGAGGGACAGGATCTGCCTTCCCAGGGGCTGGGGGTCAGGCCTTGGCCTCTCTACTTCATCAGACAAAACCAGGGTTTTCTCAGCACCTCAGCTGCCTGCACATTTCCCTTTGTTTATCTGCCATCATGGCCTTCAATTCTCTGCTCTAAGGAGTCCCTGGGGAGGCTTTGCTGTTACTTGCCCTCAATGGAACTCATTAATACTTCAAGGTACTTAGTACTTTTTTCTTCTGACTTTGACTTCTGGAAAGGTTTGTGCAATCTCCTCTCAGCACTTGAGGTTCAAGGATTCAGCACCAACTGCACCATGGGGCTCATTACACTAAAGAAAGCTCTAAGAAACCATGTCTCTTCTTGTAATTTCCTTCTAGTCTTGTACAGTTAATTAGAGAGGTTTCCTACTGTAGTTACGATGAGTGATTTCAAAAACCTCCTAATAAAAATGACTTTTTTGTTGTTGTTGTTAAAGGGTATAGTTTATTGGTTTTCAATGTGGAGAAGAGGCGATTGCAGCATTATCTTATATTGATCCAACGTCTCTCCCAAGGAGGTCTGGACTGGTTGGAGAAGCTGTCCCTTGAGGTCTGACACTGTGCGGACAACCTTGCTCCTCACCTCCCCAACCCCATCGTTTCTCTCATAGGCCACCTGGGACTTGTATCCCTTTTCCTTACACCAGACTTCTCCGCTGCCATCTGCAGCTGGATGTTCCAGCTCCTTCGCACCAGCTCCCACCCGCTCTCCTTAGAGACCTGGCTGCACACAGGCAAAGAGGGACTTTTCTTTTCTTTTGAACAAACACAATAAAACTGATAAGATTCATGATTAAAAGAAAACACACTTCTCAACTGTATGCCAAGGACAAACTGCCACCAATGACGTTCACTCTCTCCAAGGCATAAGCATGCAAGAAATGTTTTAGACAGAAAGGAAATTATAAAATAAAGGCAACAAAAGAGTTGGCTAAAGACAGAATTAGGTAAATTACTGAAAGACAAGGAAGCTTTTAACTCCTTGAAGCTGAAAGCAGCAACTGAATTGTTGACAAGTGTCTGAGTGATCAATGAGTAGGAGGAAGGGAAATCCAGAGAGCAATTGCAATTGCTTGTGTGCAGATCAGTTGCTGGAAATGGTACTTCAGATATGGTCAGTTTAGTTAGTGCAGGAGGAAATACCTGAAGAATGAAGGAGATCAGATGCACAGCCTAACAGAGAGAGTGCTGAGAAGGCAAATCTTGTGGAAGATCAGAAGTTCTCCACTTGCTCTTAATGCACAGCCTGAAAAGTCTCCTTTTGATCTCATGGGAAAACATTGATATTTAAAGTATTCCAAACAAAGAAAGGAGAATTACAACACCAACAATATTTGATGCTTAAAGTTGCAAGAAGACATTTCCTTCACTCTACATCTTTCATTTGGTTTCTTTTTCCCTTCATTTTTTAAAAAATGTTCTCTAGATTTCTATCCTACAAAAGCCTAGAGCATTAAGAAAGATAATCCTTGTGTCTTGCACAGAGTCAAAGGTGCCAAAAAATCCACTGCCTGTCAATGCCTCTTTTTACTCTTGGCACAGAGTGAGTCATGCTCGAAGCTGTTGGCCACTCTTTTCTGATGGAGGAAAGAAGGATAAGAAGGTTAATTGAAAGGTTCTCTTTTTAGATGGCCATGTTGACAGTGATCTCAACAGATCTGTGTTATCTGTCTTTCTTTGTGATCATAAGGAAAAAAATATATTAATGTGTTGGTAAACATATAGTAAAATACATTATTGTGTCCAGCTACACAGCAAAATATATTTCCTACCAGCACTCTCAAAGGAAGTATCTTTCTTCTGAGAAATTGCTGCCTCCCAGGCCTCTGTGACTTGAGACAGGAATCTGGAGGAGAACAACCAGCAGTAGATGGGGATCAAGTCAGGGGTCACTGGAACTAACACAATCCTTTCCAGTCTACGGGACAGGAGGGGCAGCATCCCAGGAGCTGAGACAGCAGGACCATGTCACAGTGAGGCCACTCTCCACTTTCTTGGAAAGCTCATGGAGACTGGGGGGACTCCCTGACCACTGGCAGCTCTCACACATTGTGTGCACTTTTCAAAAATGGCCAATGGGTGAGCAGGGGAACTAAGGGCTGTGCCCCTGAACATGTCCACTGGGACCCCATTTCTGGGTGTCTGGAAGAGAAGGTGACGGGGTTTACCCAGGGCAGGTTGTGTCTGTCCATCCTCTTTGCTTTCTGTGAGGAAAGGACAGGGTTGCAGGACGTGGGGAGAGTAGTGGTGGTCTGTTACCTGGAAGTCAGCAAGGCATTCAGCATCATGCCCCACAATATTCTTGTGTCCGAGGTAGGCTATTATGGTTTGTGTCAGTGTGCAAGCAGATGGGTAAAAACAATCTGGATGGTTGGGCTTGGAAAGGTGCTATAGAAAGAGAGAACCTTCCCAATCCTGAGGACAGTCAAGCACTGGAAGCTGTTTCCCAGGAGTGCACACCCACTCTACCCCAGAAAGTGTCCAAGATGTGTTTGGATAAAGCCCTGAGTAATCTCGTGTGACCCTGCTTTGAGCAGGAGGTTGGTCAAGACACCTCGTGAGGTCCCATCCAGCCTGAATGAGGCTGTCCTTTCATCCCCTTCATGTTTTCAATTTAGGGAGAGCTTTCAGGTTCTCCCTGACCACAGGAACAATTCACATGAGGTGCAGGGCTGCTTTATTAGTGCCCCCGAACAGCTCTGACCACAACATTTGCATCCCTTTGCATTTGCCCAAACTCAACGTCTTGTTTTTTGCTGTCCTAATACCCTTCCAGAAAGAACTGCCCACCTTGTTAATCCTTTCAGAGCAGGTTGTTCAAGAGGTGTCATCATCCATGTACAGAGTCTGCACATCAGCCAGGCAGCAAAGCCATCATTACAGAAATGGAGACGGTGCTCCTTGAACCCAGATATCAGCATGTCATGTCTGCTGAGATTCCAGTGAACACCTGAACTGTAAGTGCAGAGCATGTGAGTCCTCATTGGGTATCCCGACTTGTCTCCTGACCCATGTGGTGCTTCGGGCTGTGAAGCAAATCAAAAGCAATTAGTTGACTTGGGCTTGTTCATTCTTTCAGTAGCTGCAGTTCAGGATTATGGCAGCAGAGGGCTCAATAACATCTAAAATTCTCTGACAATCCAAGCCTCTCTACATCATTTTCCAAAAGGCTTCAAGTCTGGTGTGGGTGATGAGAGAGATTTCAGGAACAGCCAAACAGAGAGCATTTCCTTAATAAATAGCCATAAACCAGTATTTCTTCTGTTTCCTTCCCTGCTCACCCTTCCCTCCCTTTCCAGAATAGGTGGTCTCAGCAGTCTCCTGTTCATATTGATCTAGAGCGTCTCCTGATAAAGATTGAAGATGTCAGAAAAGTGGGTGCTTAAATCACCACGTGAGTGAGAAGACAGGCCAGGACAGCTCAAGAGGAGTCACACTCCTCTGGACCAAGAGGTGGGTGTTCCTGGGAATGTCAGGTGCCACAGCACAGCGATACTTGTGTTCAGGGAGCTGGTGAAATGACCCATTTCCTTTTCTGTCATGGTGTCTGAGTTTGCTCAAGTAACCCCTGACTTGAGCCCCATCCACTCCTGGGTGTTCTCCAGACTCCTGCCTTCAGGAACAAAGCCCCAGGAGACCTTGCTGGTGAAGATGGAGGCAAAGAAGCCATGAAGTACGTCAGTCCTGTCTGCTTCTACTCTTACAAAGTCCAGCAGCAGGTCCATGTTACCCTGGTCGATTATTTTACTGTAGGGAAGCAGAGTCAGCTCATCTGGCTGCCCTCAGCCTCCCCTGCAGGTTTCAAGTCCAGGGCAGCTGTGGCATCATCGCCACATCAATGGAGAACGTTTCTAAATTCCTCCTTTACAGCTCAACACGCTCCCACCTTCTGTGTGTTGCCTTTTTCCCCTGGAGCTCCATCAGTTCAGATGAGCAGCCTCACAAGATAAATGCCACTTCTCATGGGTACTCAGAGAGATCATTCCCATTCTTAGAGCAGGCTGTCCTGTAAGGCCTGTCAGATTTCCTGAGCTCCTTCAGCCTTCAGAGCTGCTTCCCTGGCACCACCTCTATCAGCCCCCCCAGTCATGTCAAAGTCTTCTCCTCTGGAGCCCACCAGCCTGTGCTCTGCTGCTGGCCTTCCTCCCTCCCCTCTGGTGCCTGGGACCCCACTGTTTCCTGCTCACACCAGCCAAGGTGGACACTGATGTTCACATCCTCGACCAGCTCTGCCTTGTTTGCCAGTTCCAGATCCAGGTGAGCATCACCCTTGTTGGCCCACCAGGCAGACATGTTAAGAAGTTGACCCAAGATCCTCTGCACTGTTGGCACCTGCCTCTTTGCCTGGCCAGTGAATGCCAGGGCAATTACAGTTCCCCATAGGAACCTGATCATCGACTGTAGACTTCCTCTGGTTGCCGATAGAAGATCTTTTCCACTTCTTCATCATAATCAAGGAGTTTGTAAAATCCAACACGTTGTCACCCTGTATTGGATTTGCATGGCCAAGTCTTGGAACTGGGCTGAGTGTGGCTGTGCTACAGTTGTCACCTCTCTGAGAAGACAACAGGAGTTTGACCGACGTCAGACAGAGCCGATTTCAGCTGGCTCCAAGATGGACCCACTCCTTGACAAATCTGAGCCGCTCAGTGATGTTGGCACCACCTCTGTGATATTGTATTTGAGAAAGGGTAAAAAACACTGCACAACAGCAGGTGGGAGAGAGGAGAGAGGAAACATGAGAGAAAAAACACTGCAGACACCAATGTCATATCCCGTAGGACCGAAGTAAGTCCCTCAGCAGGCCAAAGCCTGCTCTCCTGAAATCCTGCTCTTTGCCTTGTTATCATCTTCCAGGAGCCTCAACTCTCCTTTCTCATCCCTGACTGCTACATCCCTGACCAACTCTTTCTGGTTTGTAGGTGGGAAGTCCCACAGGGCAGCTCACCTCACTGACTCCTCAGTCACCCGTGTCAGGAAGATGTTGTCAAGGAGCTCCAAACCCCTCCTGCATGGCTGGTACCTTGCAAATATTGGGATATCTTAGGTTTGCCATGAGGACACAGCCCTGCAAACATGAGGCTACTTTCATCTGTTTGAAGGAGGCCTCATCTAATTCCTCTTCCTCATTAGTGAGTCTGTTGCTGATGCCCACCCACCACAACATTGCCCATGTTGCTCTGCCCTCTCATGCTGACTCCTCAGCTCAGAACTGATATTCTCTGTCCCCAGGCAGAACTCCACACATTCCTGCTGCTCCCTCACATAAAGGGCAACTTCCCCTCAGACTCCAGACCTCTGGCATGATGAGCACCAGACCCTCAAGACTCCACAGTTTCTCCAGGAGGGGCTGTTTGTAGTGCCCTGAAACTCCTCATGCTGTTATCTTTGGAGAGACACCCTCATCAGGATAAGCCATCTGCAGGTAAACATCAAGAGCTGACCACAAATATATCTTCAGTTCAGGGAGGGACCAGACCTTGAGAAACTTTGGGATTCCACCATCTGAAAGCTCTGAATGAGCTGTATGGGGGCAGGAGAATAACCCCATCCATCAGGACAGACCAGGACCTGACACGCTGAGCAGTGACCCTGAGGAGAAGGGCCTGGGCACTACAAGGGCCGCCACACAAGCCCGTGCTGCACGCTCACCCTGAACAAGGCAGCTGCACACGGGGCTGCATGAGGAGGAGCGTGGGGACCCAGACACCTGGAGTTCTCATCCCATTCGGTTCAGCACTGGTGTGACCCCACACACACGGGTGTGTGCCAGTGTGCGGCTTCCCAGTTTGGAGAGCTAGGGAGGAACTGGAGAGTGTAGGGCTCTGCCAAGGCAGGGTTCAGGACCTTGTGCACACGGTGTGGGATGCTGAGGGACCTGGGCTGCTCTGGCCCAGCAGCGCTGGGGAGGCTGCAGCAGTGTAGGAGGAGCCTGAGAGTGCTTGAAGGGTGGTTTCAGAGATGGTGGAGGTTTTCTTCTTAGTGGGAAAGAGCTTGAGAAAGAAATAATGCCACAAAGTGCAACTGGGTAGGTTCTGGCCAGACATGAGCAGGAAGGAATATGACTGGAATGGCAGTGCTGTGGTGGAGCAGGTCACCCAGAGGGAGTCTGCATCAGCCCAAGGCTTTGTGCTTCAAGGAGCAGCTGGGGAGGATGGAGAGATATCAGCAAAGGAAGGAAAATGCTCATACAAGAGCAAGGTGGGGCAGCAGGGGGGATGTCTCCAGCCTACAGGGAAAGAGGTGCAGGTGATGCCACACCATAGCACAGGCTGTCTTGGAGATGATCACGGATGTAAAGAGGCTGAAATCCCCCAACAGACATGAGCTGCTTCTCCCCTCAGCTATGGCTGTTGTCTCCACCTCTGATGCCTGTGAGGAGACACCTTGTCCTTACAGCACAGGGGCCTCATGGCCTCCTTGTCCCCAGCCAGGAACCTGGGAGGTGTTGGACCATAGTCCTGCCCTTGGCCTTGCACAACGCCACATCACACTGTCCCAGGAACAGCCCTGGGCAATGTGGAAGGGACAGGATCTGCCTTTCCAGGGTTGGGGGTCAGGGCTTGGCCCTTTGGTTAAAGAAACAGAACCAGGTTTCCTGATCATCAGAGAGACCTTCACCTTGTTTTTCCTGACCTGTCATCTTTGCCTCCAGTTTCCTTCTCTAACCAGACACTGGGGATGGTTCCTCAGTAGTGTTCCTCAGTGGGACCCATTAACATTATAAGAAACTTTGGAGTTTGAATGAGACTTTGACTTCTTGAGAGGTTTCTTCAACTTCCTCTCTGTGTCTGAGGTTCATGGACTCAGCGCCAAAGCCACCAGAGGGATCATTAAAGCACCTTGGGCTGTTCCTGTGCTCCTGAGCTGGGCTGGGCTCCTGGGACAGAGGGAGCTCATGGCAAGCGGCAGCGCTGCAGAGAGACAGCTCTGCCCAGGAGCAGCTCCTCTGCAAAGCGCAGCAGGGCTGAGGGCTCTGCCTGGGGATCTCAGGGAGACGGGCAAGGCAGAGAGAGATTAAAGGTGGTCAGGACTGGGAGGATGACTGAGAGCTCACTGGAGGAGAAATCTTTGCAGTCCTTGCCATGGTAAGTCTCTGGGTGCAGGGCAATGCAGCTGTACGTCCTGGAGGCATCTCCTAAAGTTAGCACAGGCACAGTTTGTGGGATCTGTAAGGAGGGGCCTCTTGTTCAAGCAATATTGAACAGCTGTGAAGCCGGGTGAGCATGCAGGTGTTTCCAGGGCTGTCCTGCAGATCAGGGTCCCTTCACCCCATGGCTGTGCCGGGGCAGGGATTCTGCCACCTGCCAGGGTCAGTGCTCATCCTGCCCAGGGAGATCCCCATGGCACGGAGGCGACAAGCTGTGGGAGGAAGGAGTGACCCCTATGAGGGCAGGAAGGGAGCTTGTGCTGTGGAGAGGGAGCTGTGTGGGTCAGGGCTGCTCACAGCTCCAGATCACCCCCAGGACTTTTTCCAAGTAGATGCCTCAAGAAGATCAATGCAAGGATTACCAGACAGGTAAGATGCTTTCCTGAGCCTTTCTTTTCATTTTCCTGTCCCAAAGCTTGGGAGGTGCACAAAATGATAAAAAGAAAATGAGCCCTCATGCTTAAAGAAGTCACTGAGACTCCTGAACTGCAACTTTGAGCGATGAGTACATCTGCCAGAAGGCACCCAACATCCCTTCACCACTCCTCTGGCTGTGGACAGCACCTGCATCACCTTTGCTGGACCCCTCAGCTTTAGTCTGATTTGTCTTGTTTTCCAAGCTGCAAACAGGAAGATGCCCCCAGGCAGTGCCCTGCAACAGGCAGGGGATCTGTAGAGCCAGGGTGAGGGCACAGAGGGTGGGATGGAGTATGTGAGCACTGACAGGGAAAAGACATGACACATGGCAAGACCTCCCAGGGGGAGAATCTCTAGGCAGCAGGGAAATGATCAGAAATTCGAGGAAACTAAACCCGGAATTGTTATAGGAGGCAAAACACAGAAAACTCCTTGTGATCCCCCGCAGTGCAGATCCCTCCTCTGAGCAGCCCCCTCACCTCCTCTCCCACCCAGCAAAGCCTCTGCCCTCAGGGCCGGGGGCTCCAAGGCATGAAGCAGCTCCTGTGCAGCCAGAGCTCCAGTTCCCTCTGCAGAGCACAGGGGCTGAGAGCAGCTGCCCGGCAATGCTGGTGTGTGGGAGGTGGCTGCACAGCTGGGGAAGGGTGACGCTGTCTGAGTGCCCGGCTGCCTCTGCCCTGGCCTCTCTCACACCCACCCTCACCGCATTTTCCTTCTTGCTCCACTGCTCTGGGTCACTGTTGTTGTGATCTGGTTCTTGCTGTCAGGCTCTCTGGGGATGGGAGTTTCAGCTGCAGTCACAGCCTGATCTTGTGGGTCCTTTCCTGCAGGTGTGTCCATGGGAACACGTGTCCCAGCTTTCCTCTGCCCTGTGGGGTGTGGGCAATGCAGTCTGTGGGGCTGGGGAATGAGCTGAATCTCCCTGAATCAAATGCCGTCATTACAACACTTGGACATATCCTTCAGGTGTCCTTCCAAGCTGGGAGCTTCGCTCCAGGATGCAAACCTGTCCTACAGCATCTTTGTGTTTTCTGAAAGGCACACAGAGAAACGCAGAGTTGCTACAGCAGAGAAAATGCTGTCGGGTTTGTGCAATGTGCCATGTGTGTCTTGGGCTAAACGTGAGATGCTGAGACCTTAGGTAAGGGTGAGACATCTTGTGGTTCCATCTGACAAAGCTGAACCCCAGGACTGGCCCCTGCCCCCGTTCCATGACCCCTGCTGCAGAGCAGGGCTGACTCCTGGGCAGCCAGCGGGCACAGGCCCTGCTCCTCACGTCACCTCCAGCCAGCACCACCCAGGGCTCAGCCACGGAGCTGAAGGAAGGTCTGGAAAAGGACAAGGGGGTGTGGAGCAGGGGAGGGTGTGTGAGAAATGGCTTTGATTTTGCTCAGAGAAGTTTCCGCTAATGTGTCGCTTTCATTCCCTCCTCTGACAGTGTCCATGCCCATCGGCAGCAAGTGTCCAACAGCAGCTCCATCACCCAGTTCCTCCTCCTGGCGTTCACAGACACACGGGAGCTGCAGCTCTTGCACTTCTGGCTCTTCCTGGGCATCTACCTGGCTGCCCTCCTGGGCAACGGCCTCATCATCACCACCATAGCCTCTGACCAGCACCTGCACACCCCCATGTACTTCTTCCTGCTCAACCTCTCCTTCCTCGACTTGGGCTGCATCTCCACCACTGTCCCCAAATCCATGGCCAATTCCCTCTGGGACACCAGGGACATCTCTTACCAAGGTTGTGTTTCTCAGGTCTTTCTCCTTTTATTTGCAATATCAGCAGAGTGTGCCCTTCTCACGGTCATGGCCTATGACCGTTACGTTGCCGTCTGCAAACCCCTGCACTACGGGACCCTCCTGGACAGCAGAGCTTGTGTCCACATGGCAGCAGCTGCCTGGGCCACTGGGTTTGTCTATGCTGGGATGCACACAACTAATACATTTTCACTGCCACTGTGCAAGGGCAATGCCCTGGACCAGTTCTTCTGTGAAATCCCCCAGATCCTCAAGCTCTCCTGCTCACACTCCTACCTCAGGGAATTTGGGCTTCTTGGTTTCAGTGGTTTTCTGGTTTTGGGAAGTTTTATTTTCATCCTGCTGTCCTATGTGCAGATCTTCAGGGCTGTGCTGAGAATGCCCTCTGAGCAGGGACGGCACAAAGCCTTTTCCACGTGCCTCCCTCACCTGGCTGTGATCTCTCTGTTTATCGGCACTGGTGCATTTGCCTATCTAAAACACCACTCCATCTCCTCCCCATCCCTGGATCTGGTGGTGTCTGTTCTGTACTCAGTGGTACCTCCGACACTGAACCCCCTCATCTACAGCTTGAGGAACCAGGAGCTCAAGGATGCTCTTAGGAAGCTGATGACTGGATGTTTTCAGCAGCCATAGGCTGCTTAATTCTCTCTGAAAATTGCTCCCAGTGTATGTCATGACAGGCTGAGTTTGTCTTTCCTTTGCTATATTTTTTTTCCTTTTCCTCATGTGATGATGTCTTCAAAGTAATGTCACTAGACATCCCATTAAGTATCCTCACATCTTGTGTGACTGAGACAGTTTGTGTAAATGAGGAGTTTCTCATTGTATTTGAGTGAAATAAATGAACCTACAACAGCTTTTTTTTTTTTTTTTTCAGTCTGAGGTCCATCCTCAGCATAGCTAGAATGAACAGGAAATGAAAACACCTTCCTGGATGCACCAGCGTGTGCCTGGAGCAGTAAGAGGTCTTGAGGACCTTAAGGGTCAGGGCTTTTCTGCTGGCCTGGAGAGAGGGGATGGCCTGGAGGGGCTGCAGACCTCTCAGGATCTGCTGGAGAGGAGAGCAAAGGACACAGGTGCCTCCTTTTCCTTTTGTCGTGCATGTTCACCCACCTCTGTGGTGGCTCCTCTCGGAGCCCCAGGAGCTGCTGTGCCCTTCAGAGGGGCAGAGGCTGTGGGGTGACTGCCCAGAGCACCTGCAATGGGCACTGGTGAGGGACCAGCCCCGACTGGGCTTTGCTGGGGAGAGGGTGTTGATGGTGGAGAGAGGGCAGGGGAGGTGGGAGAGACTCGAGGGAGTTGGGATGGGCTGGAAAGGACCTGGGAGAGAAAAACATCAGCATGTATCTCATGCTGCATGACCACGCAGGGTGAAGACTCACACCAGGGGTTGTGGTGCAGAGCCAAGGATTGTGAGAGGGATCAAGACATGCAGGTGCAGGAGAGAGGAGCCTGTTCTGTGCCCTTGGTGACACGGACAGACCAGGAAGGTGGCCCAGGGCCTTTGTCACCCCCCAGCCACTGGGCATCTCTCCTGGGCCATTTCCAGCACTGGCTGCTCACTCCAGGTTTATGGGTGAGGTTCCCTGTGAGGCCATTTAATAACAGCAGAGAGTGATGCTGGGGCTGAGGGACTCAATGCCTTCTGTGCCTGGGTCTTTACTGGAACACCCTCCCAGGCCTCTGTGCTCAGTGAAGGGGTTCAAGGAGGAGAGCACGTCTTGGCAGGAACCTCAGGAAACCCCAGCAGGACAAACACCAGTGTCTGCCCCTGCAGGGGACTCACCCTGGCAATGGCACAGGCTGGGGCTGCCTGGCTGCGAGCAGCTCTGTAGGAAAGGTCTGGGTGGGCAGGGAGCTGGGCAGGAGGCAGCGTGTGCCCTGGTGCGTGGGAGGCCAGGAGCACCCTGAGCTGTGCCAGCAGGAGCACGGCCAGGAGATGGAGGGAAGGGATTCTCTGGAATACTCCATCCAGATCTCAGATCCCAATTCAGGAAAGATATTGGCCAGATGGAGTGGGTTGAGCAGAGGGCCCTGGGGACAGCCAGGGACTGGAGCACTTTGCCTGTGGGGAGAGGCTGAGGGAGCCGGGCTTGTGCAGCCCAGAGAAGGGAAGGCTGGCAGGGACCTCATCACAGCCCGTCAGTACCAACGAGGAGGTGATGGAGAACACACAGCCAGGCTCTTCACCATGGTGTGTGGTAGAAGAACAAAAGAGAATGGGTGGAAGGTGAAAGAGGACAGGTTCAGCCAGGACATAAGGAAATTTTTTTTCCCCAGGAGCTCAGCCAAGTGCCATCTCAGGTCACCCAGAGAGTCTCTGCAGCCTCTGTCCTTGTGGGTTTTCAATCTCTGATTGAATGAAGGCTTGAACACCTTGATCTGACCCAGTTTCTGACAGGTTGGACTGCAGACTCCTGAGGTCCCTTCAGCCTCAGTTCTCTTATGATCCCATTGTGATGTTGGGCTCTGTTTCTAACTGGAGCAGAGCAGACGATTACAGGCCATGAATCCACCTGTGCTGTAGGTGACCATCTAAACCAACATCTCAACCAGTGAAGCAGTCAACACCTCAGTGTGACTCGCTCTGGGCAAAGTGTGAGGAGTCCTGGGCAGGGAAGGTTTAGAGGGCATGGGGTGCTATGCAAGACACAAAATGATCTTGGCTTAATGCCTGCAGGCCCGTCAGATATCAGTTAATGTCAACGAAAATTAAAATAAGAAGAACGAAAGATCCAAAGCAAAGGAAGGTGCCAACATACTTTTTTTTCCTTCTTTTTTCTTTTTAAGTCTTTGTGGGGGGGTTTCTTTTCTTTGAAAAGGAAAGAGTTTTCCAGAACTGGGAATGGATTTAGGACACAAATGTCTTCAGCTCCAGGGACACAGACACCTGGTGCCAGTGTAGATGCCCCAGGAACCCCTGCCCAGGCTCCACCTGCATTGCAAGGTGCTCTGGTCTCCCCCAGGTCCCCTGTGATAGATGCCAATCCCAGGCCAGCACCTCAGGTACACTGGGTCTCCTAAAATGGCACTGGCTGTTTATGGTGAGACAACAGATGACTGATGTCTGCCTGGAAAGGTGCACTTTGTTGTTGTTGTTGTTTTGTGGTTGGTTTTTTGCGGTTGTTGTTTGTTGGTTGGTTTGGGTTGGTTTTTTTGCTTTGGTTTTGTGGTTTTTTTGCTTCTTTCGTTTGGTTGGTTTGTTTGTTTGATTGGAGGTTTGGGTTTTTTTTAACATATTAAAAAAAAAAAAAAAGCCAAAAAGTGAATTATGGGGAAGTGTACTAAGGGTAGGAAAACAAATATTGGTCTTCCCCTGTACTTCTATTACCAACACTCTATTATTTCATCTCCCTCGTCATTCAGGAGTTTCCACCTCTCCTGATTAAATGTCCATGTCAAAGGACAACTTTCCAGCAGACTGTCTGGACATTCCCCGTTCCCAGTGCCGTCAGGTTTCATCCTCCACTTGCTCTTTGGTCATTCAGTTGCCTCTCAACTCTCTGGTTTCTGCTTTGAGCCTCAGGGAGTTACAAACTTGCCCCATTCTTCAGAGGTCCAATTAACCTGTTAGTCAGCATGTTAATTGTGTTTCTATCTATCCTTTCCTATCTTTCTGTCTAAAACAGTTCTTGTGTGGATGTCCCTTGTGGATGGTGGATCTCGTTAGATCCAGCTTACACACACAGTTGAGGGAAGTGTTTTAGCATTTATTGCGTAGTGTTTACACAGGAGAGCGGGTGGGAGCTGGTGTGCAGGAGCTGCAGCATCCACCTGCAGAGCTCAGTGGAGAAGTCTGATGTGAGGAAAAGTGATGCAAGTGTCTGGTGGCCAATGAGGGAACTGGCAGATGGGGGTGGGGGGTGGGCAGCAAGGTTGTCCATACAGTGTCCAGCCTCAAGGGACTGTTCTCCTGCCTGTCCAGATGTCTTCAGGAGACCCTCTGGATCAATGTCCATTGTAGAATGCTGTTGTAACTTCTTCTATACGCTGAAAAATGATAGAAAATACCCTTGAGAGAAAAAACCCTTCTTTATGAAATCTTCTTTGAAATCTTCATCAGTAAGTGTCCCATTGAAACCTCTCCAGTTAGTTCTACAAGTCTTGAATATTTGAAGAAAATTACAGAAAGAAACATCGCTCGTTAGGGCTTTCTGTGTTTTAATGAGCCCCATGGCGTATTTGGTGCTGAGTCCATGAACCTCAGATACCAAGGACAGATTGAAGAATCTCCTCAAGAAGTCAAAGCCAGAAGCAAACTCCAAAGTACCTTGAAGCATTAATGGGCCCCACTGAGGGCTGTTACTGACAAAGCTTCCCAAGGGGCTCGTTAGAGCAGATAATTGGAGGCTGTGGTTCCATCAGGCAAAGGCAAAGTGCATCAGCACAAACCCTTGGTTTGTTTGATGAAGGAGAATGGCCAAGCCTTGAGCCCCTGCCCCTAGGAAGGGAGATCCTGTCCCTCACGTGTGTCTCAGGGCTCTTCCTGGGGTTGTGGAGAGTGCAATGAC
Organism: Caloenas nicobarica; assembly: GCF_036013445.1. Lineage (NCBI taxonomy): Eukaryota > Metazoa > Chordata > Aves > Columbiformes > Columbidae > Caloenas > Caloenas nicobarica. Next base: position 767,768 of record NC_088274.1, read on the forward strand.
CAGTGAAGGACAATGGTGTGACACTTCCTGGCCTCCCTGGGGGGTGCAAGGAGGCGATGGGGTGCCATGGGCATGACAACGATGTGTCTCCTCTTAGGCCTCGGTGGCAGGGACATCAGCCATAGCCGAGGGGACAAAGACCTTGGGTCTTTCAGGGACATCCAGCATCATCCTGGGCCATCTCCACCACAGTCCATCCTACACTGTCCCAGGCCTGTAGCTGTTTCCCCACAGGCTGCAGACACCCCATGAGCTTCCCCACCTTGTTCTCATCCCAGTGTGTCCCCACCTGTGCTGACGTCTCTCCATTTTCACCCGCTGTTCCTTGAAACACAAAGCCATGGCTGATCCATAGTCCCTCTGAATGAGCACAGCCCAGTGCTCAGAATGACATTTCTTTACCCTGAGGTCCACTCTGGACCTCCAGAGCTGCAGTTTCTGATGGTTTTCCTTTCTCATGCTCTTTCCCACTCCAAAAAAAAGGATTAAAAAATAGTGCCATCATCTTGGAAAGTGATTTTCAAGATTTCTTGAGGTACTACTCTTCTTTCTTGTCATGGTTTTACCCCAGCCAGCAACTAAGACCACAACAGCTGCTCATGTACTCCCCCAACTGACCAAGTGGGGTAAGGAAGATAACTGAAGGGAAGGGAGAAACCCGTGGGTTCAGAAAAAGCATTTTAATAAGACAATAACAATAGTATATTATAATATACTACTACTACTATTTATAAAATGAAATTAAATTAAATGAAAAAATTAAAATGAAATATAAAAAATCAAATTAAATTAAATTTAAAAATATGTTCAGTGCAATCCCTCGTGTAACTCCAGTCGCACAGAACAGCCAGTCCTGGAGAAGGGAGCACCTTGGTCCCAAACAGCCCATCCCAGCAAGACAGAGCAAAAAGGCCAAAGGGCCAACTGCAAAATGACAGAACAGTGAAAGGCTGAACTCACTCAAAACTCCCAACAGAATGGAACTTTTAAACAAAACTAACCAAAGTAACAGGAAAACCTGAACTAATGGAAGTACTAGCCAGAAAAGTCAGCTCCAGCTTTGTACTGAGCATGACACTAATTGTAGGTGTAGGAAGATAAGGGAAGATTGGCAAGGAGGAGATTTGTAAATACGCATAAGTGACTGTACCTGGGGTATAGAAAAACACAAATCAAACTAATTTTTGTTTGGCACGGTCAGCATCACCAGAAACAGCCCTGCCACAGTTTGCAAAAAGGTCGAGGACTGGGACGGCCATGCTGGTGACTCCCTGTGTTCAGGGATGGCCCAGTACTGAGCGCTGGGCCCATGTGGCCACTTTCCTGGATCAATTGGCTCTGCCACAGGCACGGCCTGAGATTGATGACAGGGCAGTGGTTACCCCGCAGGCAACTGAAACGGCTCTGCATGTGTTGCCATGGAAAGCAGCATTGGATTCTTCTCACGAGTTAGCCAGCAGATGGGTATGGTAATTATTTACCCATCTTAGAGCTCCTGACCCTGAAGTTCTTGCATTACAACGTATCAATGGTTGTGTGCAGGAGTTTTACCACCGTATGTTGAACCTGTCAAATCAGTGTCATCCCTCAGAACCTGGTGTGCAATGCAAAAATGTATTAATTGGATGTGGCAGATGGGGATGGCTCATGCATTGCTTTTACGATCCAATCTGGACAGTGTAGCAGTAACAAGTGTCAAAATGCAGTTTTTGAGAGGAGCGCCTGCCTCACTAAAACCCTTCACTACAGCAGCAGTGACAAATGCTATGGGTAATGTAGGAGTTCTAATAAATTCCTTGGGGGACATTTGGGCTCTAATTTTGGGACCCTCTGTTTGGGTGGTAAATAAAGGCAAGGCAGCAAAACCAAAAGGAATTACAGCATGGGTTATGAGGACACAAATGTAGAATGATCTTGTACAAGCTGGTGTCCCATGGTCAGAAATAGATGGGATCAGAACATCAGAAATGTTTTGCCGACAGCAAAATTAATGCTTATGCAAAAAAGCCGAGCACCCCTCGCCCCATCACCAGCACTGTGCCCACTCCCACCTGCCAGATCAATACAAGACCAGTTTGCCTTTACCTGGCAACAAAAGCAATATACTTTCCAAGTATTGCCTCAGGGATACACAGAATCATAGAATGTCCTGATTTGGAAAGGACCCACAGGATCATCGAGTCCAACTCCTGTCCCTGCCCAGGATAACCCCACAGTTCACACCGTGTGTCTGAGGACATTGTCCAGTCTCTTCTTGAACACTGTCAGGTTGGGGCCGTGACACCTCCCTGGGGAGCCTGTTCCAGTGTCCAGCACCCTCTGGGTGAAGAACCTTTTCCGCATGTCCAACTGACCCTCCCCTGGCACATCCTCCTGACATTCCCTTGGGTTCTGTCATGACATCCCCAGCTCTTCAAGCAATCTTGGATGAATCCCGTCAGGCCTCATTGACCTGTAGGGATCCAGCTGGAGTAGCAGATCCAGTACAAGTTCCGGATCGTTTGGGAGTTTATTGCTCTTGCAGATGTGGTTTTCCAGCCCAGGGTTATGGGGTCCACAAGCACATCATCAGTGTTGAAGACCAAGGTGAAGAAAGCATTAAACATCTCAGCTTTGTCTATGTCCCTGTTAATAAGGTGACCATGCTCATCAAGTAATGGGCCCAAGTTATTTGTAGTTTGCTTTTTGCCATTAATATATTTTTAAAAGCTTTTTTAATTACCCTTCACACTATTGAACAGCTTCAATTCTAATTGAGCTTTGGCAGCATGAATTTCCTCCCTACAATAGCGAGCAGCATCTCTGTAGTCCCCCCACATTGCCTGACAAACACAGCCCCTCCATTTGCCACCAAATGATAGTAGCCAATGTTGCGCTCTGGTCAGGTACCATTTCTGTTTGCCATTATATTGCTGATCATGGCAGTGTCACAATAAGAAACTGAAGCAGCTGTCAAATCACTGAAATTTCATTTGCATGACCAAGGCTGGGCAACTAATCCAATGAAAACACAGGGCCCTAGTACTACTGTACTATTTTTAGGAATAGTTTGGCATGGACAGCTCAGAGAAATACCAAAGAGTCCAGCAGTTTTCTGTACCAGCCACAGTAAAACAATCGCATGCCTTTGGGGGATTTTTAGGGCATTGCAAAACTTTTATCCCTACATCTTCTGTGGAGGTGGATTCCCCTTGTGAAGGGTTAATAGAAAAGCACAACAAAGTTGATACATTTAAGTCACAAAACACTAGGGAAGTAAATAATATGTCCTCTGCCAAGCTGCATGCTGAAGATGTAAATGTGCATATAGCTTGTGGACATCAATCAGCTTATACTGCATGTGCAGGGAACATGGTTCACAATCAAACCCCTTTGCTATTATAGTCTTGTAAAACATGCGTACATCTTTGTGCTACTTGTACTCAGGTACATTTAAGGGCATTATGTAGGCCATGGGGAAGGATAAAACAGGGTCAGTGGGCCTTGCATACCTGTCAGGTTGATTATATTGGCCTCCTACCCCCATCTAGGGGGTGGCAATATGTACACACTGCTGTGGGTACAGTGTCAGGACTAACTACAGGGGAAATGGAATTTTCACACCAATGGAACCAGTGGGACTGCAGCCTATTGATGCAGATGTAAAAAATCATATAACTCCAGAGAATGCTGTGCAGTTCTTTACCCTGATTTCTCCTCTTATGTTACATCCTTCGCTAATATCACATTCTCAAGTTCTCGTATTTCAGTTATCTTCAGTGAACACCTGTGTTTTATCTAGAGGTGACAGCATTGGAACAATGTTATTGGTGTCACAGACCCAATGTCTAACCGAAGTCCAATCTGAAAAAGTGCAGGCCATGACTTTCCAGCCTGTGTGGGCAACTACCCCACACCAGGTTGTTAAACCCAGAGTGATACCAGCTGAAGGAGCAGGAGCAACAGCGTATGTATTACTGGAAGGTGACAACACTCCTGTTGGTTAACTGAGATTTGTCCTGGTAAACTTAGATTTGTTCAGCCTCTACAGTATCAAAATCATTTGCCTTTAATATTTAGGAGAAATTAACAGCTGCAGATCTCTTAATAATGTGTTTCATTGGCATGACAACCGTGGTAGCTGTATTACAGAATTCTGCTCTGCTAAGGGATTTTGACATTAATTTTCTTATTGTTGCTTTCTCTGAGTAGGTAGTGGCTGCAAATGCTGCTTTGATTTTGAAGGCATGTGTTGCTTCAACATAGATGATGAACTAGCCAGCATGGAAGGCGACATTTCACATCTTCGGGACTAATGCATTAAGTAGCGAGATCTGAACAGGCTGGAGAGTTGGGCAGGGAAAAATTTAATGAAATGTAACAAGGGCAAGTGTAGAGTCTGGGCAGGAACAACCCCAGGTTCCAGTATAAGTTGGGGAATGACCTGTTGGAGAGCAGTGTAGGGGAAAGGGACCTGGGGGTCCTGGTGGAAAGCAGGATGACCACGAGCCAGCACTGGGCCCTTGTGGCCAGGAAGGCCAATGGTGCCTGGGGTGGATTAGAATGGGGGTGGTCAGTAGGTCCACAGAGGTTCTCCTGCCCCTCTACCCTGCCCTGGTGAGACCTCATCTGGAATATTGTGTCCAGTTCTGGGCCCTTCAGTTCCAGAAGGACAGGGAACTGCTGGAGAGAGTCCAGCGCAGAGCCATGAAGATGATTAAGGGAGTGGAGCATCTCCTGTGTGAGGAAATGCTGAGGGAGCTGAGTCTTTTTAGCTTGGAGAAGAGGAGACTCAGAGGTGACCTCATAAATGATTATCAATATGTAGAGGGTGAGTGTCATGAGGATGGAGCCAGGCTTTTCTCGGTGACAATCAATGATAGGACATGGGGCAATGGGTGCAAACTGGAACACAGGAGGTTCCACCTAAATATGAGAAGAAACTTCTTCTCAGTGAGGGTGACAGAACGCTGGAACAGGCTGCCCAGGGAGGTTGTGGAGCCTCCTTCTTTGGACACATTCAAAACCCACCTGGACACTTTCCTGTGTAAACTCATCTAGCTGTTCCTTCTCCGGCAGGGGGATTGGACTGGATGAGCTTTTGAGGTTCCTTCCAATCCATGACATTCTGTGATTCTGTGAAGTGAAGCCATCTACTGATAATGCCTGGCTGAATTACTCATTTAATTCCTTGGCAAGATGAATGGGACACCTGAATCAAAGCAGTATCATAGAGATATGTTTTTCGCTTTTTCTATATGTGTTTATTTTGTGTCCCTGTAAATTGCTCTGTGCTACACCTCACAAGCCCAAATGAACAACTCTGGCTTTGCTGTCCCCAGCAGGAGCTGTCTCTTGAGTGAGGGCGTGGAATGTGCGGGAATAATGCAAGAATGGGAAGGATGAGAATTGTATAATACGCTCAAGCGACTGCAGCTGTGATGTAGAAAAACACAAAAATCACAAGTAGAACCTCTGTGTTTAGACAACAGGCCTGTGAAAAGAGTCATAAAGGCACCTTATCGTACATGCTTGGGATTCCTGCAGGCAAAGATCAAAGCAGTGTGGTAAACTGCGCCTGCGTGAATCCCTATATGAAATTGGCAAGCTGGTTGATCTTCTACCAGGGCTGAATCCTGCAATGCCCGCATCTCTGGTTGTGTGACCTTTGCCCAGGAGCTTAAGTCCTGTTTCAGGGATCTCCTGGTAGCGAGGTAACAAAAATAAATTCGCTCTTTGCAATTGCATGTGTGGCCTCTGGTTGTTCTTGTGACCCGCCTGCGTTGGCTCACACAGACAGGACAGACTGCAATGGTTGGGGTCCTTCCCCAAACTTCCCATGATAAGTCCTGTGCAATCCAAAAACGTTCTTCCCCTGCATCGAATAATGTGTTCTACACCCCCAGGCAACAATTCTCCTAGTCCAAGTGATGATCCAGAGAGCTGCTCTCAGTGACTCTTCTTGATGGGTTTCACACCTGGACGACGAGGCTGATGGCTCTCCCAGGGTGGCCCTGGGACAAGATGTTCATTCCCCAGAGCCTGTAATCTGGGTTCCCACTTCCCACTGAGACTCTGTGCTCTTCTTGGTTTTGGAGATGGGCTCTTGATGAGCTGGTGGCTCTCCAGTGATGGGCCTGAGAGCAGCTGGGGCAGGGTATTAACTGAGTTACTTCTCCTGCCATTGTTAGTGCCTTCTTTGTGTGTGCAGATGAGCTTCTAACCATTTAACACAATCCAACAAGAACGCGTATTTCCTGAGGCATCTGTGTCTGGAGGTTACATACATATGCATTGGTATTATCTAACATACGATAGCAGATCACCGGTAGTGCTGTCCAGAAATGCCGCGTGATTAGGGGAAAAGCTGTGTTGTTATATGGGCAATGGCTTCATTCAGGGCCAGTATCACAGTCTTGTTTCTGAGACTGTAGATGAATGGATTTAAGAATGGGTACAGGACGGTGTTCAGCAATGCTACAATGCTGTTAGTCTCCAAGGAAACATATTCTGAAGGACATGCATAGAGCACAATACAGCTCCCATATACAATGGCCAAAGTGGTGAGATGGGAAGAACATGTGGTAAAAGCTTTTTTCCTCCCAGAGGCTGCTGGAAGATGTAGAATACAGAAAAGGATGCACATGTAAAATGCCAGAGTTAAACATAAGGAACCCAGAATGACAAAGGATAAGAAAACAGAGTCTATTTTCCAGAGCAGGCTGGTGTCAGAGCAGGACAGTTTGAATAAGGGGGAGTTGTCACAGAAAAAGTGGTGGATCTTATTTGAGCCACAGAAAGTCAGCTGGGAGAGGATGACCAGGCGGTAACTGAAGAGTGTGAAGCCTGTGACCCAAGCAGCAACAACCAGGTGGATGCAGAGCTGAGGCTTCATGATGGCAGCATAACGCAAAGGTTGGCAGATGGCAACATAGCGGTCAAAGGACATGACAACAAGTAGAACAAACTCTGTACAGCCCAGGGCAAAATAGAAATAGGATTGGGCAAAGCAGCTGCTTAGTGAGATTGTTCTCCTACCAGAACCCAGGATCACAACCAATTTGATGCTTGTGGAGGATGTAAACCAGATTTCCAGGAAGGCCAGATTGCCAATGAAAAAGTACATGGGGGTTTGTAGGCGGTGATCTGCATACACGAGGAAAATGATGGTAGCGTTCCCCATCACTGTTGTCAGGTATATGAGCAGAAAGAACAGAGAGAGTAAGAGCTGTAGTCTTTGATCAAGCCCTGAGAAACCCTCTAGGATGAACTCAGTAACTGCAGTTCCATTTTCTGGTCCCATGTTGAATTTCGGTTCGTCATGCCAAGACAGGAACATGTCAAAACCCAAGTGTGATAATTCCACAGTCTGGGTGAAAGGCTCTCCAAAACCTTCTCTGCTTCCTTCCTTTCTTCCAGTCTTCCTACAGCACACAGAGTACTTCAACCATTTCTCATACTCTGATTTTTCTATATCAAATGTCAGTCGGAGTTCTCAGAGAATTTGTTGTCTTCTTTCAACCTTTTTCAAACACTCATAAAGAATTCTTTCTTCATAACAGGGGCTTTTAAAGTCTCTTAGCTATTTATCCCATTCCTGGCAAATTCCAAATTCACGCAGACCTGTTCCAAACATCTGTCACACCTATGTGGCGAAGTCATCTCTTCTATTGCACAAACGCTAAACTATCAAATCAAATCAAATCAAATCAAGTCAAATCAAATGCAGGTTGAAATATTTTCTTTCTACTTTTCAGTACTTGCCTTTTTTGACTAGGAATCCCTAAGTAACTACCGATTTCAGAATAAGAAGTATCAAGCATCTCTTTCGTAGTCCCCTGCTTTCTTCCACAGCTTTGTGCTCTCTGTTTCTTCAGGAAAGGGGAGGGGAGGCTGGAATAGGGACCAAGTATAACTCATCTTCTTTAGTACTCTAAGTAATGACTGAAATTTGTTATGGTTCCACACAGTCTCGTCTGACATCCATCTGCACTGAAATGTAGTTGCTTCCAAACAGTTGCTCATTTCTATTACTATCAAATGTCCTGACCCTTTTAATTTCTCTTTTTTTTTTTGTTTCCTCTAATTAAAAGAGTCCCCCTGTGCCTGTTTACATCCAGATCTCTAAGGAAAGCACAAAGTAATTCCTGCAAAGAAGCTGTAACAATCAGGTGCAAACTTCAGTGTAGAATCAGATGTAAAGAAATGTGATGTAACTCCCTGGGGGCCAATGAGCAGAACAGGGCATTTGGGGAGCTGATTATAGATTTCCTGCTAACAATTTGAGTATAGAAACATTATTCACTGGAACTGCTCTGTTTATGTTGGCACTTTTCATGTTTCCTCATCTGCCTTTTTTTTTTTCTTCTTCTTTTCTTCCCTCCCTCCACCAATTCTGTCTTCCAAAACCTCTCCAAGGAAAAGAATGATAGAGTAAGTCAGGTTTGAAGTGAGCCCTGAGCACCACCTTGTCTCATTCTCCTGCTCAGGGCAGGGTGAACCAGATGAGGTTGTTCAAGGCCTCTGCCCAGCTTTGCACCATCCACAAAGGAGCTGAAGTTTCACTCCATCACATCATACAGGGGGAGAATAAAGACATTCAACGGTGTTGGCCCAAGTGCTGGTCACTGAGGGATTCCACTGGTAACTGGTTCTGTGGGGCACTTTGTACCACTGGGGACATTTGGGCTTCCTCATCCAGCCACCTTCCCACCCAGCATCCACTTCTTTAGCCCAGAGAGCACCAATCGCATTATAAGGACATCACGGGACACCATGTCTGAGGCTTTGCAAAATTCCATGTCCACAACATGCCTTTCTTTCCCTGCCCACTTGGGTTCAGCAATCCCTTCCTTGTTTTCCAAGTGCCTGGACAAGGCTGCCTGGGGATTTGTCCCATCCCCTTCCCAAGGACGGAGGTAGGCTGCCCTTCTTGAAGACAGATTTGACAACTGCCTTTTCCAAGGACCTCAGAACCTCCCTGATTGCTCTGGCACGTTTGAGACCACAATCCAGAATCACGGGTAAGTATGACATAGCAGGCAGACATGAAATTAATCTGTGTGGGACAGTGGGTTTTTTTCTGGAGTCACACACAGAAATGTCAGGGTTTTGTCAGGCGTCCACATCTGAGCTGGACTTGTGGACTCCTTATGCACCCAGGGATGTTCAGAAACAGAGTCTGTCCCTTTTACACACAGAGGCAGGAGTCACAGTGTCTCTCTGGCCTCCTGTTGCCACTCCCAAGGGACGGGAGGCACCTCAGCCCTGTGGTGTGTCACCCTGCTCTGCACTCATCTGAGATGTCCCACGTCATGAGGAACGGACACGGGGACATTGGTTAAAGGAAGCACATCCCAGTAATGCATTTAGACAGTTTCCATGGGATGTGACTCCCAATGTGAAGTGACCTCAAGACCCTGCCTGTCCCACAGAATCATCGAATATCCTGAGTTGGAATGACCCACAGGATCAATCAGTCCAACTCCTGTCCCTGCACAGGACACCCCACAGTTCACACCATGTGTCTGAGGACGTTGTCCCGTCTCTTCTTGAACACTGTCAGGTTGGGGCCGTGACACCTCCCTGGGGAGCCTGTTCCAGTGTCCAGCACCCTCTGGGTGAAGAACCTTTTCCTCATGTCCAACTGACCCTCCCCTGGCACCTCTTCCTGCCATTCCCTTGGGTTCTGTCACTGGTCACAGAGAGGAGAGCTCAGCCCTGCCCCTCCTGCTCCCCTGCTGAAGCTGCAGCTGCCATGAGCTCTGCCCTCAGTCTCCTCTTCTCCAGGCTGAACAAACCCGGGGACTACACCCGCTCCTCATATGGCTTCCTCTCCAAACCCTTCCCCAACTTCGTAGCCTCTTCTGGACACTCTCCAGTAGCTTTATCTCCTTTTGATCCTGTGTCCCCAGCCCTGCACACAGTGAATGCTCCAGGTGAGGCCGCCCCAGCGCAGAGCAGAGCGGGACAATCCCCTCCCTGCCCGGCTGGCCGTGCTGTGCTGGATGCACCAGGACACGGGTCCCTCTTGGCTGCCAGGGACACTGGTGGCTCATGTTCGACTTGCTGTTGATCAGAACCCCCAGATCCCTCACCGCAGAGCTGCTCTCCAGCATCTCATCCCCCAGTCTGTATGTACAGCCAGGGTTGCTGTGTCCCAGGTGCAGAATCCGGCACTTATTCTTATTGAACTTCATGTAGTTGGTGATTGCCCAGTTCTCCAATTTATCCAGATTCCTCTGCAGGGCCTCTCTGCCCTCAATTGCCAACAGCTCCTCCCAATTTCATGTCATCAGCAAACTTGCCAAGCAATCCCTCAAGTTCTGTGTCCAGGTCATTTATAAAGACATTGAAGAGTGCTGGCCCTAAGATGGGCCTCTCTAGAACCCGCTAGTGACTGGTCGCCAGCCTGACATGACCCCATTTACTAGAACCCCTTGAGCCCAGCCCGTCAGTCAATTGCTCACCCACTGCACTGTGTGTTTACCCAGCTGTGTGCTGGACATCTTGTCCAGGAGGATCCTGGGAGAGACACTATCAAAGGCTTTACTGACATCCAAAAAGATCACATCGACAGGCATCCCTTGGTCAGCTACGTGGGTAACTTTATCCTAGAATGAAATTAAGTCTGTCAGGCAAGACTTTCCCCTCATGAACCCGCGCTGGCTGGGACCAATGACTGTGGTGTTGTTCAGATGTTTTTCATCTGAATGAGTTAACCCGGAGTTACCCCCGTGTCTGTGTCTTTCTGGCCAGGAGTCTGTCCTGAGAAGGGGATCCAGCCTCTGCCACTCTCTGGAGAGACAAACCCTGTGTCCATGGCACCGAGAACACAAAGGGTGACTTGTGCAAGACCACCCTTCATCTGAACCACTTAGGTATGTACTTGTGGATGGGCTATCAAGCCTTATAGCGTAAACGCCCGTGTAATTGGCACTGCCCAGAATGGCTACTGCAGACGCAGACTGCTGTGCTGCAGAGCTTTATATTGAGGCAAATTAAGTGAGGAGCACTGAGGCCAATTCTGTTTCATGTCTTTATCAATGATCTGGACGAAGGGATCAAGTGCATCTTCAGTAAGTTTGCAGAGAACACCAAGTTGGCTGGGAGTGTTGATCTGCTGAAGCGTGGGAAGGCCATACAGAGGGATCTGAACTGGCTGCATCGTTGGGCTGAGGCCAGTTGTATGAGGTTTTACCAGGCCGAGTGCCAGGTCCTGCACTTGGGTCACAACAACCCCAAGAACGCTCCAGGCTCTGGGAAGAGCGGCTGGAAAGCTGCCCCATGGAAAAGGACCTGGATCTGTTGGTCAACAGTGGCTGAAAATGAGCCAGCGTGTGCCCAGGTGGACAAAAAGGCCAATGGTATCCTGGCTTGTATCAGCAATACCTGGCAGCAGGACTGTGAGAAAGCTGCCAGAACACTCAGGCCTTACACCAACACAAAGCATCAGAGACAGCGGAAGTCGAAAGAGGGCATGGCTGGAAGACTAAGCACTGCTTATCCCTGAATGTTCTGCTGTCTCTCTGTTCCCTTCCACCCACCCACACGTACAGGAACTGTCCATGCAGCTCCAAAACGGCACTGGAGGAAGGACCCAAGGAAAAAATATAATTGCTCCAGGTACATTTCCTTTGTTGAAACACACGGGAAGCACAGCTCCTCATTTACACAGACAGTCATAAAAGAAGACAGTGAAATCGAAGGGGGATGGCAATATTATTAATAAATAAAAAGCAACCACCAATAAGAAAAAAAAATAAAAAAGGGAAGTCTGAGCCTGCAATGACACAACTGTTAAGCAGAAGGTGATGGTCAGTTCATTGCTTCAGGAAACATCCAGTCATCAATGTCCACAGGGCATTCTTGAGCTCCTGGTTCCTCATGCCGTAGATGAGAGGATTCACAGCTGGAGGAACTACTGAGTACAGAACAGACACTATCACACCCAGGGATGGGGATGAAATGGAGGGGGGCTTCAGGTAGGCAAACATGCCAGTGATGATAAACAGGGACAAGATGGCCAGGTGAGGGAGACAGGTGGAAAAGGCTTTGTGCCGTCTCTGCTCAGAGGGCATCCTCAGCACGGCCCTGAAGATCTGAACATAGGACACCACAATGAACACAAAACACACAAAGAATAAAAAGGCACTAAAACCAAGAATTCCATCTTCCCTGAGGTAGGAGCATGAGCAGGAGAGCTTGAGGATCTGGGGGACTTCACAGAAGAACTGGTCCAGGGCATTGCCCTTGCACAGTGGCAGTGAAAATGTATTGGCCGTGTGCAGCAGAGCATTGAGAAACCCACTGGCCCAAGCAGCTGCTGCCATGTGGACACAAGCTCTGCTGCCCAGGAGGGTCCCGTAGTGCAGGGGTTTGCAGATGGCAATGTAGCGGTCATAGGACATGACTGTGAGAAGAGAATATTCTGCACCAAACAAGAAAAATACAAAGAAGACCTGGGCAGCACATCCTGCATAAGAAATGACTGTAGTATCCCACAGAGAGTTGGCCATGGATTTGGGGACAGTGATGGAGATGGAGCCCAGGTCAAGGAGGGCGAGGTTGAGCAGGAAGAAGTACATGGGGGTGTGGAGGTGCTGGTCACAGGCTATGGTGGTGATGATGAGGCTGTTGCCCAGGAGGGCAGCCAGGTAGATGCCCAGGAAGAGCCAGAAGTGCAAGAGCTGCAGCTCCCGTGTGTCTGAGAATGCCAGGAGGAGGAACTGGGTGATGGAGCTGCTGTTGGACATTTGCTGCCTCTGCTGAAGGCCTGCCCAAAGAAGAAAAGACAGTGACAGCTTCGGTGAGACGTCACTGAAGAAAAAAAACATGTCATTTCGCATAGAAAATCCCTTCCCTGAAAGAGCAATGATTCCGCTCATTCTCCACACTACCAGCTGAATGGCATGGTTCATCACAGCTTAAAATGTAGCTTCAGCATCTAGTTTCCATGAGGATGCTTCTGGGACAGGAGTCCCAGTGTTGGTATCTGAACAAAAACTGACCCACATCCCCACCCCAACCCTAGAGAGTAAGAGCACCAGGACAGGTGGAGAAACAGGGAAGAACACAGCAGTGCTACAGAAGAAATAAAGAAAGGACAGAAAGGCAGACGGGCATGATGGGAAGCCTTCTCCCTACCCAGCTGTGCTCACTGCCACTCACATGATGTCACGGTAGGGCAAGTGCTTTTAGCATCTTTTTTGTGTACCACCTTCTAGGAACCCTTCACCTGCAGGTCCAGCTGCTGAGGTGGTGACTCATGTCCTGGACCCCATGGCTTTGGGGCAGAGGCGCTGCTGGGGAGGAGAGGAGACCAGGGGGTTGCACTGGGAAATGAGTCTGCACTGCAGGGGATGGCAGGGGGGTTCCTGAATCCCCTCCCCAGCATTTCTGGTCCCAGCTCCCTCTCCCTGCCCATGTCTCTGCTGCCTGGAGCTGTCCCTGCTGGGAGCTGTTTCTCTGTCCCTGGGTCTGCTCCCTGTCACTGCTCATAGAGTCAAACTCTCCTGATGTGTGCTCAGCTCTGTCCTGCTCACACCTCCTGGCCCCGGGCACTGCCCAGGGGCAGCTCTGTGTGTGCAGGCAATCAGGAGCAGCTCAGACAAGTCCTAATGAGAACTGGGGCCTCAGTTGCCTTCTCTAGGGCAGAGAAATAAATCCCCATCTCCCACAGCCCACACAGCAAATCAAGAGTGGAAAAAATCAAAGCACAGTATCTGGACAAAGGCTGCCTCAATGTTCTTCGCAAGGACCCTCTGCAAGTGTCCCAGAGTGAGCTGGATCTGTGCGCTGCCTCCTCTCAACAGCAGAAGGACCCTGCCCTGCCGGGGGTCACTCCTTCCCCCCACAGCTTCTCCCCTCAGTGTTGTTGGGATCTCCCCGGGCAGGCTGAGCGCTGACCCTGGCAGGCGGCAGAGTCCCTGCCCCAGCACAGCCCTGGGGTGCAGGGACCCTGCTCTGCAGGACAGCCCTGGGCACCCCTGGGTGCTCCCCAGCTTCACACCCTGCAGCTGGGAGAAGGCAGCTGTCGTGCCCTGTCCATGCAGGGAATCCTTGCTGAAGGAGCAGATCCTTCTCCTCCACACCAGCCATGGGATGTGCCAGCTCTGGGAGATAATTGAAGGATCCTCATCTGCACCGCCCTGCACCCAGAGACTTAGAGTGTTAAGGACTGTGAAGATTTCTCCTCCAGTGATCTCTCAGCCGTCTCACTACCCCAGACTGTGTTTCCCCTCTCTGTGCCTGGCTCCTCTCCCCTCGGTGCTGCAGGCAGAGCCCTCAGCCCTGCTGCGCTTTGCAGAGGAGCTGCTCCTGGGCAGAGCTGTCTCTCTGCAGCGCTGCCGCTTGCCATGAGCTCCCTCTGTCCCAGGAGCCCAGCCCAGCTCAGCAGCACAGGAGCAGCCCATGACGTCCCTTTCTCTGGCCCCTCTGGGCTCCCCTGTGGTGTTCCTGGATCTCTGGGGGAACGTCCCATGAAACGCTGTGAAGTAATCAATGATGTTTCTTCCCTCAGTACTACAGAGACACTTCTTTCCTGCAAAAGCATTGTTCATATTAGAAAAGAATTTGGGTGTGAGAAACATTTTTTCTTGTCCCATCATTAGACAGGACACCAGGAAGATCATAGCAACGGATGTAATTTTTCCAGGCTGGGGGAAAGGATATCTTTAGTTGAAGGAATTTAGGCATTTTATTCTGGTTTTATACTCCTAGGGCTAGAGAGACATTCAGCAATCTTGGGCCATGTCATATCTGTGCTCTGAAGCAAAGCCTTTGCACCCATGGGCTATTGGACACTTGGTACCAGGTTTCCTTGGGGCAGGTCAGAGCTGGGCTGGTGCCACAGCTGGGGTGGTTCAGCCCAGATGTGAGGCAATGTCCTCAGCCAGGGACCTGACTGGCTGAGCTGGAGCTGTCAGTGTTGCAGACAGAGCTGTGACACAGACGGAATAAACTGCCAAGGCAGGGTGGCGGAAGTTAGTTCATCTGGTCTTCATGGACAGCAGCCTCCAAGCACAGCAACAGTCCAGATCAAAACTTGGTCTAGCTCTGTAAGGCAATTCAAGGGCCCCATAATGAGCTGTTACTACTCCAGGAACAGCTAAAGGAGAAACAAAGACACCGTGTGGCCACAGATGAATTTAATCAGGGAAAGAATTGAGAATTTCTGTGTCCTCTTGTCCTCCCTCCTCAGCAGCAAGTTCTCCCAGGGTGTTCCAACCCGAGCTGGGTTTGGCGCCCGTGACCCCACGTACCAGCTCTCTGCTGTGCTTTCTGACCTCATGGACCCTCTTGTCCTGCCTCCCTTCTGCTGCTGAATCCTGTTGTAGGAAACAATCACCTTGCCAGTAGAATAGGCCTGGGCAGGATCTCTCAGCAAAGCATATTTTATAAATGGTTTTACAAGACCGAGCGTTCTACCCAAAAGTAGGTACACAGAACAGGGCAAAAAGCCTCCGCTTATATCCCCCCCAAATCCTGGCTGCAAATTCCCTCCCCTGCTCCCCATTGGTTGGGTACTGCAGAGTTTACAGACTACCCGACACCTGCCTCAGTTTACCTGTCCCATTCATCTAATTCTAACAACTCTCTAACCTTCTTGATTTAATTAAAATATGGATTCCTGGTTACCCTATCTTTGGTTACCCTATCACTTAGCTTAACTTTTTAAATACAGTGATCAGTTTGCATTCCAGGATTATTTCAAAGAGACTTTGTTTTACATTAAGGATTCATAGTCTGATGTCTCTCAGTCCTCCCCCGGCTGGGGTCAGGTGCCAGATCAGTTGTAAAAACAACATTCCTCCTTCAATGGCTCCTTACAACTCGACCTCCACATTGAAACAGAAGAGACAGCAAGACGGGAACACACAGCACACAGCTCCCAAAACCCCATCACAGAGACTTCTTAGAATGGGGATTTCACCAATTGCCCCAAAACCCTCATAGAAGCAAACACCCCATAAATGACACACACAAGGCCAACAGGAGTTTGTTTTAATTGTGGCTTTGGCTTTTCGGCCTGCTGGTGCCCAGGGAGTGTTTCTGAGAAGCGATCCCAGCCGTGGGACGCAGGTTGCAGCTCCTCCTCGAGGGGCCTGTGGGCAGGCGGGCCGGCCGGCAGAGCTGCCCCTGGCTCTGGAAGGGCTCTCTGAGCTCTTCCTGGCCAGAGGCAGCACTGGCTGCTGGTGCCCTTGGGGCAGCTTGGTCCCTGCTGGGGCAGCTTTGGTGCTTCCTGTACTCTTCCTTCTCCTCTCTGGCATCACAGGCTTCAGACGCTGTGTCCTCCCTCATCCCAGGCTGCAATCTGCCTCTGTCACCACTGGCTGTTTTTCTGATTTGTAACTCTGGGGCACTGAAGCCTTCCTGCTCCTCCTCCTCCTCCCCCTGTGTGCTGAGGGGTCACTGTCCGTGATTTCCACAAAATGGCTGTGGACGTCATAGCGCCGCCGCGGGGATCTGCTCCGCTCCCTCTGCCTTGGCTGAGGTTGCTCCTGAGCAGCTTTGGGTGTGGAAGGACACTGGGAGCTGCTGTTGGAGGGTCCTGGAGCTGCATCATCCCTTAGGGCTTGGTCACAGCATGGAGGACTTGTTCTCCAGCTCCTTGTCCTCCTCACAGAGCAATGCTGGTCTGTGATCTCCAAAAACCGGCTGCGGAGATCACAGCCCCGCCATGGGGATCTGCTCCGATCTCTCTGCCTTGGCCGGGTTTGCTCCTGAGCAGCTCTGGGGGCAGGAACAGACTGGGAGCTGCTGCTGGAGGGCACTGGAGGTGCTGGTGCAGACTGGGAGCTGCTGCTGGAGGATCTTGGAGCTGCCTCATCCCTGTGAGTGCGGTCACAGCTCAGGGGACTGGTTCTCTCCCTCCTCCCATCTGAATGTTCGTAGTCTGCGGTGTCCACAGCCCAGCTGCGGAGATTGTTGCCCCACTGCGGGGATCTGCTGCGGGCCCTCTCCCTGGCACCGTTCTCCTGGCAGTGGGCAGAAGGGCTGAATCCCTGCTCCTCTTTGCTGCTGTCCTCTCGCGCAGTGTGGGGCACACGGTCACGGGGGTGACAGCGCAGCGGGCGCGCAGCTTTCCTTCTGGACACCAGCCTGACGCAACCGTGGAAGAAGCGACGGAAGCAGGAGCCCACGGAGGAGCTGCTGTTGATCCTGCCTGGCCAGATGGGGCACGGCCGGCCCGCAGCTGCCTCCCGGGCACCTGCCCGGCTTTGCTGGCTGCTGCTGGCTGGTGTGGAGGAGCTGCTGTCCTCTGCAGAGTCCTCCATGCCCCCCGCCATGTCCTGCAAAGAGAGCTGTGAGAAGCTCCTGCCCTTTCCTCCTGACAGGACCCACCAGTGGGGAACCCCCAGAAGCTGTGAGGGGACAGCTAAGGGCCTCCCAAAGGCTCCAGGAGGCTGCAGAGGGGCCAAGGAGGACAAATGGGATGGATGCAGGTGGGATGCTGGGAGAGGGAGCCGTGCTGCAACTGTGCAGAAAGCTGCTGTGTGGGAGGGAAAAGAGAGCGCTGCCAAGATCCCTGAAAGAAACCCGCTGTCCATCTGGTGCCCTGACCACCTCCCTGCAGCCACCTTAGTCCTACAGGGCAGACACTGCGGTCCCACAGAACCCACCTGCTTGCTGCCGGCCGCCCACTGACTGAGGAGGCAAAGGGCGTGTGATGGTGCCAGTGAGGAAGAAGTCATTTGTGCAACTTTCAAATCAGAGCACCTGGGGAAAAATGAGGGATCTCTGCGGAGGGCTGTTCTTGCAGCCTCCTCTGAGTTCAGGCATTTTCTTGGAGCACTTTATATGACAGAGAGAATATGTAACTAAGACCACAAATGGGAAATTTGATTGGGCTGAACGATGCAGGTGGTAATTGTCAGCTATGACAGAAACACTCCAGAGGATGTGAAGAAAAATAGCAAAGCCAGGAAAAGGAAACATATTCTGAACACAGCTTAAAACTTGTGATTACCTGATGTAAAACAGTAAATAGGCTTGCTGCCTGAGAACTGTGTCGATGTTGCAAAGAGCCCCAGATTCATCGTTCATCTGGTACCACAGTCCATCACTGGCCTGCAAAGAAAAGTGTTGATATCAGGAGATGAACGGCACAGCTCCTCCACAAAAATACAAGCCAAAAGCTGCCGAACCAGGAGTGTTCCAAAACAAATCCGATCCAGCCCCTGAGGAAACCTTCTCCCCTCAGCTCCTTGGCTGCCAGAACACGGCAGTGGAAGTTGGTTTTGCCCAGGATACATTTTTCCCTTGTTCAGAAGGAAGTTGCTTTTCACCTTGATGTAGCAGAAGTAGTGTCCTGCATGGCAGCTGCCACCTCCATGCACCAGGACGGCGTATAAGGAGTAGAGGAGCGGTTCTCCAGCTGCCTGAGACATGTACGGGCGAAGATCCAGGTACTGGGGATACTCCACAACCTACGGAGAGACCAGGAGGGCTCAGCAATGATCACGAAACACTTGAGGACACAGCCTTCCAAGACTAAAGGCCAGAGGTGTAGAAATGCATCGTTTGGAATCACCAACGCTTGGTTTTCCCTAAAGCAAGATGTCACCTTTTGGGTGGCAGGAAACAGACCTGGGCCAAAGCAGCTCTGTGGGAGCAGAGGACACGCTTGTCTTCCCATGGGAACTGTCCCCAGAAGGGAACGTAGAAATCTCAACAAGAGCTGCTTGTGACAGAACGTCTGGCTTTGGGAAACCCCCTCCAGGAAGAGAACGTTGCCCTCCAGTTGTGTACACACCTTGCTGATCTTGTCGCCGGTGAAAGCTTCAAACCTCTTCAGACACACCGTGAGAACCTTGGGTGCGCAATGGACCGTGAACCTCTTGGAGGCGGCAGTCATCTTGTCACACCTTGAAAGCAAGTCCAGAGCCAAGGGCTGAAACTCACCATTTTTTCCCCCAAAGGCCAGACAGCCTTTCCTGTCTCACACATCCCGATGCTATTTTAAGGCTATTCAGTACCATGAGGCCATGTTAAAAAACCTGCCTCTCATTACTGTGCCTTAACCCAATGTGAAAACATGACTTCTGCTCAATGACACCTTCACACAGCATCTAGTATTAATATGTCATCAGTAATCATCTTACTTGCGACATTTAAAGCAGTTTTCACCATCCAGGTGCTCGGGTTTCACAAAGTCCTCCAGAGCTGCGGTGACAGATGCGGCTGCCTGGAGAAGTGAGAAGGGAGAGCCCTGAGCTCTGGGAAATGCCCTCACCCAAACACTTAGGAGGAGTTTACACAAGACAACAGCTCAATGACGCTGAGGAGACCCACTGTGAACCCGCAAGCAGTGTCCAGAAGGAGGCAGAAAGAGGGTGTGACGCTGAACATCTCCCTCATTTCCCAGGGATTCCCGGCACTCTCAAGAGCCACCTCTTCGTGGCACCGCACAATTCAGCGACAATGGTGTGCGGGTCACCAGTGATGGAAACAACACCCCCCGTGAGCCTGGGAGCCAGATGGGTGTTGAGGGAGGGCAAGGAAAGAAGGAGGAGGGTACGTCACAGTGCAGAGAGGGGCACGGGTGCCTGTCCAGCTGAAACCAGCACCGACAGGGAGACCACTGCCATGGCCTCTGCAGGAGAACACAGTCCATTCCACCTCCTGCCCACCACCAAGCTCTCTCGTGTTTGTCGGATACATTTTTAAGCCAACTGTGTGGATTCTGGAAAGCTCCAGTGGCCTTGGGACAACTTGAAGAACAATTACAAAGCCTCTTACTTTGATATCCAGAGGAACATCCAGGAAGGCCTCGTAGGAAGCGGAAACCGCTTGGCAGCTCCAGCACATGACTGGAAGGCAAATGGAAATGCAAATGGACCTTAAACATGAGGATTTGGGCCCCAAGAAGGAGGCTCTGGGCACTCAAAAGCAGGGTCAGACCAGATTACTCAGGCCTTTATCCAAACATATTTTGGGGGTAGAGTGAATGTGCACTCCTGGGAAACAGCTTCCACTGCTTGACTGTCCTCATGATTGGGAAGTTTATCTCTTTCTGTAGAACCTTTCCAAGCCCAATCATCCAGATTTTTTTTATCCCTCTACTTACACACTTACACAGACCATAATATCCTACCTTGGACACGAGAACATTGTGGGGGATGATGCTGAATGCCTTGCTGACTGCCAGGTAACAGACCACCACTGCTCTCCCCACATCCTGCAACCCTGTCCTTTCCTCACAGAAAGCAAAGAGGATGGACAGACACAACCTGCCCTGGGTAAACCCCGTCACCTTCTCTTCCAGACACCCAGAAATGGGGTCCCAGTGGACATGTTCTGGGGCACAGCCCTTAGTTCTGTGATAAACAGGACTTGAGTCCGGTTGAGTTTCAATCAGAATCAGTCATTTCATTAACAGATATCAAAGGAAAAGGCTAGGTAATAAAAGGCAAGCAAACAGCGCTGGGTGTGCGGGGAGCCAACGCCCCACCAACACGCACACCGCTTACTTTTTCCCTTGGTTTTTTACACTTTCTTAAGTTCCGTTTTCCAAGAAGTATCCTCCTAGTTTTGATTCTCCAGATTAATGTGGCGTTGGGGTTTCTGTGCATGTCTCAGAGGTTTAGGTGGTCGCCTCTCCCCTCCTGGTGGTCGGCGGGAGGAAGGCTTCTCCTCTTCTTCAGTGTCCTTTTCTTTGCCCTTTATTCGGTGCATGCGTAAAGTGGGTTTTCTTTAAGCAAGTCGTTAGCGCTACCTAACGGCAATATCCTTTTCTTTACATAAGTCCTTAGTGCTACCTAACCACAATATCCAGTGTCCTTGCTCCATGCCTTATTTGGCTATCTCAGTGCACTTATCTTAACTGCTTGTTGGCGCATTTTCGCAATGTTAGTACACTAATACTTATTTCTGTCCCCTGATACACTCTCATAGTGACACGAATCACAATAGCACATTTCACAGTTCCCCTGCTCACCCACTGGCCATTTTTGAAAAGTGCACACAATGTGTGAGAGCTGCCAGTGGTCAGGGAGTCCCCCCAGTCTCCATGAGCTTTCCAAGGTGGTGGAGAGTGGCCTCCCTGTGACATGGTCCTGCTGTCTCAGCCTCTGGGATGCTGCCCCTGCTGTCCCATAGACAGGAAAGGATTGTGGTAGTTCCAGTGACCCCTGACTTGATCCCCATCAACTGCTGGTTGTTCTCGTCCAGATTCCTGCCTCCAGTCACAAATGCCTGAGAGAACTTGCTGGTGAAGAGGCAGGAGAAGAGGACACAGGGATTCTCATCTCTTTCTCTTATTAATTTAATCAATGGCCACACCGTGTCTTTGTTTCTCCTTTAACTGTTCCTGCAGTAGTAACAGCTCGTTATGGGGCCCTTGAAATGCCTTACAGGTCTAGACCGAGTTTTGATCTGGACTGTTGCTGTGCTTGGAGGCTGCTGTCCTTGAAGACCAGATGAACTAATTTCTGCCACCCTGCCTTGGCAGTTTATTCCATCCGTGTCACAGCTCTGTCTGCAACACTGACAGCTCCAGCTCAGCCAGTCAGGTCCCTGGCTGAGGACATTGCCTCCCATCTGGGCTGAACCACCCCAGCTGTGGCACCAGCCCAGCTCTGACCTGCCCCAAGGAAACCTGGTACCAAGTGTCCAAGAGCCCATGTGTGCAAAGGCTTTGCTTCAGAGCACTGACATGACATGGCCAAAGATTGCTAGATGTCTCTCTACTCCTAGGAGTATAAAACCAGAATAAAATGCCTAAATTCCTTCAACTGAAGATGTTCCTCGCCCAGCTTGGAGAAATTAGATCCTTTGCTGTAACATTCCTGGTGTCCTGTCTAATGATGGGACAAGAAAAGATGATTCTCATATCAGTTTATTTTTTAATGCAAAGAACACAATGCTGGAAAGAGGTGTCTCTGCAGAAGAGAGAAAATCAACATCACTGATTACTTCATTTCGTTTCCAAGAATGTGCCTCTAGAGCCCCAGGAACACCACAAGGGAGCCCAGAGGGGCCAGAGAAAGGGACATCATGGGCTGCTCCTGTGCTGCTGAGCTGGGCTGGGCTCCTGGGACAGAGGGAGCTCATGGCAAGCGGCAGCGCTGCAGAGAGACAGCTCTGCCCAGGAGCAGCTCTTCTGCAAAGCGCAGCAGGGCTGAGAGCTCTGCCTGCAGCACCGAGGGGACAGGAGCCAGGCACAGAGAGGGGAAACACAGTCTGGAGTGGGAGGACAGATGAGAGCTCACTTGGAGAAAAATCTTCTCAGATATTAAGCCTGTGGCTGCAGGGCATTGCATCTGCAAATCTTGGGAGGATCTCAGAAAGCTGTCACATTGCAGAGCCTGCAAGAGATGTAAGTACAGCTCTCAGAGATTCTCTGGTGAAGAGGAGGAGGATGTGCTGCAGAGCAGGGATTGCCTTCTGCACTGTCAGAGTGACAAGACATGAATGCTGCGTTCTCCCAAGGATGGCTGTGGGGTGTAAATGCAAATGTGCAGGCAGGGGTGCCCAGGGCTGTCCTGCAGAGCAGGGTCCCGGCACCCCAGGGCTGTGCCGGGGCAGGGACTCTGCCGCCTGCCAGGGTCAGCGCTCAGCCTGCCCGGGGAGATCCCAGCAACACTGAGGGGAGAAGCTGTGGGTGGAAGGAGCGAACCCCGGCAGGGCAGGGTCCTTCTGCTGCTGCGTTCTCCATGGGTAAGGGCTGCTCACAGCTCCAGCTCACTGCAGACTGCTTCCAATTGGAGGTTTCAAGGAGAAGATCTATACAGGTATTACTATAAAGATAAGGAGCTTTCCTGAGTCTGTGCTTTGCGTTTCCTATTCCAAGACTGGGGGGAGGGAGAGGGGTGTAGAAAAGAATAAATGCAAAAGGAGTTCTCAAGTTTTAACAAGTCTCTGAGACTCCTGAACTGCAGCTCTGAGTGATCAGCACATCTGCCAGAAGCCTCAGAACATCCCTTCAGCCACTCCTCTGCCCATGGACAGCAGCAGCATCACATCTGCTGAACCCATCAGCCTTAGGCTGACCTGTCCTTTTTTCCAACCTGCAAACCTCTGCTCTCAGCAGTGCCTGGGGGCTTTTCAGGGTAACATGGCAGTGTGATCAGCCTCCATCTCAGCAAGGTGCCAGCCCAGGGCAGCTGGAGCAAGACAGAGGGACAGAGCAGCTGCCCTCACTCTGCACTGACCCACAGGCATTCTCCTGCCTTGCAGGACTCACTCTGTTCTCCCTGAGTGCAGCAGAAATGCTGAGGGTTTATGACATCCAAGTACACTCTCCAGGGGAATTGCAGGATTGGACTAGATGATCTTTCGACATCTGTTCCAATCTCTAACACTCTGTACTCAGTGAAGCTGTAAAAACCGAAACATTTCAAATTTCATTTTACCATCCTGTTTCATTCTCGGGATAGTGCAGATGCTGACAGGCCCTTCTCACCATCAGCAGTTTCAGATGACAACTTTGAACCCCAGGACTGGCCCCTGCCCCCCGTTGCCATGTCCCCCTGCTGCAGAGCAGGGCTGACTCCTGGGCAGCCAGCAGGCACAGGCCCTGCTCCTCACGGCACCTCCAGCCAGCACCACCCAGGGCTCAGCCACGGAGCTGAAGGAAGGTCTGGAAAAGGACAAGGGTGTGGAGCAGGGGAGGGTGTGTGAGAAATGGCTTTGATTTTGCTCAGAGAAGTCTCCCCTAACGTGTCACTGTCATTCCGTCCTCTGACAGTGTCCATGACCAGAGCCAGCAAATGTCCAACAGCAGCTCCATCACCCAGTTCCTCCTCCTGGCGTTCCCAGACACACGGGAGCTGCAGCTCTTGAACTTCTGGCTCTTCCTGGGCATCTACCTGGCTGCCCTCCTGGGCAACGGCCTCATCATCACCACCATAGCCTGTGACCAGCACCTCCACACCCCCATGTACTTCTTCCTGCTCAACCTCGCCCTCCTCGACCTGGGCTCCATTACTACCACTGTCCCCAAATCCATGGCCAATTCCCTCTGGGACACCAGCTCCATTTCATATAGAGGTTGTGCTGCCCAGCTCTTTTTTTTTCTTTTCTGTGCTGCAGCAGAATATTTTATTCTCATGGTCATGTCCTACGACCGCTACGTTGCCATCTGCAAACCCCTGCACTACGGGACCCTCCTGGGCAGCAGAGCTTGTGTCCACATGGCAGCAGCTGCCTGGGCCACTGGGTTTCTCTATTCTTTGCTGAACACGGCCAATACATTTTCACTGCCGCTCTGCAAGGGCAATGCCCTGGACCAGTTCTTCTGTGAAAACCCCCAGATCCTCAAGCTCTCCTGCTCAGACACCTACCTCAGGGAAATTGGGCTTATTGTCTTTAGTGTCTGTTTGATTTCTGTGTGTTTCATTTTCATTGTGCTGTCCTATGTGCAGATCTTCAGGGCCGTGCTGAGGATCCCCTCTGAGCAGGGACGGCACAAAGCCTTTTCCACGTGCCTCCCTCACCTGGCCGTGGTCTCCCTGTTTGTCAGCACTGCCACATTTGCTCACCTGAAGCCCCCCTCCATCTCCTCCCTTTCACTGGATCTGGTGGTGTCTGTTCTGTACTCTTTGGTGCCTCCAGCAGTGAACCCCCTCATCTACAGCATGAGGAACCAGGAGCTCAAGGATGCTGTGTGGAAACAGATGACTGGATTTCTTCTGAAGCTATAAAGTGTCTCTGTCTTCTTCTACATAAGAGTTATAGTCTAACTCATTGAAGGTTCATCCTGTCTGCAGTACGTTTTTCTCTAGTTCTATTTATTGTGATAATGTTGTAATTCCCTCTGCAATTCACTGCCTGCTTTTCCTTTCTCACTGAGTGGCTGTGTCAATGCGGAATGGTGCTCTCTGTGTATAAGCAAAATAAAGAGCCCTTCAGCAAATACTTTTCTGCTGACATCCTAACTCCAACGCCTTTTTGGAGCTACGGGGATAGTTCCTGTGTGCATGGGTGGAGGGGAAAAGAGTCCAGCCTGGCAGCACTGCCAGGGAGCACCAGCGCTTGGCCTTCCAGAGCTGTTCTCGTTCCACTCCCACACTCTCCTTCTCATCCCTTGTGTTGGTGCAAGGCCTGAGTGCTCTGGCAGCCTGGTCACCGTCCTGCTGTGTGTGAGTCCTGTGAGCGCAGGCAGGGACAGGCAATGGGCACTTGTGTGACAGAGCTGGCCTCAGAACAGCCTTTCCAGATGTCAAGGTGATCTCCTCAGGGCAGGGCCTGAAGGTTTGGCTCTTCCTACGAAGTTTCTCTCAAGAAGATTCCCATTACACTGACTGAGAGATTGAAAAAGCGAAAAACTGTAGGCCTGCAGGGCTGGGCACACAGCAGTGTCCTCTCACAGCCAGGCCTCCTGCCAGAGACCTGCAGGACCAGCAGAGCAGGGTCTGGGCTGTGCCCCTGTGCACTGGACACCCTGAGGAAGCTGCCCCAGGGCATCGTCATGGGCTGGCCCCTCACAACTACCATTTCCAGCCCTGGGCTGTCACATCAGCTTGGAAAGTTTATTCGTGAATGAGCAGGTCAGCCGTCCATGTTTGCCTTGTACAGAGGAGAGTACAGCATCCACATCATGTACGTGAGCAGAAATGCCATCAGGTATTCTTTGGGGTTCCATGAATGCCTCTGAGAGAGACAGTTTCTCAAGGTCACCTCATGTCCTTCCCTCGGCCTTGCACACCCACATCCCACGGTCCCAGGAAGAGCCCTGAGCCGTGTGTGAGGGACAGGATCACCCTCCCCATTGCCTGGAGGTCAGGGCTTCTCCTTTCTGCTTCAGAAAGCAAACCAAGGGGTTTCTCAGCATCAGAGCCACCTGCACAGGGCCTTGGCCTCCCTGCCATCACAGCCTCCAATTATCTGCTCTAACGAGCCTCTGGGGAGGCTTTGTCAGGAACAGCCCTCAGTGGGGCCCATTAATGCTTCAAGGAACTTTGGGGTTTGCTTTTGCCTTTGGCTCCTTGAGAGCTTTGTTGAGTCTCTTCTCAGTACCTGAGGTTCATGGACTCAGCCTCAAATATACCATGGGCTCATTAAAAGGCCCCAAGCCCTCAGAAGCTGTGTCTCTTCCATCATTTTCGTCAGGTACTGAAGACTCGTAGAGCTAATTAGAGAAGTTTCAGGGGGGCAGGTAAAGAGGATATTTAGAATGAGGAAGTTGGACAGGTGGGAAAAGCAGTCCCTCGAGGCCAGACACGGGATGGACATCCTTGCTCCTCACCTCTCCAACCTCCCTGTTTTGCTCATTGGCCCCCTGGCAGTTACATCACTTTTCTTTACATCAGATTTTCCACTCAAGTTGGCACCTGATTGTTACAGCTTCTCTCCATGAATTACTTCATGCTTTCCTTAGAGATCTGGATTTAAATAGGCACAAAGAGGCTTTTTTAATTGGCAAAAGCAAAAAAGATAATGAGAAAGAAAACACAACACAACATAATGAACAATAAAATATACTCTATCGTTAGTTTAAGCAACTTCCAGTGAGGTCCATCACCACAATTGAAGAGTTGCCTACAGGGAGTATGAGAGCAATGGCTGAAAGACAATTCAGCTTTACCTGCCTGAAGCTCAAAGCAGGGAGAGAGGTGAGAGGGATCTGAATGAGCAAAGAGTGAGAGGAGAAGAACCTCTGGAGAACAGTGGAAAGTGCAAATGTCCAGACAGGCTTCTGAAGACACGACTGCAGACATGGTGGGTTGAATAAGGACAGGTAGAAACACCTGGATGTTCAGGGGATTAAATACACAGTATCATAGGCAGAGTTCTGGAAATACAAGCACAGGGTAACTACAATATTTCTTCTCCTGCAATTCATACATATTGTAAAAATCCATATTTTGGCAGGACAGAAATTCATGGACATTTTATTTAAAATATTGAATCATTTTAGCTGATGAGTAAGTTGTGGTTTTGTATTGTTTGTTTGTTTGTTTTTTGAAGAACTGAGAGCAGTTCTCATGTTTTCAGGCAGAGCTCCATGGTCTGACCATAAGCCCCCAGTTCAAACCTCCAGAGCCCCCAGGGTACCTGAGGTATCTGCCTGGGACTGGCAGTTATCACACAAGACTGATAGAGCCCTGTCACTTCCATCATGTACATCTGGTTTTCAACACTTGTACACTTAATTAGATAAGTTTCAAGGGTGGAGTGAAGGAGGAAGGTACAGAAAGAGCACTTAGAAGAAGTGATAGGAGAATTCTCCCATTGATACTGATGCAGAGTGTCCCCTGAGGAGGTGTGGACAGGAAGGAGCAGCAGTCTGCCTGAGGTCCATCACTGTATGGAGAACCTGCTCCTCACCTCCCCAACCCCGCCATGTCTCTCTGTACTCTTGACTGTGCTAGTGGAAAATATTCATCCATATGACACACATAAGGTTTAGATCCCTCCCAGAGATCTCCTCATCTCCCCAGTTAGCCCAGAAAGAGACAAACACACACACACACACAAATGGGTCTGGGATGGACTATTCTTGAGCTCGAACATCACAGAATCATAGAATATCTCGAGTTAGAAGATCCCCATAAGGATCAACGAGTCCAGCTCCCTGCTGCTCGCATGACCACATAACACTAAACCACAAGACAAAGAGCATCGTCCAGACACTCCTTGACCTCTGACAGGCTGGGAGCCGTGACCACTTCCCTGGGGAGCCTGTTCCAGTGACCGACCACCCTCCACTGAAGAACTTCCTCCCTGATGCAGCCTCATTCCATTTCCACCTGTCCTGTTCTCACTGGTCACCCGAGACAGGATATTGGCCCCTCACCTCTGCTGCCTCTCTGAGGAAGGTGCAGACTGTGATGAGGGCTGTCCTGCTTTTCTTTAAAACAAGACTAATTCTCTTTTGGTGAATTTTCCTTTCAGCTTAAGCTCTTCTAAGTAACTGCATATTTCTGCAGTTGGATGCATGTTTTTCAAACACCGTCTGCTCCACAGCTGACAATGGCCAATATTGACAGTTTTACTGAGCTAACAGTAGGGCTGGTATGCAGAAAAGGCCTAGGACTATATTTTCTTGCCATAGCAGCCAACATCACTGATGAATCTCTTATGTCGCATAAGTGAGGGGGGTGTACTTGCAGGGAGGGGTGGACAGAACAAGTGATGCCAATTGAAAACCGAGTTGTTCCATGCCATCCACGTCATGCACAGTTTAAAGCTGGGAGATCACAAGGGTCTCAGGCTCTTGGTCCATGGCCAGCATCTCAAGAGGAGCCTACCCGTTGTCCTGCCTGCAACCCTGATCCTGGTTCCAGTCCTTGCATCCTTGAACCCAGTTCCTGTGCACTGCCGAGTCCAGTCCAGGACTTCCTGATGTCTTCCCTGCAGCCTCTGCTGTGACACCAGCCCCTGTGGCAGCATTTTGGCTACTCTGGGAAATACAATATTGGTTTTGTATATTTTGCCTTATTTGTCTCATTATTAGTATTATGACGAAAGTTTTCATTTTTGTTGTTTTATTTTTTAAAACTTTCCAACTTGTAAGTCTCTCTCCCTTTTCCTCCTTTTCCCTTTCCTTAGTGGGGAAGGGAGTGTGGTCAAGAGAGAACATCCGCCACACTTTATTGTTGCCACTGTGCTCGGTGCTGGTGAGGCCACAGCTTGAAACCTGTGTTCAGTTTTGGCCCCTCATCAGAAGAAGGACATTGAGGCACTAGAGAGAGTGCAGAGGAGGCGACAAAGCTGCTGAGGGGCCGGAGCACAAGTGTGATGAAAAGCAGTTGAGGGAAGTGGTGGGTTCAGCCTGGAGAACAGGAGGCTGAGGGGAGACCTGATCGCTGTCCAAAACTGCCTGAAAGGAGGTTGGAGCATGGAGGGTGTTGGTCTCTTCCTCCAAGGAGCAAGTGATAGGACAAGAGGAAATGGCCTCAAGTTGTGCCAGGGGAGGTTTAGACTGGAGGTCATTAGGGACATGGGTTAGTACTAGAGTTGGGTTATGTTTGGACTCCATGAACCTGAGGCTCTCTTCCAACCAAAGCGATCCTATGATTCTATGGAGAGATGATCTGAAGGCAGGCTGGCAGCAGACTCTGAGCCTGTGCCGGGGGTGGGCACATCTGGCTCCTCCCAGCAGGATTTTGGAAAGTCCCTTCCCAGCTGTGAGCGCCAGGACAAGGGCACGGGGCAGAAACAGCCCCCACCCCTGAGGGCCCTGGCCCCCAACTGGCCTCTGTCCCCAAACTACTCAAACTGCTGAACAGGCTCTCCCTCTACCTGAATGATCTTCAGTTTTAAGAAAATGCCAAACAAACGTGTGCTTCTGGATGAGGATGGAGCAGGTTCAGGTCCAGGACCAGGGCTGCTGCAGGAGCAGGTGTCTCCAGCACAGACAGGCTGGGGGGACCTGTCGACCTCAGCACCCCTGGGCCCCACCATGGCCCAGTTCAGCAGCCCTGGGCCCGAGGGCTCAGCCCAGGGACAGCCCCACAACCAGGGTCAGAGCGGTTCCTGCTGCTGCCCCGAGGGTCACCAGCCCCAGTCAGCCCTGGGCCAGAGTGCAGGTGTCTGAGCTGGGCTGGAAAACAGCTCATCGGGAGGAGGCGATGGGAGAAGGTGCAGCGTGTGTGTGGCAGCGGGGATGAACTGACACCCTCACTTTGGTATCTGCATCCGTGCTGGGCTTGCACATGGACTAAGCCCCAGCTCAGAGCACAAATTGCTGTTGCCAGCCCTGGGTGCCAAGCGCTGTTGCTGCTCTCTCCTCCCTGGTGTGACTCGAGGAAACGACTGCCCTGCCTGCTCCTGCCTTGGGATTGGGGAACTCGGGGTCAAATGGTAAGACAGACTCATGTGGTTATGGGATCTCTGAAGTGTCCTGAGATTGCTTTGCTAATCACTCTGTAACGGTTCCTGAGCTATTAATTCGATTATAGGCACAGAGAGGCAAATGAGGCATGAACCAACTTTCCAGTTAAGGTGTCCTTCTTAGAAAAAAACACACTTCCATTTTCACATCGGCAACACACTGAAAGATGGACACTGAAGCAGCATCTGCCTCTTGTGAAAACAGGTAACAACAGATGGTTCCATTGATCCTTAGTTGCTTCCTGCACAGGAAAACTCTCCATTAATTTAATCTTTGGTGTACAGGCAGGGCCTTGCTGATGTTCCTGTGGAGGCAGCAAGCATGTGGATGTCAGGCTTTCTGCAGATTTGTGACTGAGTTTTCCTGTTTTCCCTAATAAGGAAAATCTTGCTGTGGACTCCTGAAGTCTCCCATAAGCTGATGGGTTGAGAGAAGGACGGGGAGCTGCAGTTAGCTCAGGGAGGACCAGTCAGCATCACAGGCAAAGCAGACTGGAACTCGACTTGGTGAACATTAATTGAATTTATTGATAGATGAAACTGGCACCTCTCCCCCGTCTTTGGGCGGATCACCGTGCACCCTGAACCGATACAGGCAGGTGTGGTCCGGGTGGCCCCAGTTGCTCAGCACTTGCAGCTGGATGTAATTCACGACCCCAGGGAGCTCGTTCTGAAACGACAAGAAGAAATGAGTTGCCTTTTCCTCTCTGGTACGTGACCACTGACAGAAGTGCCGCAGCGACGGCCTCGTTCAACAGCTTCCTTCCAGCTGCCCCGCGAGGGCTTTGGACCTGTCGTGGTCAAGATGTTCTTGTCCTGCTCTAGCTCATTGGGCCATGAGAACTAGTAAAGGAAGAAGCAGCACCCAGATGCCTCAGCAAATATACTGGAAAGTTCTCGCTTGCTTTGGGGCACAGGCTTCCACAGTCAGAAGACCCAGTGGTGGTGTCAGGAAAATAGCTCATTGCCTTCTCTAGAAAGCCAAGGAAACAGAATGGCCTCCCTGTCACTGCTCACTGCCAGCACCAACAGAATCCTCAGGAAGCCCAGTATTTCTGGTCTTTAACTGGCAGAGCAGCAGTTGTGCATCCTACGGGATGTGGCCTCTTGTATGCACTTGGGCTCCAGACAGTCAAGCTGATTCTAGTTTCAACTGTGGCGCTTCTAAGTGCTGAAGTTTAAACCCAAAATGAAAGAGAAAAAGACTGGCAGTCCAGCCATATGCCACCAGGAAGTTAAATCAGAAGAAAGGCCAGCGTGGCACACGTTCAAGGACAGGGCTGCCTGTAGCCCTTTGGCAGGGAAGCCTCTCCCCATCCAGCCGCATTTCTCCTCCTCTCCTACAGTTCTCCCCCTCTTTGTCCCCATACCTTCAGCTGGAAGGTCTGACTGGGATTCAGTGGTGCCAGGAAGGTGAACCGTCCCAGGAATGTTCCCTGCTCGTCGTGTTCTTCCTTGAAGCCCTACAGAAGGACAGGGGTAGAGAAAACAAGAGCGTCTGGTGCAACATGGCAAGACTGAACTTCAGTCGGTGAAGTACAGTGTTATTTCGGCTACGTAGTCCAAGGACCATGAGCACAAGGAAAAGACGAGAAGCTGCAGGTGGGCAGCACGCCACACTTGCCTACTCAACGAGTCCAAGCTGCCAGTCAGAAAAGGAGCAGACGCTCCCAGTGAGAGGGAGGTAACCTGAGGATTACAAATGCCACTGGCATTGGAAGCCAAGAAGGTCTAGGACCATGCACTATCCAGCTCCTTTTCCCTATGGCTCCTGGAGTAGCCTCTTGCCCCAGAAGCTTCCTTTCGAGTGGTCCATTGAATAAAAGAGGAATACAATGGGAAGGGAGCGACTCCAAGGAGCCTGTTTGTTCTGAGAGCCAGGAGGAACCTTCAGGCCACTCCACTCTCAGAACCATCTTCACCCCCTGTATAGAAGTGCTGTGCAACCCCCTGCCCCCCACTCCAGAGAAATCACTTACGTAGACAGCAAAGTCCTTTGGAGCTCCAGAGACACTTTCTCCATGGAACGCTGTCCCCGACACATGGTCCATGCTGACTGCTCTGGGAATGACTGGCACAGACAGCTTGATGAAGACCTGTCCTTGACTTCCTGGGAAGGGCCAGCAGCTTCCAGGATGATTTTCTGGCTGAACAAAGAAGAAGAAACTACATTGACATGGAGAAGGTTGCCCTGGCCCTCTCCCAGAGCTCTGCAGGCACCTCTGCCCTTCTCCTTCTGTGCCGTGCTGACAGTTTGCACAGCGACTGGGCAGACACAGACTGCAGGAGCAGCCTGGCCTGGTAGAAGCTCCCACCGAGAACCTGGGGCACTCTGGGACAGGAAATACTCAGCAGGGAGACACAGGAGGAGAGCAGGTCCATGCGAGAAGGAGGCAGGAGAAGAAGCTTCGAGGAGCAAAGACGGGGGGAAAGGCAACTCTAGAGCAGCGTGTGTGGTTCATCCTCCCGACCCTTGTTTTACTGCTTCTTGGTGCTCCTACCTCAAGAACAAGCTCAGGGGACCTCATGTAATCCATCACCGGCATGGAGTACAGGAAGACTTTGGCTTTGTCATTCCGGAGGGATGGAGAAGTCCTTGAATGAATGACAGCAGCCCCTGGAAATTCAAACATGAGCAGAATCATCAGGCAGTGTTGGGAGCAATATTGCACTGTTGACTTGAAAAAGCTTCTCAGTTGGCATCCATGTCCTACAGTGGGTTCCCCTCTTTCTTACTGGAATGACCCCTCTAGAACACACAGCAGGGAGTCCTGGGGCTGTGCAAAAATACAAGAACGTGAACCAGGCTTTCTGTGCTTCCCATGGGGTCTGGCCCATTACAGGCTCTGTCAGTGGGGGCACTTGTAGGGCACAAGGTGACCCTTGACTTCTCGCCCTTCTCTCCTACCCCTGGGCACGTTCCAATGGCCATCTTGTCAATCTGGACAGGAAGCGCTTTGGAACTGGTTTGTTTGTACAGCGTCACGATACCTGCTGATTTTAGGGCGTAATCAGGCATTGGAACCTGCATTTCTTCCAGCTTCTCCAGGGCTTCATTGATGATCTCCTGAACCGCCTGGGAAGGAACACAAAGGAGAGCGCCTGTTGGAAGGAAAAGGAAGGGGGCAAGCAGCTCCCCTGCAAGGCCAGCCAAGGTGAATGGGGACAAGGCCCATATCAGATGGAAGGAACAACTAAATTGCCTGGAAGCCTCCCAGGTTTGCTCTGCTGTGCTTGATGGGATCAGAAAGGGGGGCTGCTCACTCCAGTGCTCTGAATGCTGGAGCTGCGGGAAGGGGCTTTTCCCATGGAGAGGCCCCAGGCCAGGCAGCACAGAGAGACAAGGAAGCGTGGCCATGACAGCACTTGTTCCAGCAGCACCAGCCTGTTGGCTGTGACAGGGAATGGAGTAGGATACGTGCCGGAGGGAGGATAAAACCCCTGAGTAGATCCTTCTGCCTTGTGCCCTTACCCGTCCGGTAAAGCCTGGGAGCCTTCCCTGCTTCACGCCTTCATGGAGAGCCCGCTCAGCCACATCCTTTGTGCTCCAGCGCAGATTATAAAGCTGTTCCTGGAGCTTTCCGAGCTGGTCTGGCAGGGATTTGGTTTCGCTCAGGTGTCCTAGCTCCGCCACAGTGCTCCAGAGCATTAAGGTGCCAAGCTGTCCCACGTGGAAAACACCTGTCAGACACACACTGGAGCTTAGAACTTGGTCTAAGGCTGGGTTTTGCCTCGGGCTGCCCTCTCCCCTTTCTGTGTCTCTCCCAAGTGCCGTAGTTGTCTCTCCTCTTATTGTCTTTGACAGTGGCCATCATGGCGTATGGGCTCCACGAGAGATGGATGTTCCCTGCCCTGGACTGTGCTCCTTGTCCTGCAGAAGATTTTCATCCCCCTGGGGCAGGAGAGCTCAGCCACAGCCTCTCCCTCGGCTGAAGAGAACTGGCTTAGCCCTCCTGGGGAAGGCAAGTCACCCCTTCCTCACCCCCACACCCGTCCCGCTGGAGCAGGGACTGGCACAGCTCTGTCAGGGGCTTTCTGCTCTCAGCTGAGCTCCTCTGGTCACAGAGGGGGAAGCGGACCAGGGCAGGATGGAGCCCTGAGTTCATCCTAAAGCACCGTCCTCAGGTCGGAGCTCTGCAGAGACTCACCGAGAGAGAACAGGCCGAGAAGCAGCACCAGGATTGTTGCCTTCAGTGCCTTCATCTTCCTGCAGAACAACAAGGAGGAAAAGGCTGGTGAAGCTGGCAGTTCCCGTGCAGATCAGCAGCAGACTGGAGAGCAGCAGCAGGGACTGCAGCCCTTGAGCCTGGCGTTCCTGGCGTGTGCGTTGGCTTGGTCCTGCACCAGCTTGAGTCACTGCTGGGGTTGTCACCAGCTGCACCAGTGGGGGATTTGTCATGGCAGCGATTGTTTCGTTAGGGACAAAGGGCTCAAGATTGACTCTGGACTAAGAGCAGGAGTTGCAACAAGAGCTGTGGCCACAGTTCACATCTGATGGGGTGGACAGGTATTCTTTGGAAATGGAAGGCACATGATGAACGCTGTTTCTCCTGCCCACCACCCGATGGGCACTTGTGCTGATCCTGTTCTCCACCCTCTCAAGAGAAGGTTCAGCCTGTGCCCCTACGGCAGGCTGTATCGGGGCCACTGCTTGGGACTCCCTCCATGTGATCCAAAATAGACCTGTCCCTCATTCTGCAGAGATCAAAGGCTTTCTGGGCCTTGCCCCTGTGGTCATGAAGAGGCTGAAAGGCGGCTGCTGCCTTCCACCAGCTCCAGAGCGAGCTCTCAGGCTGCCCTCGTGTTCCTCTCCTGTCCACCCTCCACCCACCCCAGCTGATGAGGTGGAAAACACACCTGGGCAAAGGGGAGGAGGATTTTTCAAACATACCCGTTCAGACCTTCAACCTTTTCCGTCTGCCTCTTGGTACCTGCTGAGGTGCAGGTAACAAGCATCTGGCTCGCTCACGAGTGAACCAAAAGCTCTGCGATCTCAGTTCCCTCAAGATCGAGAGTGACAAAGGCGCAGGGAGACCCCTGCTTTTATACCCTGCTGTGCCGACCTCAGCGCTGATGCTGCTTTGTGACATCAACGGCAGTGAGTGATGTCACAATGGAAGAGGCTGCGCCGCATTGGGAGGCAAAGTCCAACCTGACAGGAGCGGGTTTTGCAGTCCTCTCTGCAAGGGCAGAAATCCTGCACCATAGAAAGATTGGAAAGGTACAGGAACATGTTACTCTCAGAAAACAGACTCTGTCAACCACTCTTCCTCTTGCTTACTGAAGTTCAGATGGTGTGAGAAAAAAAAAAAAAACACCACAAAAAAGCAAGATTCTTGTTCTTATTTTATGGAGCCCATTATACCAGCCACTCAACAACTACACCCGGCTCTGCCGTCTGCAGGAGGAGACCAGCTCCTAAATGATCCCCAGCCCTACAGACACAGAAAATGAGATGGGCAGCACCACAAAGGGAAGGAGAGACAAAGACAGGGGCAGGGAGCAGGACAAAGGGGTGGAAGAAGAAAAATGTAGTAATGGTTCAGGACTGAGATGAAAAAACAAATTAAAAATACACTGGGACTGGGATGGAGTGACAGAGAAAGGGCAAAGGAACAGGGGGCGGGACAGCACTGAAGGAATAAACAACTGTGGTGGGCAGTGGGACAGAGAGATGGAGAGAGGAAAAACAGAGCAAGAGAGAGAGGAAAGAAGGGGCAGCAGCTGGACAGGGGGATACGGTGAGAAAAGATGGGACCGGGAACAGAACAGAAAGGAAAGAAAAAAAAGGACAAAAAGACAGCAAGAGGGGAAAATGCACAATCAAGCAATCAGGTCAAGAAGCCGACACCGGGGGGGCAGCAGCTGGGGAGAAACCGGGGACACCAGAGACCCTGATGAAGACTCTCGAGTACCAAGGATGGACTTCAGCAAAGTTATGGCGGGTTTATGGAAATAATTTATGTTTGATGCATTAACTAAGCAGGAGAAACAAATGAATATGCAAGAGGTGTATGTAAGAAATACCAAGAAGTGAGAATCACACGCACGCTCGATCAGAGCAGCAATCTTGCGAGTGTCCGGCGCTGTAACTAAAGTGCTGCTTTTACCACTTTCCAAACCGTGTTAAAGAACCTTTTTGCCGACTTTTCGGTACCATTTCCCCCCGCCCAGGAGAACAAGGCCAGAGCAGCCCACGCACACCTGAGCCAGATGCAGCAACAACATCCCCAGGGCCCCAGTTGCAGGAAAAAGGGCCCCAGGGCTGGGCCGGGGGCTGCTCAGCCTTGGGGCAGCTCCACGGGCGCCACGGCAAAGCTCAGCCTGGCCGCCCGCAGAGCCGCCGCCTCCTCAGCCTGGGCTGCGCCGCCATTGGGCGGGAGGGCTGTCAGTCTCCTCCCCTGAGGTGATGTTTCCTGTGATTGGCTCGTTGCGAGTTGTCCCAGACTCCTCCTATCAGGTGATGGGTCAGGTCGCTTGTCAATCATCCATGTGCTGCACTCCCGCCAGCTGTGATTGGTGCAGCCAGCACGGCCCGCCCCTGAACGCTGCCCAGCTCGGTCAGCTCTCGCCACCTTTCCTGCAGGCCTCAAAGCTGGATTGGCTGGGTACATATCAATCACATGACTTGCCCCACCTCCTCAAATGTATTGGCTGTCCTGGGTCCCCTGAACTCCCCATAGACTTCCGGTTGGCTGTTGCCAGGCAACGAGCTCCACCCAAACATGAAACTGTGGGCCCTGATCAGAGGCCGTGGGTGATAAAAGACACGTTGGGACCCCGAACATGAGGATTTGGGCCCCAAGAAGGAGGCTCTGGGCACTCAAAAGGACGGGCAGATGCTGCAGGTGGCGCTTTGGGCCCTGAACACGAGGGGACCCTCTTGGTTCCCACCCGAGCTGGGTTTGGTGCCCGTGACCCCACGGAACAGACACCTGTGCTGTCCGGAGTGGCCACGGAACAGACGGAGCCTAAAGCCACGGACTCCATGAGCTCAACGGGGAGTTGTGACATTTCATGGACGTTTCACAGGGCGGCCCATGGGCTGAGGGCAACTGTGTGTGTGTGACATCAAAGGGTGGGCAGGGGAGCGGTGGTTGGTGAGGACGTGTTGGATCGTGTGGGACCTGAGCCTGATGCCCATGGGGTGGAACAAGGGGTGGAGAAAGGACCGTCGTGTTGAACCCCAGCCGGTAACTGAGCCCCACGCAGCCGCTCGCTCCCTCCCCGCAGCGGGACAGGGGAGAGAAACGGAAAGGTAACAGTGAGAACACTTGTGGGTTGAGATAAAAAGAGTTTAGTAATTGGAATAAAAAAAAAAAAAAAAAAAAAAGAAATTAAAGCAATTGAAATTAAAATATGCAATATTAAAAATTATACCTATGATAATGAAAAAGAAAATACCAAACAGAAACCTAAAAAAGCCATAGAATCATAGAATTTCCTGAGCTGGAAGGACCCACAGGATCATCAGGTCCAACTCCTGTCCCTGCACAGGACACCCCACAGTTCACACCGTGTGTCTGAGGACGTTGTCCAGTCTCTTCTTGAACACTGTCAGGTTGGGGCCGTGACACCTCCCTGGGGAGCCTGTTCCAGTGTCCAGCACCCTCTGAGTGAAGAACCTTTTCCTCATGTCCAACTGACCCTCCCCTGGCACATCCTCCTGACATTCCCTCGGGTTCTGT
The DNA here is from genome assembly GCF_036013445.1 of Caloenas nicobarica. Classification (NCBI taxonomy): domain Eukaryota; kingdom Metazoa; phylum Chordata; class Aves; order Columbiformes; family Columbidae; genus Caloenas; species Caloenas nicobarica. The sequence continues at coordinate 805,216 of NC_088274.1, forward strand.
CATTGGTCACTAAGGAGAAGAGTTCGGTTCCTGCCCCTCCAGCTCCTCTTGTGAGGAAGATGTAGACCGCCAAGAGATCTCAGTCTCCTCCAGGCTGAACAAACCCAGGGACTTCAGCTGCTCCTCAGATGCCGTCCCCTCCAAACTCTTCCCCAACTTCGTAGCCTCTTCTGGACACTCTCCAGTAGCTTTATCTCCTTTTGATCCTGTGTCCCCAGCCCTGCACACAGTGAATGCTGCAGGTGAGGCCGCCCCAGCGCAGAGCAGAGCGGGACAATCCCCTCCCTGCCCGGCTGGCCGTGCTGTACTGGATGCACCAGGACACGGGTCCCTCTTGGCTGCAGGGACACTGGTGGCTCATGTTCAACTTGCCATTGACCAGAACCCCCAGATCCCTCACCGCAGAGCTGCTCTCCAGCATCTCGTCCTCTAGTCTGTCTGTACAGCCAGGGTTGCCGTGTCCCAGGTGCAAAATGGTACCCCCGGAATATCTGACAGCATTTGTGCTTACTTGGGTTCATCTTTCCTCATGTACATGACATTCATTCTCACATCTCATTTGTACAATGCAAACATGGACTTCTGACCCACTCATTCAGTGTCTTTCCATGGAGGGAGAAAGAACCTCTCTGAGCTGGGGTGAGAGGCCAGTGCTGGAGATGGATTTTGTGAGGGATTGGTCCATGATGATTGGGGCAGATTGCATTGGGGGTCCAGTGCACAGGGGCACAGCCTAGACCCTGCTCTGCTGGTCCTGCAGGTCTCTGGCAGGAGGCCTGGCTGTGAGAGGACACTGCTGTGTGCCCAGCCCTGCAGGCCTACAGTTTTTAGCTTTTTCAATCTGTCAGCCACTGTAATGGGAATGTTCTTGAGAGAAACTTTGTAGGAAGACATAAACCTTCAGGCCCTGCCCTGAGGAGATCACCTTGCCATCTGGAAAGGCTGTTCTGAGGCCAGCTCTGTCACAGCAGTGCCCATTGCCTGTCCCTGCCTGCGCTCACAGGACTCACACACAGCAGGACGGTGACCAGGCTGCCAGAGCACTCAGGCCTTGCACCAACACAAGGGATGAGAAGGAGACTGTGGGAGTGGAACGAGAACAGCTCTGGAAGGCCAAGCGCTGCTGCTCCCTGGCAGTGCTGCCAGGCTGGACTCTTTTCCCCTCCACCCATGCACACAGGAACTATCCCCGTAGCTCCAAAAAGGCCTTGGAGTTAGGATGTCAGCAGAAAAGTATTTGCTGAAGGGCTCTTTATTTTGCTTATACACAGAGAGCACCATTCCGCATTGACACAGCCACTCAGTGAGAAAGGAAAAGCAGGCAGTGAATTGCAAAGGGAATTACAACATTATCACAATAAATACAACTAGAGAAAAAAAGTACTGCAGACAGGATGAACCTTCAATGAGTTAGACTATAACTCTTATGTAGAAGAAGAGAGAGACACTTTATAGCTTCAGAAGAAATCCAGTCATCTGTTTCCACACAGCACCCTTGAGCTCCTGGTTCCTCATGCTGTAGATGAGGGGGTTCACTGCTGGAGGCACCAAAGAGTACAGAACCGACACCACCAGATCCAGTGAAGGGGAGGAGATGGAGGGGGGCTTCAGGTAGGCAAATGCACCAGTGCTGACAAACAGGGAGACCACGGCCAGGTGAGGGAGGCAGGTAGAAAAGGCTTTGTGCCGTCCCTGCTCAGAGGGGATCCTCAGCACGGCCCTGAAGATTTGCACATAGGACAGCACGATGTAAATGAAACACAGAAATGCTACTAATATACTAACTGCAAGAAGCCCAAGTTCCCTGAGGTAGGCATCTGAGCAGGAGAGCTTGAGGATCTGGGGGATTTCACAAAAGAACTGGTCCAGGGCATTGCCCTTGCAGAGCGGCAGTAAAAATGTATTGGCCGTGTGCAGCAAAGAATAGAGAAACCCAGTGGCCCAGGCAGCTGCTGTCATGTGGACACAAGCTCTGCTGCCCAGGAGGGTCCCGTAGTGCAGGGGTTTGCAGATGGCAATGTAGCGGTCGTAGGACATGACCGTGAGAAGAAAATACTCTGTTGAAATGGAAAAGACAAACAAAAATAGCTGTGCAACACATCCTGTGTAGGAGATGGCCCTGGTGTCCCACAGAGAGTTGGCCATGGACTTGGGGACAGTGGTGGAGATGGAACCCAGGTCGAGGAGGGAGAGGTTGAGCAGGAAGAAGTACATGGGGGTGTGCAGGTGCTGGTCACAGGCTATGGTGGTGATTATGAGGCCGTTGCCCAGGAGGGCAGCCAGGTAGATGCCCAGGAAGAGCCAGAAGTGCAAGAGCTGCAGCTCCCGTGTGTCTGTGAATGCCAGGAGGAGGAACTGGGTGATGGAGCTGCCATTGGACATTTGCTTTTCCTGAGCATGGGGCAGTGTCATGAGAAAAAAAAAAAAGACAGTGAGAAGCCAGGGGAAAGTCCTCTGACAATAATCAAACCAACCCCCATAGACCCTCCCCTGTTACACACAGACACCCTTTTCTTTTTCTAGGAGAACTTTCTTCAGCACTGTGGCTGGAGCCCTGCTTGGTGCTGGCCAAATGTGCAACCAAAAGCAGGGCCTCTGCCCATGGGCTCTCGCTAAGTCAGCCCAGCCCTGCTGAAGTGCAGTCAGGGAACGGTGGGGACTGTCCTGGTTTTGCTAACATAGAAGGGCTGTCAGCACTTGCTTTCCCAGCGGTAAGTAACAGAGATGGTGAATGAAGTTTAGGAGTTCCAGGGTTTTTACACCTCCCGCCATGGTCACTGCAAATTTTGTTGGGTGTCATAAACCCTCAGCATTTCTGCTGCGCTCAGGGAGAACACAGCGACTCCTGACCTGAATGCCTCTGGGTCAGTGCAGAGTGAGAGCAGCTGCTCTGTCCCTCTGTCTTGCTCCCATCTGCCCTGGGCTGGCACCTTGCTGAGATGGAGGCTGATCACACTGCCATGTTACCCTGAAAAGCCACCAGGCACTGCTGAGAGCAGAAGGATGCACCTCAGGCCACAACATGACTAACCCTTTCCCAGGTCTCAGTACCCCACATTTACTCCAGGACACACATGGCTCATTCCCCAGCCCCACAGACTGCATTGCCCAGAGCCCCACAGGGCAGAGGAAAGCTGGGACACGTGTTCCCATGGACACAGCTGCAGGAAAGGACCCACAAGATCAGGCTGTGACTGCAGCTGAAACTCCCATCCCCAGAGAGCCTGACAGCAAGAACCAGATCACAACAACAGTGACCCAGAGCAGTGGAGCAAGAAGGAAACTGCGGTGAGGGTGGGTGTGAGAGAGGCCAGGGCAGAGGCAGCCGGGCACTCAGACAGCGTCACCCTTCCCCAGCTGTGCAGCCACCTCCCACACACCAGCATTGCCGGGCAGCTGCTCTCAGCCCCTGTGCTCTGCAGAGGGAACTGGAGCTCTGGCTGCACAGGAGCTGGTTCATGCCTTGGAGCCCCCGGCCCTGAGGGCAGAGGCTTTGCTGGGTGAGAGAGGAGGTGAGGGGGCTGCTCACAGGAGGGATCTGCATTGGAGGGCTTTGTACAGAGTTTCCCGCATTCTCCCTCCTACAACATTTCTGTTTTCATTTTCCTCTCCTTCCCAGATCATATCCTTGCTGCAGGGAGATTTTCCTCCTGGGAGGTGTTTCCCTGTCCATATCTTTTCCCTGTCAGCACTCACAGACCATCCCACCCTCTGTGCCCTCACTCTGGCCCTACAGATCCTCCCTGTTTGCAGGGCACTGCCTGGGGGCATCTTCCTGTTTGCTGCATGGAAAACAGGACAGGTCAGCCTCAGGCTGGTGGGTTCAGCAGATGTGGTGCTGCTGCTGTCCATAGGCAGAGGAGTGGCTGAAGGGATGTTCCGAGTCTTCTGGCAGATGTGCTGATCACTCAGAGCTGCAGTTCAGGAGTTTCAGTGACTTGTTAAAACTCGAGACCACCTTCTGCATTTATCCTTTCCTACACCTCCCTCCCCCCAGTCTTGGAAGAGGAAACTGAAAGGACAGACTCAGGAAAGCTCGTTATATCTACAGTAATAACTCTATAGACCTTGTGCTTGAAACATCCAATTGGAAGTAGTCTGCAGTGAGCTGGAGCTGTGAGCAGCCCTGACCCATGGAGAACCCAGCAGCAGAAGGACCCTGCCCTGCCGGGGGTCGCTCCTTCCCCCCACGGCTTCTCCCCTCAGTGCTGTTGGGATCTCCTCGGGCAGGCTGAGCGCTGACCCTGGCAGGCGGCAGAGTCCCTGCCGCGGCACAGCCCTGGGGTGCAGGGACCCTGCTCTGCAGCACAGCCCTGGGCAGTCCTGGGTGCTCCCCCTGCAGTCACCCTCAGCAGAAGGTGCCATCATGCCCTTTCCCACTGACAGGGCAGCAGGGAAGCTCTGCTCTGGAGTGTGTTCTTCTCTACAACAGAGGTAGTGTGAGAGAGACCTGACAGTTCCTGCAAACTGTGTCATGTGCCAGCTTTAGGAGATCCCTCCAGGAAATGCAGCTGCATTGTCCTACATGCAGAGACTTACCGTGTTAGGACTGTTAAGATTTGTCTCTCAATGAGCCCTCAGCCACCTCATACCTTACATTGCCTTTCCCCTCTCTGTGCCTGGCTCCTCTCCCCTCGGTGCTGCAGGCAGAGCCCTCAGCCCTGCTGCGCTTTGCAGAGGAGCTGCTCCTGGGCAGAGCTGTCTCTCTGCAGCGCTGCCGCTTGCCATGAGCTCCCTCTGTCCCAGGAGCCCAGCCCAGCTCAGCAGCACAGGAGCAGCCATGATGTCCCTTTCTCTGGCCCCTCGCGGCTCTCTCCAGGAGTCCCTGGGGCTCCAGGGGAACAGCCTTTGAAACAATCTCAAGTAATCAGTGATGTAGATTTTCTCTCTTCTGCACAGACACTTCCTTCCAGAATTGTGTTCTTTGTATTTAAAAATAAATTGATATGAGAATCATCTTTTCTTCTTCCGTCATTAGACAGGACACAAGGAATGTTACAGGAAACGATCTAATTTCTCTAAGTTTAGGGAGGAATATCCTCAGTTGAGGGAATTTAGCCATTTGATTCTGATTTTATACTCCTAGGACTAGAGAGACATTCAGCAATCTTGGGCCATGTCATGTCTGTGCTCTGAAGCAAAGCCTTTGCACACATGGGCTCTTGGACACTTGGTACCAGGTTTCCTTGGGGCAGGTCAGAGCTGGGCTGGTGCCACGGCTGGGGTGGTTCAGCCCAGATGGGAGGCAATGTCCTCAGCCAGGGACCTGACTGGCTGAGCTGGAGCTGTCAGTGTTGCAGACAGACCTGTGACATGGACGGAATAAACTGCCAAGGCAGGGTGGCAGAAATTAGTTCGTCTGGTCTTCAAGGACATCAGCCTCCAAGCACAGCAACAGTCCAGATCAAAACTCGGTCTAGACGTGTAAGGCAATACAAGGAACAGTTAACTAAAAAATAGAGACACGGGGTGGCCACTGATGAAATTAATAAGGGAAAGAGTTGAGAATTTCTTTGTCCTCTTGTCCTCCATCTTCACCAGCAAGGTCTCTCTGGACTCTGTGACTGGAGGCAGAACAACCAGCAGTGGATGGAGATCAAGTCAGGGGTCACTGGCACTAACTTAATCCTTTCCAGTCTGTGGGACAGGAGGGGCAGCATCCAGGAGCTGAGACAGCAGGACCATGTCACAGTGAGGCCACTCTCCACCTTCTTGGAAAGCTCATGGAGACTGGGGGGACTCCCTGACCACTGGCAGCTCTCACACATTGTCTGCACTTCTCAAAAATGGCCAATGGGTGAGAAGGAGAACTAAGGGCTGTGCCCCAGAACATGTCCACTGGGACCCCATTTCGGGGTGTCTGGAAGAGAAGGTGACGGGGTTTACCCAGGGCAGGTTGTGTCTGTCCATCCTCTCTGCTCCCTGTGAGGAAAGGACAGGGTTGCAGGACGTGGGGAGAGCAGTGGTGGTCTGTTACCTGGCAGTCAGCAAGGCATTCAGCATCATCCCCCACAATATTCTTGTGTCCAAGGAAGGATAACAGGATCTGCATTGGTGTGTAAGTAGATGCGTCTCCAGTAGATTGACTGGAGACTGGAGACAATCTGGATAGTTGGGCTTGGAAAGGTGCTATAGAAAGGGAGAAACTTCCCAATCCTGAGGACAGTCAAGCACTGGAAGCTGTTTCCCAGGAGTGCACATCCACTCTACCCCAGAAAGTGTCCAAGATGTGTTTGGATAAAGCCCTGAGTACTCTGGTCTGACCCTGCTTTGAGCAGGAGGTTGGTCAAGAAACCTCTCGAGGTCTCATCCAGCCTGAATGATGCTGTCCTTTCATCCCCTTCATGTGTTCAATTCAGGGAGAGCTCTCAGGATCTCTCTGACTAGAGGAATAATTCACATGAGGTCCAGGGCTGCTTTACAAGTGCCCCCAAACAGTCCTGACCACATCTTGTGCATACCTTTTCATTTGCCCTAACCTAGCATCTTCTTTTTTGCTATGTCCTCATGCCCACCTTGTTGTCCAAGTCTTTGCTTCACCAGCCTCCAGGGACAGGGACCTCGACTGGTTGTTTCCTTCACAGCTGTGTCAGTGATGGCCCTTCGTGGGGTCCCAAACACCCTCAGAACCTTGGGGTTTGCTTCTGCCTTTCACTTCATTAGAGCTTTGTTCATTCTCTCAGTAGCTGCATTTCAGGATCACAGCACCAGAGGGCTCACTAATATATAAAATGCCCTTTCATGGCAATCCTCTGTGCATCATTTTCCAAAGGGCTTCAAGTCTGGTGTGGGTGATTAGAGAGATTTCAGGAACAGCCAAAGAGAGAGCATTTCCATAATAAATAGCCATAAACCAGTATTTCTTCTGTTTCCTACCCTGCTCGTCCTTCCCTCCCTTTCCAGAACAGGTGGTCTCAGCAGTCTCCTGTTCATATTGATCTGGAGCGTCTCCTGATAAAGACTGAAGATGTCAGAAAAGTGGGTGCCTGAATCACCGCGTGAGTGAGGAGACAGGCCAGGACAGCTCAAGAGGAGTCACACTCCTCTGGACCAAGAGGTGGGTGTTCCTGGGAATGTCAGGTGCCACAGCACAGCGATACTTGTGTTCAGGGAGCTGGTGAAATGACCCATTTCCTTTTCTGTCATGGTGTCTGAGTTTGCTCAAGTAACTCCTGACTTGAGCCCCATCCACTCCTGGCTGTTCTCCAGACTCCTGCCTTCAGGAACAAAGCCCCAGGAGACCTTGCTGGTGAAGATGGAGGCAAAGAAGCCATGAAGTACCTCAGTCCTGTCTGCTTCTACTCTTACAAAGTTCAGCAGCAGGTCCTGGTTGATTATTTTACTGTAGGGAAGCAGTGTCAGCTCATCTGCCTGCCCTCAGCCTCCCCTGCAGGTTTCAAGTCCACGGCAGCTGTGGCATCATCGCCACATCAATGGAAAACGTTTCTAAATTCCTCCTTTACAGCTCAACACGCTCCCACCTCCTCTGTGTTGCCTTTTTCCCCTGGAGCTCCATCAGTTCAGATGAGCAGCCTCACAAGAAAAATGCTACTTCTTGTAGGTACTCAGAGAGATCATTCGCGTTCTTAGAGCAGGCTGTCCTGTAAGGCCTGTCAGATTTCCTGAGCTCCTTCAGCCTTCAGAGCTGCTTCCCTGGCACCACCTCTATCAGCGCCCCCAGTCATGTCAAAGTCTTCTCCTCTGGAGCCCACCAGCCTGTGCTCTGCTGCTGGCCTTCCTCCCTCCCCTCTGGTGCCTGGGACCCCACTGTTTCTGGTCACACCAGCCAAGGTGGACACTGATGTTCACATCCTCGACCAGCTCTGCCTTGTTTGCCAGTTCCAGATCCAGGTGAGCATCACCCTTGTTGACGCACCAGGCAGACATGTTAAGAACTTGGCCCAAGATCCTCTGTACTGTTGGCACCTGTTGCTTTGCCTGGCCAGTGAATACCAGGGCAATTACAATTCCCCGTAGGAACCTGCTCATTGACTGGAGACTTCCTCTGGTTGCTGATAGAACATCTTTTCCATTTCTTCTTCATGGTCAAGGAGTTTGTAAAATCCAACACGTTGTCACCCTGTATTGGGTTTACATGGCCAAGTCTTGGAACTGGGCTGAGTGTGGCTGTGCTAGAGTTGTCACCTCTCTGAGAAAACAACAGGAGTTTGACTGACATCAGACAAAGCCGATTTCAGCTGGCTCCAAGATGGACCCACTCCTTGACAAATCTGAGCCACTCAGTGATGCTGGCAGCACCTCTGTGATATTGTATTTGAGAAATGGTAAAAAACACTGCACAACAGCAGGTGGGAGAGAGGAGGCAGGGAATGTGAGGGAAAAAACACTGCAGACACCAAGGTCATACTCCATGGGACCCAAGTAGGTCCCTCAGCAGGCCAAAGCCTGCTCTCCTGAAATCCTGCTCTTTGCCTTGTTATCATCTTCCAGGAGCCTCAAGTCTCCTTTCTCATCCCTGACTGCTACATCCATGACCAACTCTTTCTGGTTTGTAGGTGTGAAGTCCCACAGGGCAGCTCACCTCACTGACTCCTCAGTCACCCGTGTCAGGAAGATGTTGTCAATGAGCTCCAAACTCCTCCTGCATGGCTGGTACCTTGCAGATATTGAGATATCTTAGGTCTGCTGTGAAGAAATGGCCCTGCAAACATGAGGCTTCTTTCATCTGTCTGAAGGAGGCCACATCTGATTCCTCTTCCTCATCAGTGAGTCTGTTGCTGATGTCCACCCACCACAACATTGCCCATGTTGTTCTGCCCTCTCATGCTGACTCCTCAGCTCTTCAGCTGATATTCTCTGTCCCCAGGCAGAACTCCACACATTCCTGCTGCTCCCTCACATAAAGGGCAACTTCCCCTCGGAGTCCAGACCTCTGGCATGATGAGCACCAGACCCCCAAGACCCCCCAGTTTCTCCAGGAGGGGCTATTTGTAGTGCCCTGAAACTCCTCATGCTGTTATCTTTGGAGAGACACCCTCATCAGGACAAGCCATCTGCAGGTAAACATCAAGAGCTGACCACAAATGGATCTTCAGTTCAGGGAGAGTCCAGACCTTGAGAAACTTTGGGATTCCGCCATCTGAAAGCTCTGCAGGAGCCTTATGGGGGCAGGAGAATAACCCCATCCATCAGGACAGAGCAGGACCTGACACGCTGAGCAGGGACCCTGAGGAGAAGGGCCTGGGCACTACAAGGGCCGCCACACAAGCCCGTGCTGCACGCTCACCATGAACAAGGCAGCTGCACACGGGGCTGCATGAGGAGGAGCGTGGGGACCCAGACACCTGGAGTTCTCATCCCATTCGGTTCAGCACTGGTGTGACCCCACACACACGGGTGTGTGCCAGTGTGCGGCTTCCCAGTTTGGAGAGCTAGGGAGGAACTGGAGAGTGTAGGGCTCTGCCAAGGCAGGGTTCAGGACCTTGTGCACATGGTGTGGGATGCTGAGGGACCTGGGCTGCTTTGGCCCAGCAGCGCTGGGGAGGCTGCAGCAGTGTAGGAGGAGCCTGAGAGTGCTTGAAGGGTGGTTTCAGAGATGGTGGAGGTTTTCGTCATAGTGGGAAAGAGCTTGAGAAAGAAATAATGGCACAAAGTGCAACTGGGTAGGTTCCAGCTGGACATGTGGAGGAAGGAATGTGACTGGAAGGGCAGTGCTGTGGTGGAGCAGGTCACCCAGAGGGAGTCTGCATCAGCCCAAGGCTTTGTGCTTCAAGGAACAGCTGGGGAGGATGGAGAGAGATCAGCAAAGGAAGGAAGATGCTCAGTCAAGAGCAAGGTGGGGCAGCAGGGGGGATGTCTCCAGCCTGCAGGGAAAGAGGTGCAGGTCATGCCACAGCATAGCACAGGCTGTCGTGGAGATGATCACGGATGTAAAGAGGCTGAAAGACCCCAACAGATATGAGCTCCTTCTTCCCTTAGCTATGGCTGTTGTCTCCACCTCTGATGCCTGTGAGGAGACACCTTGTCCTTACAGCACAGGGGCCTCATGGCCTCCTTGTCCCCAGCCAGGAACCTGGGAGGTGTTGGACCATAGTCCTGCCCTTGGCCTTGCACAGCCCCACATCACACTGTCTGAGGAAGAGCCCTTTGCAACATGGGAGGGACAGGATTTGCCTTCCCAGGGTTGGGGGTCAGGGCTTGGCCCTTTGATTAATGAAACACATCCAGGTTTCCTGATCATCAGAGAGACCTTCACCTTGCTTTTCCTGACCTGTCATCTCCGCCTCCAGTTTCCTTCTCTAACCAGACGCTGGGGTCAGTTCCTCAGTAGTGTTCCTCAGTGGGACCCATTAACATTACAAGAGACGTTGGAGTTTGAGTCTGACTTGGACTTCTTGAGAAGTTTCTTCAACTTCCTCTCTGTGTCTGAGGTTCATGGACTCAGCGCCAAAGCCACCAGAGGGATCATTAAAGCGCCTAGGGCTGCTCCTGTGCTGCTGAGCTGGGCTGGGCTCCTGGGACAGAGGGAGCTCATGGCAAGCGGCAGCGCTGCAGAGAGACAGCTCTGCCCAGGAGCAGCTCCTCTGCAAAGCGCAGCAGGGCTGAGGGCTCTGCCTGGGGATCTCAGGGAGACGGGCAAGGCAGAGAGAGGTTAAAGGTGGTCAGGATTGGGAGGATGACTGAGAGCTCACTGGAGGAGAAATCTTTGCAGCCCTTGCCATGGTAAGTCTCTGGGTGCAGGGCAATGCAGCTGGAACTCATGGAGGCAACTCCTAAAACTGGCACAGCCACAGCTGGTGGGATCTGTAAGGACGGGGATCTTGTCAGGCCATTTCAAACAGCTGTGAAGCCGGGTGAGCACCCAGGGCTGCCCAGGGCTGTCCTGCAGAGCAGGGTCCCTGCACCCCAGGGCTGTGCCGGGGCAGGGACTCTGCCGCCTGCCAGGGTCAGCGCTCAGCCTGCCCGGGGAGATCCCAACAACACTGAGGGGAGAAGCCGTGGGGGGAAGGAACAGCGTGTGGCTGGGAAGGGTCCTGCTATGAAGTGAGTGCTGAGTGAGTCAAGGCTGCTCACAGCTCCAGATCACTTTAGGACATTCCCAGGAGACTCTTAAAGAAGCACAGCAAGACAGGGGCTCTGTGAAAGAGAAGGATCCTATTTATCAGTCTCACATTCTCAGTTATCTATGTGGCCAATGGGACAGAGAAACTCATGTCTCAGTTCAGGTGGAGGCACTGAAATTCCAAATCTGTTACTCTTAGCAGTGCATAAACCTGTGAGTATCAGAAATCAACACACCCTATCTTCCAGACAGCATCAGGATGACTTTTCCAGCCTCATCAGGGCTGGTCTGGTGTCAGAGCTGGCCCACACAGAGCTGCCCCTGGGCAGTGCCGGCTGCTGGGAGGGGTCTGCGGGGCAGAGCTGAGCACACAGCGGCTGGGATGGGGTCTGTGACACTGACAGGAGGAGACCTGGGCACAGAGACACAGCTGCAGGCAGGGACAGCTCCAGGCAGCAGAGCAGGGGGTGTTCAGGAGCTCTTCTGCTCCTTCTCTGCAGGTGGCTGCTGGGTGTTGTCTGCTGGGCAATGATCGGACTGTCTCTTTAGCACATCCCATCTCCAGGAGCCCTGACTCTGCTCTGCCTGTCCTGCTGGGCTCGCCAGCTGCCCCCAGAAAGGCCCAGCTCTGCTGTAGGATCCCAGGAGTGCTGAGCCTTTCCTTGGGGTCCGCACTCTCCTGCCAGAGTCCTTTGCTTCTCTCGGTGAGGGGTCGTGTCCTGCTGTCTCCATCACATCTCCACCTCTGGGCTGGGACAGAGAAGAATTTGCAGGTCCGCCCTTTCTAAAAGGGTTCTTCTGCTCTAGTATGAGTCCAGTTGTTTGGATTAATTAGATTAAATTGTGTCTGAAGTCATTTTCAAGGCAGCAAAAGCTGAAGCACAGGACAGATGAGTAAAATCCTGATGGACATTTCTGCTGTCTGACTCTGCACTGAGCCAGACAAAGCTGAGCCTTTTTGCCTGTCTGTCTCAAGATTCTTCACATTTTAAATCACAGAAAGAAGTATTTCTACCTCTAAAATACCCGCTCACCTGATGTGGTGGTGGAAAATAAAAAAACACAGATAAAATATTTAAAAAGACATGGTAATTTTTTCCTCTCCAGCCCAAGCCCTTGATAGTCATGAGAACAGATGTTAAACTTTTTCATTGAAGGTGGATTACATGTGCCATTCTGTGTGAACATGGGAGCTGTCACAAACCAGCTCCCCTGTCCCCACTGCAGCAGAGCAAAGCTGGCTGCTTGCAGCACACGGGCAGAGGTCCTGCTGCTCACAGCACACTCAGCCAGCACACAACAGTGGAAGAAAATGCATTTCAGTTGGGGTGATATCTATGAAAAATGGTGTGGCTTTGCTAAGAGGAGTCTGTCCTAATTTTAAGTTGCTTTTTCTTTTTTTTGAACAGTGCCTACATGCCAACAAACAGCAAATGTCCAACAGCAGCTCCATCACCCAGTTCCTCCTCCTGGCATTCTCAGACACATGGGAGCTGCAGCTCCTGCACTTCTGGCTCTTCCTGGGCATCTACCTGGCTGCCCTCCTGGGCAACGGCCTCATCATCACCACCATAGCCTGTGACCAGCACCTCCACACCCCCATGTACTTCTTCCTGCTCAACCTCGCCCTCCTCGACCTGGGCTCCATCTCCACCATTCTCCCCAAGTTCTTGGCCAATTCCCTCTGGGACACCAGCTCCATTTCATATACAGGATGTGCTGCCCAGCTCTTTTTTTTTCTTTTCTGTGCTACAGCAGAATATTGTCTTCTCACGGTCATGGCCTATGATCGCTACATTGCCATCTGCAAACCCCTGCACTACGGGACCCTCCTGGGCAGCAGAGCTTGTGTCCACATGGCAGCAGCTGCCTGGGCCACTGGGTTTCTCAATTCTTTGCTGCACACGGTCAGTACATTTTCACTGCCGCTCTACAAGGGCAATGCCCTGGACCAGTTCTTCTGTGAAATCCCCCAGATCCTCAAGCTCTCCTGCTCTCACTCCAACCTCAGGGAAGTTGGGCTTATTGTCTTTAGTGCCTGTTTAATTTCTGTGTGTTTCATTTTCATCGTGCTGTCCTATGTGCAGATCTTCAGGGCCGTGCTGAGGATCCCCTCTGAGCAGGGACGGCACAAAGCCTTTTCTACCTGCCTCCCTCACCTGGCCGTGGTCTCCCTGTTTGTCAGCACTGCCATATTTGCCCACCTGAAGCCCCCCTCCATGTCTTCCCTGTCCCTGGATCTGGTGGTGTCTGTTCTGTACTCTTTGGTGCCTCCAGCAGTGAACCCCCTCATCTACAGCATGAGGAACCAGGAGCTCAAGGGTGCTCTTTGGAAACAAATGGTGGGATGCTTTTCAAAAAGAATAAACTACCCATCATCTTCTCTTTAACAGATAACAGTTTTAATGTAAGTCATTACAGGCCCAGACTTCTGTGTGTGTGTGTGTTGGTGGTGTTTATTTCTTAATCAGTCATGATGTTTTTGTCATCCCCTTTCTACTTCACTGTCTGCTTTTCCTTTTCAAACCACTGGCTGTGTAAATATGGGCCCATGTTCTCTGAATATTTAAAGAAAATAAAGGGCTCTGCAGTGAATTTTTTCTCCAAGGCCTATTTTGAGCTGCAGGGACAGTTCCTGTGCTTGGGTGGAGGGGAAAAGAATCCAGCCTGGCAGCACTGCCAGGGAGCACCAGCGCTTGGCCTTCCAGAGCTGTTCTCGTTCCACTCCCACACTCTCCTTCTCATCCCTTGTGTTGGTGCAAGGCCTGAGTGCTCTGGCAGCCTGGTCACCGTCCTGCTGTGTGTGAGTCCTGTGAGCGCAGGCAGGGACAGGCAATGGGCACTGCTGTGACAGAGCTGGCCTCAGAACAGCCTTTCCAGATGGCAAGGTGATCTCCTCAGGGCAGGGCCTGAAGGTTTATGTCTTCCTACAAAGTTTCTCTCAAGAACATTCCCATTACAGTGGCTGAGAGACTGAAAAAGCTAAAAACTGTAGGCCTGCAGGGCTGGGCACACAGCAGTGTCCTCTCACAGCCAGGCCTCCTGCCAGAGACCTGCAGGACCAGCAGAGCAGGGTCTGGGCTGTGCCATGTGCACTGGACCCCCAATGCAATCTGCCCCAATCATCATGGACCAATCCCTCACAAAATCCATCTCCAGCACTGGCCTCTCACCCCAGCTCAGAGAGGTTCTTTCTCCCTCCATGGAAAGACACTGAATGAGTAGGTCAGAAGTCCATCTTTGCATTGTACAAATGAGATGTGAGAATGAATGTCATGTACATGAGGCGAGATGAACCCAAGTGAGCACAAATGCTGTCAGATATTCTGGGGGTACCATTTTGCACCTGGGACATGGCAACCCTGGCTGTACAGACAGACTAGAGGACGAGATGCTGGAGAGCAGCTCTGCGGTGAGGGATCTGGGGGTTCTGGTCAATGGCAAGTTGAACATGAGCCACCAGTGTCCCTGGAGCCAAGAGGGACCCGTGTCCTGGTGCATCCAGCACAGCACGGCCAGCCGGGCAGGGAGGGGATTGTCCCGCTCTGCTCTGCGCTGGGGCGGCCTCACCTGAAGCATTCACTGTGTGCAGGGCTGGGGACACAGGAGAAAAAGGAGATAAAGCTACTGGAGAGTGTCCAGAAGAGGCTACGAAGTTGGGGAAGGGTTTGGAGGGGGCAGCATCTGAGGAGCAGCTGAAGTCACTGGGTTTGTTCAGCCTGGAGGAGACTGAGATCTCTTGGCGGTCTACATCTTCCTCACAAGAGGAGCTGGAGGGGCAGGAACAGAACTCTTCTCCTTAGTGACCAGTGACAGAACCCAAGGGAATGGCAGGAAGATGTGCCAGGGGAGGGTCAGTTGGACATGAGGAAAAGGTTCTTCACCCAGAGGTGCTGGACACTGGAACAGGCTCCCCAGGGAGGTGTCACAGCCCCAACCTGACAGTGTTCAAGAAGAGACTGGACAACGTCCTCAGACACACGGTGTGAACTGTGGGGTGTCCTGGGCAGGGACAGGAGTTGGACCTGACGATCCTGTGGGTCCTTCCACCTCAAGAAATGATTCTATGGCTTTTTTATCTTTCTATTTGGTATTTTCTTCTTCATTATCATAGGTATAATTTTTACTACTACATATTTTAATTTCAATTTTTTAATTTCATTTTTAAATTATTCATCTATTTTTTTGTTAATTCCAATTTTAAACTGTTTTTAACTCAACGCACGAGTGTTCTCTACTGTTTCCCTTCCGGTTCTCTCCCCCGTCCCGCTGCGGGGAGGGAGCGAGCGGCTGCGTGGGCTCAGTTACCGGCTGGGGTTCAACACGACGGTCCTTTCTCCAGCCCTTGTTCCACCCCATGGGTGTCAGGCTCAGGTCCCACACGATCCAATACGTCCTCACCAACCACCGCTCCCCTGCCCACCCTTTGATGTCACACACACACAGTTGCCCTCAGCCCATGGGCCGCCCTGTGAAACGTCCATAAAATGTCACAGCTCCCCGTTGAGCTCATGGAGTCCGTGGCTTTGGGCTCCGTCTGTTCCGTGGCCACTCCGGACAGCACAGGTGTCTGTTCCGTGGGGTCACGGGCACCAAACCCAGCTCGGGTGGGAACCAAGAGGGTCCCCTCGTGTTCAGGGCCCAAAGCGCCACCTGCAGCATCTGCCCGTCCTTTTGAGTGCCCAGAGCCTCCTTCTTGGGGCCCAAATCCTCATGTTCGGGGTCCCAACGTGTCTTTTATCACCCACGGCCGCTGATCAGGGCCCAGTTTAATGTTTGGGTGGAGCTCGTTGCCTGGCAACAACCAACCAGAAGTCTATGGGGAGTCAGGGGACCCAGGACAGCCAATGGCCTTTGAGGAGGCGGGGCAAGTCATGTGATTGATATGTAACCAGCCAATCCAGCTTTGAGGCCTGCAGGAAAGGTGGCGAGAGCTGACCGAGCTGGGCAGCGTTCAGGGGCGGGCCGTGCTGGCTGCACCAATCACAGCTGGCGGGAGTGCAACACCCGGATGATTGACAAGTGGTCTGACCCATCACTTGGTAGGGGGGGAAATGAGAAATCCCAGCCGGCCAATCACAGGACACATTACCTCAGGGCAGGGTGGGCACTGTGTGGGGAGTGACCCCTAAGGCAGCCAATCAGATCCAGGATCACCTCAGGGGAGGAGACTGACAGCCCTCCCGCCCAATGGCGGCGCAGCCCAGGCTGAGGAGGCGGCGGCTCTGCGGGCGGCCAGGCTGAGCTTTGCCGTGGCGCCCGTGGAGCTGCCCCAAGGCTGAGCAGCCCCCGGCCCAGCCCTGGGGCCCTTTTTCCTGCAACTGGGGCCCTGGGGATGTTGTTGCTGCATCTGGCTCAGGTGTGCGTGGGCTGCTCTGGCCTTGTTCTCCTGGGCGGGGGGAAATGGTACCGAAAAGTCGGCAAAAAGGTTCTTTAACACGGTTTGGAAAGTGGTAAAAGCAGCACTTTTGTTACAGCGTCGGACACTCGGAAGATTGCTCCTCTGATCGAGCGTGTGTGTGATTCGCAGTTCTTGCTGTTTCTTACATACACCTATTGCATATTCATTTGTTTCTCCTGCTTAGTTAGTGCATCAAACATAAATTATTTCCATAACCCCGCCATAACTTTGCTGAAGTCCATCCTTGGTACTCGAGAGTCTTCATCAGGGTCTCTGGTGTCCCCGGTTTCTCCCCACCTGCTGCCCCCCCAGTGTCGGCTTCTTGACCTGATTGCTTGATTGTGCATTTTTTCCCTCTTGCTGTCTTTTTGTCCTTTTTTTTCTTTCCTTTCTCTTCTGTTCCCGGTCCCATCTTTTCTCGCTGTATCCCCCTGTCCAGCTGCTGCCCCTTCTTTCCTCTCTCTCTTGCTCTGTTTTTCCTCTCTCCGTCTCTCTGTCCCACTGCCCACCACAGTTGTTTATTCCTTCAGTGCTGTCCCGCCCCCTGTTCCTTTGTCCTTTCTCTGTCACTCCATCCCAGTCCCGGTGTATTTTTAATTTGTTTTTTCATCTCAGTCCTGAACCATTACTACTTTTTTCTTCTTCCACCCCTTTGTCCTGCTCCCTGCCCCTGTCTTTGTCTCTCCTTCCCTTTGTTCTGCTGCCCATCTCATTTTCCCTTCCTGCTCCAGCTCTCTGTCCTGCTCCCTGCCCCTCTCATTCCCTCTCTGTTTCTCTGCCCTTCTCCCTGTCTGTCCCCCGCTCTGTTTTGCTGTCCTGCTCCCTCTGTAGTTTTTCCACTCTCTCTGTCACTCTCTCCTGCTCCCTGTCACTTTCATTTCTCACTCCATCTCTGTCCTGCAGCCCAAAGCTGCTTTTTGGTCTCCATCTCTGCCCTGCTGCCCAGCCCAGGCCTTTTTACCTCTATCTGTGCCCTGCTGCCTGTCTCTGCTCTTTGTCTTTCCATTTGTGCTGCCACCCTGACCCTTTTTCCTCTGTCAGTGTTGCCCTGTCCTGTTCCCTGTCTTTGTGTTTCTCTGAACATCTTTGTCCTGCTCCCTTTCCTTCATTCTTTCTTTCTCTCCCTGTCCCATGTCCCTCTTCATCTCTTTTTTTCTCTTCTGTCTTTCTCCCTGTTCCTGCTGATTGTTTCTCCATGTATATCCTGTTCCCTGCCCCTTTTATCCTCTCACTGTCCCTCTGTCCTGCTGCCTGTCCCCATCTTTTCTCTCTTTATTCTTGCCCCGCTGCCTGTCCCATTGCTTCTGGCAATCGACCCCTGTCCAGCTGGCTCTGCCTTTTATTTTTTGTCTCTTCCTCTTTGCTGCTTCTCAGCCCTCCTTTCCTCTTCCTCCAGCTCACTGTGGGTTTTCTCCCTTTGTCAGTCACTTCATCCCCATCTGACCTTTGCTTTCTTTCTCAGTCGCTTTGTTCTGCTCTCTCTCCTTCCTTTTCTCCATCTGTACATCCCCCTCCCTGTCCCTGTCTTTCTCTACCCAACTTTCCTTCTTCTCCTTCCCATCCCCTTGTCCCTCTGTCCTGCTCCTCCACCCTCCTCTTTCTTCCTCCCTGTCTCATTGTGGCTCCTTGTCCCTATTTCTCTTGATCTCTCCATCTCTCCAGCCTTTTCCCTGTGTGTTTCTTTCTCTCTGGGCTCCTCTATCTTCTCTCTTGTCTGATTTGTCTCTTTCTAGTCCTCTGTCCTTCTCCCCAGCAGCTCCAACTGAATGACCAGGTGTCGCTGTGCTCTGGTATTTGCTGAGCACTGCCCTGGGGAAGATCTGTGTCTGTAGGGCTGGGGATCATTTAGGAGCTGGTCTCCTCCTGCAGACGGCAGAGCCGGGTGTAGTTGTGGCAGAGGTTGTTCTCAGCTGCTGCTCTGTGCAGCTTGGGGAAAGAGCCGGCTGGGGACCTTCTTTTGAAGGAAGGTTTCTTGTTCTGCGCTCACTGCTCCTCGGGACCCTGCACAGGAGCCGTGTCGGGGTCTGCAGGGACGGGTGGGACCTGCTGTGATTCCTTGTGAATGTGAACTGAACTTGTCCTGGTGTCCGCTAATGAAACCAAACTGACTGTGGATATTTTTCTTACCAGCTCCAGTGTCAACCTACGTGCTCGGCGCAAAAGAACAAGAGACCTTGTGCTGTTTTCCAGATGTCAGTGGCTGCAAATCAGCTGAGAACATCATTGCCTTAGGTAACGGGGCAGGTGGTCTGTGATCAGGGCTGTGGACTTGCATGGCGCTGCTTTCATGAATGTTTTCTGGTCTTGCCACTTCAAAGCCCTTCCATTTCCTGGAAATTTTAAGATGGCATTTCTTATTCTGAGGTTCAGACTGGAGTTGGACTTAATGTTGAGCAGCTGATATAATGGGCTCCATAAAATAAGAACAAGAATCTTGCTTTTTTGTGTTTTGGGTTTTTTTTCTCACACCATCTGAACTTCAGTAAGCAAGAGGAAGAGTGGTTGACAGAGTCTGTTTTCTGAGAGTAACATGTTCCTGTACCTTTCCAATCTTTCTATGGTGCAGGACTTCTGCCCTTCCAGAGAGGACTGCAAAACCCGCTGCTGTCAGGTTGGACTTTGCCTCCCAACGTGGTGCAGCCTCTTCCATTGTGACATCACCCACTGCCGTTGATGTCACAAAGCAGCATCAGCGCTGAGGTCGGCACAGCAGGGTATAAAAGCAGGGGTCTCCCTGCACCTTTGTCACTCTCGATCTTGAGGGAACTGAGATCGCAGAGCTTTTGGTTCACTCGTGAGCGAGTCAGATGCTTGTTACCTGCACCTCAGCAGGTACCAAGAGACAGACGGAAAAGGCTGTAGATCTGAACGGGTATGTTTGAAAAATCCTCCTCCCCTTTGCCCAGGTGTGTTTTCAACCTCATCAGCTGGGGTGGGTGGAGGGTGGACAGGAGAGGAACATGAGGGCAGCCTGAGAGCTCGCTCTGGAGCTGGTGGAAGGCAGCAGCCGCCTTTCAGCCTCTTCATGACCACAGGGGCAAGGCCCAGAAAGCCTTTGATCTCTGCAGAATGAGGGACAGGTCTATTTTGGATCGCATGGAGGGAGTCCCAAGCAGTGGCCCCGATACAGCCTGCCGTAGGGGCACAGGCTGAACCTTCTCTTGAGAGGGTGGAGAACAGGATCAGGACAAGTGCCCATCGGGTGGTGGGCAGGAGAAACAGCATTCATCATGTGCCTTCCATTTCCAAAGAATACCTGTCTAGCCCCACAGATGTGAACTGTGGCCACAGCTCTTGTTGCAACTCCTGCTCTTAGTCCAGAGTCAATCTTGAGCCCTTTGTCCCTAACAAAACAATCGCTGCCATGACAAATCCCCCACTGGTGCAGCTGGTGACAACCCCAGCAGTGACTCGAGCTGCTGCAGGACCAAGCCAACGCACACGCCAGGAACGCCAGGCTCAAGGGCTGTAGTCCCTGCTGCTGCTCTCCAGTCTGCTGCTGATCTGCACGGGAACCGCCAGCTTCACCAGCCTTTTCCTCCTTGTTGCTCTGCAGGAAGATGAAGGCAGTGAAGGCAACACTCCTGGTGCTGCTTCTCGGCCTGTTCTCTCTCGGTGAGTCTCTGCAGAGCTCCGACCTGAGGACGGTGCTTTAGCATGTCCTCGGGGCTCCATCCTGCCCTGGTCCGCTTCCCCCGCTGTGAGCAGAGGAGCTCAGCTGAGAGCAGAAAGTCCCCGACAGAGCTGTGCCAGTCCCTGCTCCAGCGGGACGGGTGTGGGGGTGAGGAAGGGGTGACTTGCCTTCCCCAGGAGGGCTAAGCCAGTTCTCTTCAGCCGAGGGAGAGGCCGTGGCTGAGCTCTCCTGCCCCAGGGGGATGAAAAATCTTCTGCAGCACGAGGAGCACAGTCCAGGGCAGGGAACGTCCATCTCTTGTGGAGCCCGTACGCCATGATGGCCACTGTCAAAGACAATAAGAGGAGAGACAACAATGGCGCTGGGGAGAGACACAGAAAGGGGAGAGGGCAGCCTGAGGCACAACCCAGCCTTAGACCAAGTTCTAAGCTCTGGTGTGCGTCTGACAGGTGTTTTCCATGTGGGACGACTCGGCGCCTTATCGCTCTGGAGCACTGCAGCGGAATTAGGAGACCTGATCGAAACCCAATCCCTGCCACACCAGCTCGGAAAGCTCCAGGAACAGCTTTATAATCTGCGCTGGAGCACAAAGGATGTGGCTGAGCGGGCTCTCCATGAAGGCGTGAAGCAGGGAAGGCTCCCAGGCTTTACCGGACGGGTAAGGGCACAAGGCAGAAGGATCTCCTCAGGGGTTTTATCCTCCCTCCGGCACGTATCCTACTCCATTCCCTGTCACAGCCAACAGGCTGGTGCTGCTGGAGCAATTGCTGTCATGGCCACGCTTCCTTGTCTGTCTGTGCTGCCTGGCCTGGGGCCTCTCCACAGGAAAAGCCGCTTCCCGCAGCTCCAGCATTCAGAGCACTGGAGTGAGCAGCCCCCCCTTTCTGATCCTGTCAAGCACAGCAGAGCAAACCTGGGAGGCTTCCAGGCAATTTGGGTGTTCCTTCCATCTGATATGGGCCTTGTCCCCATTCACCTTGGCTGGCCTTGCAGGGGAGCTGCTTGCCCCCTTCCTTTTCCTTCCAACAGGAGCTCTCCTTTGTGTTCCTTCCCAGGCGGTTCAGGAGATCATCAATGAAGCCCTGGAGAAGCTGGAAGAAATGCAGGTCCCGATGCCTGATTATGCCCTGAAATCAGCAGGTACCGTGACACCGTACAAACAAACCAGTTCCAAAGCACTTCCTGTCCAGATTGACAAGATGGGCATTGGAACGTGCCCAGGGGTAGGAGAGAAGGGGCGAGAAGTCCAGAATCACCTTGTGCCCTAACAAGTGCCCCCACTGACAGAGTCTGTAATGGGCCAGACCCCATGGGAAGCACAGAAAGCCTGGTTCACGTTCTTGTCTTTTTGCACAGCCCCAGGACTCCCTGCTGTGTGTTCTAGAGGGGTCATTCCAGTAAGAAAGAGAGGAACCCACTGTAGGACATGGATGACAACTGAGAAGCTTTTTCAAGTCAACAGTGCAATATTCCTCCCAACACTGCCTGATGATTCTGCTCATGTTTGAATTTCCAGGGGCTGCTGTCATTCATTCAAGGACTTCTCCATCCCTCCGGAATGACAAAGCCAAAGTCTTCCTGTACTCCATGCCGGTGATGGATTATATGAGGTCCCCTGAGCTTGTTCTTGAGGTAGGAGCACCAAGAAGCAGTAAAACAGAGGTCAGGAGGATGAACCACACACGCAGCTCTGGAGTTGCCTTTCCCCCTGTCTTTGCTCCTCGAAGCTTCTTCTCCTGCCTCCTTCTCGCATGGACCTGCTCTCCTCCTGTGTCTCCCTGCTGAGTATTTCCTGTCCCAGAGTGCCCCAGGTTCTCGGTGGGAGCTTCTACCAGGCCAGGCTGCTCCTGCGGTCTGTGTCTGCCCAGTCACTGTGCAAAGTGTCAGCACGGCACAGAAGGAGAAGGGCAGAGGTGCCTGCAGAGCTCTGGGAGAGGGCCAGGGCAACCTTCTCCATGTCAATGTAGTTTCTTCTTCTTTGTTCAGCCAGAAAATCATCCTGGAAGCTGCTGGCCCTTCCCAGGAAGTCAAGGACAGGTCTTCATCAAGCTGTCTGTGCCAGTGATTCCCAGAGCAGTCAGCATGGACCATGTGTCGGGGACAGCGTTCCATGGAGAAAGTGTCTCTGGAGCTCCAAAGGACTTTGCTGTCTACGTAAGTGATTTCTCTGGAGTGGGGAGCAGGGTGTTGCACAGCATTTCTACGCAGGGGGTGAAGATGGGTCTAAGAGTGGAGTGGCCTGAAGGTTCCTCCTGGCTCTCAGAACAAACAGGCTCCTTGGAGTCGCTCCCTTCCCATCGTATTCCTCTTTTATTCAATGGACCACTTGAAAGGAAGCTTCTGGGGCAAGAGGCTACTCCAGGAGCCATAGGGAAAAGGAGCTGGATAGTGCATGGTCCTAGACCTTCTTGGCTTCCAATGCCAGTGGCATTTGTAATCCTCAGGTTACCTCCCTCTCACTGGGAGCGTCTGCTCCTTTTCTGACCAGCAGCTTGGACTCGTTGAGTAGGCAAGTATGGCGTGCTGCCCACCTGCAGCTTCTCGTCTTTTCCTTGTGCTCATGGTCCTTGGACTACGTAGCCGAAATAACGCTGTACTTCACCGACTGAAGTTCAGTCTTGCCATGGTGCACCAGACGCTCTTGTTTTCTCCACCCCTGTCCTTCTGTAGGGCTTCAAGGAAGAACACGACGAGCAGGGAACATTCCTGGGACAGTTCACCTTCCTGGCTCCACTGAATCCCAGTCAGACCTTCCAGCTGAAGGTATGGGGACAAAGAGGGGGAGAACTGTAGGAGAGGAGGAGAAATGCGGCTGGATGGGGAGAGGCTTCCCTGCCAAAGGGCTACAGGCAGCCCTGTCCTTGAACGTGTGCCACGCTGGCCTTTCTTCTGATTTAACTTCCTGGTGGCACATGGCTGGACTGCCAGTCTTCTTCTCTTTCATTTTGGGTTTAAACTTCAGCACTTAGGAGCGCCACAGTTGAAAACACAATCAGCTTGACTGTCTGGACCCCAAGTGCACACAAGAGGCCACATCCCGTAGGATGCACGACTGCTGCTCTGCCAGTTAAAGACCAGAAATACTGGGCTTCCTGAGGATTCTGTTGGTGCTGGCAGTGAGCAGTGACAGGGAGGCCATTCTGTTTCCTTGGCTTTCTAGAGAAGGCAATGAGGTATTTTCCTGACACCACCACTGGGTCTTCTGACTGTGGAAGCCTGTGCCCCAAAGCAAGCGAGAACTTTCCAGTATATTTGCTGAGGCATCTGGGTGCTGCTTCTTCCTTTACTAGTTCTCATGGCCCAACGAGGTAGAGCAGGACAAGAACATCTTGCCCACAACAGGTCCAAAGCCCTCGCGGGGCAGCTGGAAGGAAGCTGTTGAACGAGGCCGTTGCTGCGGCACTTCTGTCAGTGGTCACGTACCAGAGAGGAAAAGGCAACTCATTTCTTCTTGTCGTTTCAGAACGAGCTCCCTGGGGTCGTGAATTACATCCAGCTGCAAGTGCTGAGCAACTGGGGCCACCCGGACCACACCTGCCTGTATCGGTTCAGGGTGCACGGTGATCCGCCCAAAGACGGGGGAGAGGGGCCACTTTCATCTATCAATAAATTCCATTAATGTTCATCAAGTCGAGTACCAGTCTGCTTTGCCTGTGATGCTGACTGGTCCTCCCTGAGCTAACTGCAGCTCCCCGTCCTTCTCTCAACCCATCAGCTTATGGGAGACTTCAGGAGTCCACAGCAAGATTTTCCTTATTAGGGAAAACAGGAAAACTCAGTCACAAATCTGCAGAAAGCCTGACATCCACATGCTTGCTGCCTCCACAGGAACATCAGCAAGGCCCTGCCTGTACACCAAAGATTAAATTAATGGAGAGTTTTCCTGTGCAGGAAGCAACTAAGGATCAATGGAACCATCTGTTGTTACCTGTTTTCACAAGAGGCAGATGCTGCTTCAGCGTCCATCTTTCAGTGTGTTGCCGATGTGAAAATGGAAGTGTGTTTTTTTCTAAGAAGGAAACCTTAACTGGAAAGTTGGTTCATGGCTCATTTGCCTCCCTGTGCCTATAATCGAATTAATAGCTCAGGAACAGTTACAGAGTGATTAGCAAAGCAATCCCAGGACACTTCAGAGATCCCATAACCACATGAGTCTGTCTTTCCTTTTGATCCCGAGTTTCCCAAGCCCCAAGGCAGGAGCAGGCAGGGCAGTCGTTTCCTCGAGTCACACCAGGGAGGAGAGACCAGCAACAGCGCTTGGCACCCAGGGCCGGCAACAGCAATTTGTGCTCTGAGCTGGGGCTTAGTCCATGTGCAAGCCCAGCACTGATCCAGATACCAAAGTGAGGGTGTCAGTTCATCCCCGCTGCCACACACACGCTGCACCTTCTCCCATCGCCTCCTCCTGATGAGCTGTTTCCAGCCCCTTCCACCTCAGCCCAGCTCAGACACCTGCACTCTGGCCCAGGGCTGACTG
Source organism: Caloenas nicobarica (assembly GCF_036013445.1). NCBI lineage: Eukaryota > Metazoa > Chordata > Aves > Columbiformes > Columbidae > Caloenas > Caloenas nicobarica. The sequence continues at coordinate 829,751 of NC_088274.1, forward strand.
GGGCTGGTGACCCTCGGGGCAGCAGCAGGAACCGCTCTGACCCTGGTTGTGGGGCTGTCCCTGGGCTGAGCCCTCGGGCCCAGGGCTGCTGAACTGGGCCATGGTGGGGCCAGGGGTGCTGAGGTCGACAGGTCCCCCCAGCCTGTCTGTGCTGGAGATACCTGCTCCTGCAGCAGCCCTGGACCTGAACCTGCTCCATCCTCATCCAGAAGTACACGTTTGTTTGGCATTTTCTTAAAACTGAAGATCATTCAGGTAGAGGCAGAGCCTGTTCAGCAGTTTGAGTAGTTTGGGGACAGAGGCCAGTTGGGGGCCAGGGCCCTCAGGGGTGGGGGCTGTTTCTGCCCTGTGCCCTTGGCCTGGCGCTCACAGCTGGGAAGGGACTTTCCAAACTCCTGCTGGGAGGAGCCAGATGTGCCCACCCCCGGCACAGCCTCAGGGTCTGCTGCCAACCTGCCTTCAGATCATCTCTCCATAGAATCATAGGATCGCTTTGGTTGGAAGAGACCATCAGGTTCATGGAGTCCAAACATAACGCAACTCTAGCACTAACCCATGTCCCTAATGACCTCCAGTCTAAACCTCCCCTGGCACAACTTGAGGCCATTTCCTCTTGTCCTCTCACTTGCTCCTTGGGAGAAGAGACCAACACCCTCCATGCTCCAACCTCCTTTCAGGCAGTTGTAGACAGCGATCAGGTCTCCCCTCAGCCTCCTGTTCTCCAGGCTGAACCCACCACTTCCCTCAGCCGCTCCTCATCACACTTGTGCCCCGGCCCCTCAGCAGCTTTGTCGCCTCCTCTGCACTGTCTCTAGTGCCTCAATGTCCTTCTTCTGATGAGGGGCCCAAAACCGAACACAGGATTCAAGCTGCGGCCTCACCAGCGCCGAGCACAGTGGCAACAATAAAGTGTGGCAGATGCTCTTTCTTAACCACGCTCCCTTCCCCACTAAGGATAGGGAAAAGGAGGAAAAGGGAGAAAGACTTACAAGTTGGAAAGTTTTAAAAAATAAAATAACAAAAATGAAAACTTTCCTCATAATACTAATAATGAGACAAATAAGGCAAAATATACAAAACCAATATTGTATTGCCCAGAGTAGCCAAAATGCTGCCACAGGGGCTGGTGTCACAGCAGAGGCTGCAGGGAAGACATCAGGAAGTCCTGGACTGGATTCGGCAGTGCACAGGAACTGGATTCAGGGATGCAAGGACTGGAACCAGGATCAGGGTTGCAGGCAGGAGAACGGGCAGGCTCCTCTTGAGATGCCGGCCATGGACCAAGAGCCTGAGACCCTTGTGATCTCCCAGCATTAAACTGTGCATGACGTGGATGGCATGGAACAACTCGGTTTTCAATTGGCGTCACTTGTTCTGTCCACCCCTCCCTGCAAATACAACCCCCTCTCACCAGTGATGTTGGCTGCTATGGCAATAAGATATAGTCCTAGGCCTCTTCTGCATACCAGCCCTACTGTTAGCTCAGTAAAACTGTCAATATTGGCCGTTGTCAGCTCTGGAGCAGACCGTGTTTGAAAAACATGCAGCCAACTGCAGAAATATGCAGTTACTTAGAAGAGCTTAAGCTGAAAGGAAAATTCACTAAAAGACAATTAGTCTTGTTTTAATGAAAAGCAGGACAGCCCTCATCACAGTCTGCACCTTCCTCAGAGAGGCAGCAGAGGTGAGGGGCCAATGTCCTGTCTCAGGTGACCAGTGAGAACAGGACAGGTGGAAATGGAATGAGGCTGCGTCAGGGAACGTTCAGACTGGACATTAGGAGGAAGTTCTTCACTGGAGGGTGGTCGGTCACTGGAACAGGCTCCCCAGGGAAGTGGTCACGGCTCCCAGCCTGTCAGAGGTCAAGGAGTGTCTGGACGATGCTTTTTGTCTTGTGGTTTAGTGTTACATGGTTGTGCGAGCAGCAGGGAGCTGGACTCATTGATCCTTATGGGGATCTTCTAACTCGAGATATTCTATGATTCTGTGATGTTCGAGCTCAAGAATAGTCCATCCCAGACCCCTTTGTGTATGTGTGTGTTTGTCTCTTTCTGGGCTAACTGGGGAGATGAGGAGATCTCTGGGAGGGATCTAAACCTTATATGTGTCATATGGATGAATATTTTCCACTAGCACAGTCAAGTGTACAGAGAGACATGGCGGGGTTGGGGAGGTGAGGAGCAGGTTCTCCATACAGTGATGGACCTCAGGCAGACTGCTGCTCCTTCCTGTCCACACCTCCTCAGGGGACACTCTGCATCAATATCAATGGGAGAATTCTCCTATCACTTCTTCTAAGTGCTCTTTCTGTACCTTCCTCCTTCACTACACCCTTGAAACTTATCTAATTAAGCGTACAAGTGTTGAAGACCAGATGTACATGATGGAAGTGACAGGGCTCTATCAGCCCTGTCTGATAACTGCCAGTCCCAGGCAGATACCTCAGGTACCCTGGGGCCTCTGGAGGTTTGCACTGGGGGCTTATGGTCAGACCATGGAGCTCTGCCTGAAAACATGAGAACTGCTCTCAGTTCTTCAAAAAACAAACAAACAAACAATACAAAACCACAACTTACTCATCAGCTGAAATGATTCAATATTTTAAATAAAATGTCCATGAATTTCTGTCCTGCCAAAATATGGATTTTTACAATATGTATGAATTGCAGGAGAAGACATATTGTAGTTACCCTGTGCTTGTATTTCCAGAACTCTGCCTATGATACTGTGTATTTAATCCCCCTGAACATCCAGGTGTTTCTACCTGTCCTTATTCAACCCACCATGTCTGCAGTCATCTCTTCAGAAGCCTGTCTGGACATTTGCACTTTCCATTGCTCTCCAGAGGTTCTTCTCCCCTCACTCTTTGCTCATTCAGAGCCTGTCACCTTTCTCTGCTTTGAGCTTCAGGCAGGTAAAGCTGAATTGTCTTTCAGCCGTCGCTTTCATACTCCCTGTAGGCAACTCTTCAATTATGGTGATGGACGTCATTGGAAATTGCTTAAACTAACGATAGAGTATAGTTTATTGTTCATTATGTTCTGTTGTGTTTTCTTTCTCATTATCTTTTTTGCTTTCTGCCAATTAAAAATCCTCTTTGTGCCTATTTACATCCAGATCTCTAAGGAAAGCATGAAGTAATTCATGCAGAGAAGCTGTAAGAATCAGGTGCAAACTTGAGTGGAGAATCTGATGTAACGAAAAGTGATGCAACTGCCAGGGGGCCAATGATCGAAACAGAAATTTGGAGAGGTGAGGAGCAACAGTCTCTGGCAGGAGGCCTGGCTGTGAGAGGACTCTGCTGAATGCCCCAAACCTGCAGGCCTACAGTTTTTAGCTTTTTCAATCTGTCAGCCACTGTAATGGAAATGTCCTTGAGAAAAACTTTATAAGAAGACATAAACCTTCAGGCCCTGCCCTGAGGAGATCACCTTTCACTCTGGAAAGGCTGTTCTGAGGCCAGCTCTGTCACAGCAGTGCCCATTGCCTGTCCCTGCCTGCGCTCACAGGACTCACACACAGCAGGACGGTGACCAGGCTGCCAGAGCACTCAGGCCTTGCACCAACACAAGGGATGAGAAGGAGAGTGTGGGAGTGGAACGAGAACAGCTCTGGAAGGCCAAGCGCTGCTGCTCCCTGGCAGTGCTGCCAGGCTGGACTCTTTTCCCCTCCACCCATGCACAGGAACTGTCCCTGCAGCTCCAAACACAACTTGGTGAAAGAATCCCAGAGAAAATAGTCACTACAGAGCCCTTTATTTTGTTTAAATATTCAGAGAACATGGGTCCATATTTATACAGCCAGCAGATTGAAAAGGAAAAGCAGAGAGTGAATTAGGAAGGGGATGACAAAAATATAATGACTGATTAAAAAATAAACACCACCAACACATACACACACACAAGACTGGGCCTCCAGAGAGTTACAGTAAAACTGTTATGTGTTAAAGAGAAGATGACGGGTAGTTTATTCTTTTTGAAAAGCATCCCGCCATTAGTTTCCACACAGCACCCTTGAGCTCCTGGTTCCTCATGCTGTAGATGAGGGAGTTCACTGCTGTAGGCACCAAAGAGTACAGAACAGACACCAGCAGATCCAAGGATGGGGAAGAGATGGAGCGGGGCTTCAGGTGGGCAAATATGACAGTGCTGACAAGCAGAGAGACCACAGCCAGGTGAGGGAGGCACGTGGAAAAGGCTTTGTGCCGTCCCTGCTCAGAGGGGATCCTCAGCACGGCCCTGAAGATCTGCACATAGGACAGCACGATGCAAATGAAACACACAGAAATTAAAGAGGCACTAAAGACAATAAGCCCAAGTTCCCTGATGTAGGCGTCTGAACAGGAGAGCTTGAGGATCTGGGGGATTTCACAGAAGAACTGGTCCAGGGCATTGCCCTTGCAGAGCAGCAGTGAAAATGTATTGGCCGTGTGCAGCAGAGAATTGAGAAACCCAGTGGCCCAGGCAGCTGCTGCCATGTGGACACAAGCTCTGCTGCCCAGGAGGGTCCTGTAGTGCAGGGGTTTGCAGATGGCAACGTAGCGGTCATAAGCCATGACCGTGAGAAGAAAATATCCTGCTGCAGCACAGAAAAGAAAAAAAAAGAGCTGGGCAGCACATCCTGTATATGAAATGGAGCTGGTGTCCCAGAGGGAATTGGCCAAGAACTTGGGGAGAATGGTGGAGATGGAGCCCAGGTCGAGGAGGGCGAGGTTGAGCAGGAAGAAGTACATGGGGGTGTGGAGGTGCTGGTCACAGGCTATGGTGGTGATGATGAGGCCGTTGCCCAGGAGGGCAGCCAGGTAGATGCCCAGGAAGAGCCAGAAGTGCAAGAGCTGCAGCTCCCGTGTGTCTGTGAACACCAGGAGGAGGAACTGGGTGATGGAGCTGCTGTTGGACATTTGCTGCCTCTGGGCATGGAACACTGTCACAGGAGCGAAAGACAGTGACACGTTAGGGGAGACATCTCTGAGCAAAATTAAAGCCATTTCTCACACACCCTCCCCTGCTCCACACCCCTTGTCCTTTTCCAGACCTTCCTTCAGCTCCGTGGCTGAGCCCTGGGTGGTGCTGGCTGGAGGTGCCGTGAGGAGCAGTGCCTGTGCCCGCTGGCTGCCCAGGAGTCAGCCCTGCTCTGCAGCAGGGGGTCATGGAACGGGGGACAGGGGACAGACCTGGGGTTCAAAGTTGTCATCTGAAACTGCTGATGGTGAGAAGAGCCTGTCAGCATCTGCACTATCACCAAGAATGAAACAGGACGGTAAAATGAAATTTGAAATGTTTGTTTTTTTAAAGCTTCACAGAATCACAGAATGTTTGGCATTGGAAGGGACCTCGAAAGATCATCTAGACCAATCCTGCAACTCCCCTGGAGAGTGTTCTTGGGTGTCAGAAACCTTCAGAATTTCTGCTGCACTCAGGGAGAACAGAGCGAGTCCTGCAAGGCAGGAGAATGCCTGTGGGTCAGTGCAGAGTGAGGGCAGCTGGTCTGTCCCTCTGTCTTGCTCCAGCTGCCCTGGGCTGGCACCTTGCTGAGATGGAGGCTGATCACACTGCCTTTTTTCCATGAAAAGCCCCCAGGCACTGCTGAGAGCAGAGGTTTGCAGGTTGGAAAAAAGGACAGGTCAGACTAAAGCTGATGGGTTCAGCAGATGTGATGCTGCTGCTGTCCATGGGCAGAGGAGTGGCTGAAGGGATGTTCCAAGTCTTCTGGCAGATGTGCTGATCACTCAGTGTTGCAGTTCAGGAGTCTCAGTGACTTGTTAAAACTTGAGAGCTCCTTTTGCATTTATCCTTTCCTACACCCGCATTTCCACTAGCCTTAGAATAGGAAACTGAAAGGACAGACATGGGAAAGCTTCTTATCTTTATAGTAATACCTGTAACCAAGCACCAGAAGGACCCTCCCCTGCCGGGGGTCGCTCCTTCCCCCCACAGCTTCTCCCCTCAGTGTTGTTGGGATCTCCCTGGGCAGGCTGAGCGCTGACCCTGGCAGGCGGCAGAGTCCCTGCCCCGGCACAGCCCTGGGGTGCAGGGACCCTGCTCTGCAGGACAGCCCTGGCCACCGCTGGGTGGTCATTTATATTTTCACCCCACAGCCATCCTTGGGAGAACGCAGCATTCATGTCTTGTCACTCTGACAGTGCAGAAGGCAATCCCTGCTCTGCAGCACATCCTCCTCCTCTTCACCAGAGAATCTCTGAGAGCTGTACTTACATCTCCTGCAGGCTCTGCAATGTGACAGCTTTCTGAGATCCTACCATGCTTTGCAGATGCAATGTGCTGCACCCAGAGACTTAATATCTGTGAAGATTTTTCTCCCAGTGATCTCTTAGCATCCTCCCACCCCAGACTGCGTTTCCCCCTCTGTGCCTGGCTCCTCTCCCCTCGGTGCTGCAGGCAGAGCCCTCAGCCCTGCTGCGCTTTGCAGAGGAGCTGCTCCTGGGCAGAGCTGTCTCTCTGCAGCGCTGCCACTTGCCATGAGCTCCCTCTGTCCCAGGAGCCCAGCCCAGCTCAGCAGCACAGGAGCAGCCCATGATGTCCCTTTCTCTGGCCCCTCTGGGGTCCCCTGTGGTGTTCCTGGGGCTCTAGGGGCACATTCTTTAAAACAACCTCAAGTAATCAGTGATGTTGATTCTCGCTCTTCTGCAGAGACACTTCTTTCCAGCATTGCATTCTTTCTATTAGAAAATAAATCGGTATGAGAATCATCTTTTCTTGTCCCATCATTAGACAGGACACCAGGAATGTTGCAGCAAAGGATCTAAATTCTCCAAGCTGAGTGGAGGAATATCCTCAGTTGAATGAGTTTAGGTATTTTTTTCTGGGTTTGTCGTCCTAGGGCTAGAAATACATTCAGCAATCTTTGGCCATGTCATGTCTGTGCTCTGAAGGAAAGCCTTTGCACACATGGGCTCTTGGACACTTGGTACCAGGTTTCCTTGGGGCAGGTCAGAGCTGGGCTGGTGCCACAGCTGGGGTGGTTCAGCCCAGATGGGAGGCAATGTCCTCAGCCAGGGACCTGACTGGCTGAGCTGGAGCTGTCAGTGTTGCAGACAGAGCTGTGACACGGATGGAATAAACTGCCTAGGCAGGGTGGCAGAAGTTAGTTTTTCTGGTCTTCAAGGACAGCAGCCTCCAAGCACAGCAACAGTCCAGATCAAAACTTGGTCTAGACCTGTAAGGCAATTCAAGGGTCCCCTAATGAGCTGTTACTACTGTGGGAACAGTTAAAGGAGAAACAAAGACACTGGGTGGCCACTGATGACTTTCATAAGAGAAAGAGGTAAGAATCCCTGTGTCCTCTTCTCCTGCCTCTTCACCAGCAAGTTCCCTCAGGCATCTGTGACTGGAGGCAGGAATCTGGACGAAAACAACCAGCAGTGGATGGGGATCAAGTCATGGGTCACTGGAACTAACACAATCCTTTCCAGTCTATGGGACAGGAGGGGCAGCATCCCAGGAGCTGAGACAGCAGGACCATGTCACAGGGAGGCCACTCTCCACCTTCTTGGAAAGCTCATGGAGACTGGGGGGACTCCCTGACCACTGGCAGCTCTCACACATTGTGTGCACTTTTCAAAAATGGCCAGTGGGTGAGCAGGGGAACTGTGAAATGTGTTATTGTGATTCGTGTCACTATGAGAGTGTATCGGGGACAGAAATAAGTATTAGTGTACTAACATTGCGAAAATGCGCCAACAAGAAGTTAAGATAAGTGCACTAAGATAACCAAATGAGGCATGGAGCAAGGACACTGGATATTGTGGTTAGGTAGCACTAACGACTTATGTAAAGAAAAGGATATTGCGGTTAGGTAGCGCTAACGACTTGCTTAAAGAAAACCCACTTTACGCATGCACCGAATAAAGGGCAAAGAAAAGGACACTAAAGAAGAGGAGAAGCCTTCCTGCCGAGGACCACCAGGAGGGGAGAGATGACCACCTAAACCTCTGAGACATGCGCAAAAACCCCAACACCACGTTAATCTGGGGAATTGAAACTAGGAGGATACTTCTTGGAAAAGGGAATTTAAGAAAGTGTAAAAGACCAAGGGAAAAAGTAAGCGGTGTGCGTGTTGGTGGGGCGGTGGCTCCCCGCGCACCCAGCGCTGTTTGCTTGCCTTTTATTACCTAGCCTTTTGCTTTGATATCTGTTAATAAAATGACTGATTCTGATTGAAACTCAACCAGACTCAAGTCCTGTTTATCACAGAACTAAGGGCTGTGCCCCAGAACATGGCCACTGGGACCCCATTTCTGGGTGTCTGGAAGAGAAGGTGACGGGGTTTACCCAGGGCAGGTTGTGTCTGTCCATCCTCTTTGCTTTCTGTGAGGAAAGGACAGGGTTGCAGGACGTGGGGAGAGCAGTGGTGGTCTGTTACCTGGCAGTCAGCAAGGCATTCAGCATCATCCCCCACAATGTTCTCGTGTCCAAGGTAGGATATTATGGTCTGTGTCAGTGTGTAAGTAGATGGGTAAAAACAATCTGGATGGTTGCGCTTGGAAAGGTTCTACAGAAAGAGAGAAACTTCCCAATCATGAGGACAGTCAAGTACTGGAAGCTGTTTCCCAGGAGTGCACATTCACTCTACCCCCAAAATTGCCCAAGATGTGTTTGGATAAAGCCCTGAGTAATCTGCTCTGCCCGTCCTTTTGAGTGCCCAGAGCCTCCTTCTTGGGGCACAAATCCTCATGTTCGGGGTCCCAACGTGTCTTTTATCACCCACGGCCTCTGATCAGGGCCCACAGTTTCATGTTTGGGTGGAGCTCGTTGCCTGGCAACAGCCAACCGGAAGTCTATGGGGAGTCAGGGGACCCAGGACAGCCAATGGCATTTGGGGAGGCGGGGCAAGTCATGTGATTGATAGGTAACCAGCCAATCCAGCTTTGAGGCCTGCAGGAAAGGTGGCGAGAGCTGACCGAGCTGGGCAGCGTTCAGGGGCGGGCTGTGCTGGCTGCACCAATCACAGCTGGCGGGAGTGCCGCACATGGATGATTGACAAGTGGTCTGACCCATCACTTGGTAGGGGGGCAAACGAGAAATCCCAGCCAGCCAATCACAGGAAACATTACCTCAGGGCAGGGCGGGCACTGTGGGGGGAGTGACCCCTAAGGCAGCCAATCAGATCCAGGATCACCTCAGGGGAGGAGACTGACAGCCCTCCCGCCCAATGGCGGCGCAGCCCAGGCTGAGGAGGCGGCGGCTCTGCGGGCGGCCAGGCTGAGCTTTGCCGTGGCGCCCGTGGAGCTGCCCCAAGGCTGAGCAGCCCCCGGCCCAGCCCTGGGGCCCTTTTTCCTGCAACTGGGGCCCTGGGGATGTTGTTGCTGCATCTGGCTCAGGTGTGCGTGGGCTGCTCTGGCCTTGTTCTCCTGGGCGGGGGGAAATGGTACCGAAAAGTCGGCAAAAAGGTTCCTTAACACGGTTTGGAAAGAGGTAAAAGCAGCACTTTTGTTACAGCGCCGGACACTCGCAAGATTGCTGCTCTGATCGAGCATGTGTGTGATTCGCAGTTCTTGCTGTTTCTTACATACACCTATTGCATATTCATTTGTTTCTCCTGCTTAGTTAGTGCATCAAACATAAATTATTTCCATAACCCCGCCATAACTTTGCTGAAGTCCATCCTTGGTACTCGAGAGTCTTCATCAGGGTCTCTGGTGTCCCCGGTTTCTCCCCAGCTGCTGCCCCCCCGGTGTCGGCTTCTTGACCTGATTGCTTGATTGTGCATTTTCCCCTCTTGCTGTCTTTTTGTCCTTTTTTTTCTTTCCTTTCTGTTCTGTTCCCGGTCCCATCTTTTCTCACCGTATCCCCCTGTCCAGCTGCTGCCCCTTCTTTCCTCTCTCTCTTGCTCTGTTTTTCCTCTCTCCATCTCTCTGTCCCACTGCCCACCACAGTTGTTTATTCCTTCAGTGCTGTCCCGCCCCCTATTACTTTGCCCTTTCTCTGTCACTCCATCCCAGTCCCGGTGTATTTTTAATTTGTTTTTTCATCTCAGTCCTGAACCATTACTACTTTTTTTCTTCTTCCACCCCTTTGTCCTGCTCCCTGCCCCTGTCTTTGTCTCTCCTTCCCTTTGTTCTGCTGCCCATCTCATTTTCCCTTCCTTCTCCAGCTCTCTGTCCTGCTCCCTGCCCCTCTCATTCCCTCTCTGTTTCTCTGCCCTTCTCCCTGTCTGTCCCCCGCTCTGTTTTGCTGTCCTGCTCCCTCTGTAGTTTTTCCACTCTCTCTGTCACTCTCTGCTGCTCCCTGTCACTTTCATTTCTCACTCCATCTCTGTCCTGCAGCCCAAAGCTGCTTTTTGGTCTCCATCTCTGCCCTGCTGCCCAGCCCAGGCCTTTTTACCTCTATCCGTGCCCTGCTGCCTGTCTCTTCTTTTTGTCTTTCCCTTGTACTGCCTCCCTGACCCTTTTTTCTCTGTCTGTGTTGCCCTGTCCTGCTCCCTGTCTTTGTGTTTCTCTGACCATCCTTGTCCTGCTCCCTTTCCTCCTTTCTTTATTTCTCTCCCTGTCCCATGTCCCTCTTCATCTCTTTTTTTCTCTTCTGTCTTTCTCCCTGTTCCTGCTGATTGTTTCTCCATGTATATCCTGTTCCCTGCCCCTTTTATCCTCTCACTGTCCCTCTGTCCTGCTGCCTGTCCCCATCTTTTCTGTCTTTATTCTTGCCCCGCTGCCTGTCCCATTGCTTCTGGCAATCGACCCCTGTCCAGCTGGCTCTGCCTTTTATTTTTTGTCTCTTCCTCTTTGCTGCTTCTCAGCCCTCCTTTCCTCTTCCTCCAGCTCACTGTGGGTTTTCTCCCTTTGTCAGTCACTTCATCCCCATCTGACCTTTGCTTTCTTTCTCAGTCCCTTTGTTCTGCTCTCTCTCCTTCCTTTTCTCCATCTGTACATCCCCCTCCCTGTCCCTGTCTTTCTCTACCCAACTTTCCTTCTTCTCCTTCCCATCCCCTTGTCCCTCTGTCCTGCTCCTCCACCCTCCTCTTTCTTCCTCCCTGTCTCATTGTGGCTCCTTGTCCCTATTTCTCTTGATCTCTCCATCTCTCCAGCCTTTTCCCTGTGTGTTTCTTTCTCTCTGGGCTCCTCTATCTTCTCTCTTGTCCGATTTGTCTCTTTCTAGTCCTCTGTCCTTCTCCCCAGCAGCTCCAATTGAATGACCAGGTGTCGCTGTGCTCTGGTATTTGCTGAGCACTGCCCTGGGGAAGATCTGTGTCTGTAGGGCTGGGGATCATTTAGGAGCTGGTCTCCTCCTGCAGACGGCAGAGCCGGGTGTAGTTGTGGCAGAGGTTGTTCTCAGCTGCTGCTCTGTGCAGCTTGGGGAAAGAGCCGGTTGGGGACCTTCTTTTGAAGGAAGGTTTCTTGTTCTGCGCTCACTGCTCCTCGGGACCCTGCACAGGAGCCGTGTCGGGGTCTGCAGGGACGGGTGGGACCTGCTGTGATTCCTTGTGAATGTGAACTGAACTTGTCCTGGTGTCCGCTAATGAAACCAAACTGACTGTGGATATTTTTCTTACCAGCTCCAGTGTCAACCTACGTGCTCGGCGCTAAACAACAAGAGACCTTGTGCTGTTTTCCAGATGTCAGTGGCTGCAAATCAGCTGAGAACATCATTGCCTTAGGTAACGGGGCAGGTGGTCTGTGATCAGGGCTGTGGACTTGCATGGCGCTGCTTTCATGAATGTTTTCTGGTCTTGCCACTTCAAAGCCCTTCCATTTCCTGGAAATTTTAAGATGGCATTTCTTATTCTGAGATTCAGACTGGAGTTGGACTTAATGTTGAGTGGCTGATATAATGGGCTCCATAAAATAAGAACAAGAATCTTTTTTTTGTGTGTTTTGGTTTTTTTTTCTCACACCATCTGAACTTCAGTAAGCAAGAGGAAGAGTGGTTGACAGAGTCTGTTTTCTGAGAGTAACATGTTCCTGTACCTTTCCAATCTTTCTATGGTGCAGGATTTCTGCCCTTGCAGAGAGGACTGCAAAACCCACTCCTGTCAGGTTGGACTTTGCCTCCCAACGTGGTGCAGCCTCTTCCATTGTGACATCACCCACTGCCGTTGATGTCACAAAGCAGCATCAGCACTGAGGTCGGCACAGCAGGGTATAAAAGCAGGGGTCTCCCTGCGCCTTTGTCACTCTCGATCTTGAGGGAACTGAGATCGCAGAGCTTTTGGTTCACTCGTGAGCGAGTCAGATGCTTGTTACCTGCACCTCAGCAGGTACCAAGAGGCAGACGGAAAAGGTTCAAAGTCTGAACGGGTATGTTTGAAAAATCCTCCTCCCCTTTGCCCAGGTGTTTTTTCAACCTCATCAGCTGGGGTGGGTGGAGGGTGGACAGGAGAGGAACATGAGGGCAGCCTGAGAGCTCGCTCTGGAGCTGGTGGAAGGTAGCAGCCGCCTTTCAGCCTCTTCATGACCACAGGGGCAAGGCCCAGAAAGCCTTTGATCTCTGCAGAATGAGGGACAGGTCTATTTTGGATCGCATGGAGGGAGTCCCAAGCAGTGGCCCCGATACAGCCTGCCGTAGGGGCACAGGCTGAACCTTCTCTTGAGAGGGTGGAAAAGAGGATCAGCACAAGTGCCCATCGGGTGGTGGGCAGGAGAAACAGCGTTCGTCATGTGCCTTCCATTTCCAAAGAATACCTGTCCAGCCCAACAGACGGGAAGTGTGGCCACAGCTCTTGTTGCAACTCCTGCTCTTAGTCCAGAGTCAATCTTGAGCCCTTTGTCCCTAAGAAAACAATTGCTGCCGTGACAAATCCCCCACTAGTGCAGTTGGTGACAACCCCAGCAGTGACTCGAGCTGGTGCAGGACCAAGCCAACGCACACGCCAGGAACGCCAGGCTCAAGGGCTGCAGTCCCTGCTGCTGCTCTCCAGTCTGCTGCTGATCTGCACGGGAACCGCCAGCTTCACCAGCCTTTTCCTCCTTGTTGCTCTGCAGGAAGATGAAGGCAGTGAAGGCAACAATCCTGGTGCTGCTTCTCAGCCTGTTCTCTGTCGGTGAGTCTCTGCAGAGCTCTGACCTGAGGACGGTGCTTTAGCATGTCCTCAGGGCTCCATCCTGCCCTGGTCCGCTTCCCCCGCTGTGACCAGAGGAGCTCAGCCGAGAGCAGAAAGTCCCCGACAGAGCTGTGCCAGTCCCTGCTCCAGCGGGACGGGTGTAGGGGTGAGGAAGGGGTGACTTGCCTTCCCCAGGAGGGCTAAGCCAGTTCTCTTCAGCCGAGGGAGAGGCCGTGGCTGAGCTCTCCTGCCCCAGGGGGATGAAAATCTTTTGCAGGATGAGGAGCACAGTCCAGGGCAGGGAACGTCCATCTCTTGCGGAGCCCGTACACCATGATGGCCACTGTCAAAGACAATAAGAGGAGAGACAACAATGGCACTTGGGAGAGACACAGAAAGGGGAGAGGGCAGCCCAAGGCACAACCCATCCTTAGACCAAGTTCTAAGCTCTGGTGTGTGTCTGACAGGTGTTTTCCATGTGGGACGACTTGGCGCCTTATCACTCTGGAGCACTGCAGCGGAATTAGGAGACCTGATCGAAACTCAACCCCTGCCAGACCAGCTCCGTAAGCTCCAGGAACAGCTTTACAATCTGTGCTGGAGCACAAAGGATGTGGCTGAGCGGGCTCTCCATGAAGGTGTGAAGCAGGGAAGGCTCCCAGGCTTTACCAGACGGGTAAGGGCACAAGGCAGAAGGATCTCCCCAGGGGTTTTATCCTCCCTCCGGCACGTATCCTACTCCATTCCCTGTCACAGACAACAGGCTGGTGCTGCTGGAACAAGTGCTGTCATGGCCACGCTTCCTTGTCTGTCTGTGCTGCCTGGCCTGGGGCCTCTCCATGGGAAAAGCCCCTTCCCGCAGCTCCAGCATTCAGAGCACTGGAGTGAGCAGCCCCCCCTTTCTGATCCTATCGATCACAGCAGAGCAAACCTGGGAGGCTTCCGGGCAATTTGAGTGTTCCTTCCATCTGATATGGGCCTTGTCCCCGTTCACCTTGGCTGGCCTTGCAGGGGAGCTGCTTGCCCCCTTCCTTTTCCTTCCAACAGGCGCTCTCCTTTGTGTTCCTTCCCAGGCCGTTCAGGAGATCATCAATGAAGCCCTGGAGAAGCTGGAAGAAATGCAGGTCCCGATGCCTGATTACGCCCTAAAATCAGCAGGTACCATGACACTGTACAAACAAACCAGTTCCAAAGCGCTTCCTGTCCAAATTGACAAGATGGGCATTGGAACGTGCCCAGGGGTAGGAGAGAAGGGGCGAGAAGTCAAGGGTCACCTTGTGCCCTAACAAGTGCCCCCACTGACAGAGTCTGTAATGGGCCAGACTCCATGGGAAGCACAGAAAGCCTGGTTCACATTCTTATCTTTTTCCACGGCCCCATGACTCCCTGCTGTGTGTTCTCGAGGGGTCATTCCAGTAAGAAAGAGAGGAACCCACTGTAGGACATGGATGACAACTGAGAAGCTTTTTCAAGTCAACAGTGCAATATTCCTCCCAACACTGCCTGATGATTCTGCTCATGTTTTAATTTCCAGGGGCTGCTGTCATTCATTCAAGGACTTCTCCATCCCTCCGGAATGACAAAGCCAAAGTCTTCCTGTACTCCATGCCGGTGATGGATTACATGAGGTCCCCTGAGCTTGTTCTTGAGGTAGGAGCACCAAGAAGCAGTAAAACAGAGGTCAGGAGGATGAACCACACACGCTGCTCTAGAGTTGCCTTTCCCCTGTTTTTGCACCTCGAAGCTTCTTCTCCTGCCTCCTTCTTGCATGGACCTGCTCTCCTCCTGTGTCTCCCTGCTGAGTATTTCCTGTCCCAGAGTGCCCCAGGTTCTCGGTGGGAGCTTCTACCAGGCCAGGCTGCTCCTGCAGTCTGTGTCTGCCCAGTCACTGTGCAAACTGTCAGCACGGCACAGAAGGAGAAGGGCAGAGGTGCCTGCAGAGCTCTGGGAGAGGGCCAGGGCAACCTTCTCCATGTCAATGTAGTTTCTTCTTCTTTGTTCAGCCAGAAAATCATCCTGGAAGCTGCTGGCCCTTCCCAGGAAGTCAAGGACAGGTCTTCATCAAGCTGTCTGTGCCAGTGATTCCCAGAGCAGTCAGCATGGACCATGTCTCAGGGACAGCGTTCCATGGAGAAAGTATCTCCGGAGCTCCAAAGGACTTTGCTGTCTACGTAAGTGATTTCTCTGGAGTGGGGGGCAGGGGGTTGCACAGCATTTCTAAGCAGGGGGTGAAGGTGGTTCTGAGAGTGGAGTGGCCTGAAGCTTCCTCCTGGCTCTCAGAACAAAGAGGCTCCTTGGAGTCGCTCCCTTCCCATTGTATTCCTCTTTTATTCAATGGACTACTTGAAAGGAAGCTTCTGGGGCAAGAGGCTACTCCAGGAGCCATAGGGAAAAGGAGCTGGATAGTGCATGGTCCTAGACCTTCTTGGCTTCCAATGCCAGTGGCATTTGTGATCCTCAGGTTACCTCCCTCTCACTGGGAGCATCTGCTCCTTTTCTGACCAGCAGCTTGGACTCACTGACTAGGCAAGTGTGGCGTACTGCCCACCTGCAGCTTCTCGTCTTTTCCTTGTGCTCATGGTCCTTGAACTCCGTAGCTGAAATAGTCCCAAACTGAAGTTCAGTCTTGCCATCGTGCACCAGACGCTCTTGTTTTCTCTACCCCTGTCCTTCTGTAGGGCTTCAAGGAAGAACACGACGAGCAGGGAACATTCCTGGGACAGTTCACCTTCCTGGCAGTGCTGAATCCCAGTCAGACCTTCCAGCTGAAGGTATGGGGACAAAGAGGGGGGAGAACTGTAGGAGAGGAGGAGAAATGCGGCTGGATGGGGAGAGGCTTCCCTGCCAAAGGGCTACAGGCAGCCCTGTCCTTGAACGTGTGCCACGCTGGCCTTTCTTCTGATTTAACTTCCTGGTGGCCCATGGCTGGACTGCCCGTCTTCTTCTCTTTCATTTTGGTTTTAAACTTCAGCACTTAGAAGTGCCACAGTTGAAACTAGAATCAACTTGACTGTCTGGACCCCAAGTGCACACAAGAGGCCACATCCCGTAGGATGCACGACTGCTGCTCTGCCAGTTAAAGACCAGAAATACTGGGCTTCCTGAGGATTCTGTTGGTGCTGGCAGTGAGCAGTGACAGGGAGGCCATTCTGTTTCCTTGGCTTTCTAGAGAAGGCAATGAGCTGTTTTCCTGATACCACCACTGGGTCTTCTGACTGTGGAAGCCTGTGCCCCAAAGCAGGCGAGAACTTTCCAGCGTATTTGCTGAGGCATCTGGGTGCTGCTTCTTCCTTTACTAGTTCTCATGGCCCAGCGAGGTAGAGCAGGACAAGAACATCTTGACCACGACAGGTCCAAAGCTCTCGTGGGGCAGCTGGAAGGAAGCTGTTGAACGAGGCCGTCGCTGTGGCACTTCTGCCAGTGGTCACGTACCAGAGAGGAAAAGGCGACTCATTTCTTCTTGTCATTTCAGAACGAGCTCCCTGGGGTCGTGAATTACATCCAGCTGCAAGTGCTGAGCAACTGGGGCCACCCGGACCACACCTGCCTGTATCGGTTCAGGGTGCACGGTGATCCGCCCAAAGACGGGGGAGAGGTGCCAGTTTCATCTATCAATAAATTCCATTAATGTTCACCAAGTTGAGTACCAGTCTGCTTTGCCTGTGATGCTGACTGGTCCTCCCTGAGCTAACTGCAGCTCCCCATCCTTCTCTGAACCCATCAGCTTATGGGAGACTTCAGGAGTCCACAGCAAGATTTTCCTTATTAGGGAAAACAGGAAAACTCAGTCACAAATCTGCAGAAAGCCTGACATCCACATGCTTGCTGCCTCCACAGGAACATCAGCAAGGCCCTGCCTGTACACCAAAGATTAAATTAATGGAGAGTTTTCCTGTGCAGGAAGCAACTAAGGATCAATGGAACCATCCGTTGTTACCTGTTTTCACAAGAGGCCAATGCTGCTTCAGTGTCCATCTTTCAGTGTGTTCCCAATGTGAAAATGGAAGTGTGTTTTTTTCTAAGAAGGACACCTTAACTGGAAAGTTGGTTCATGCCTCATTTGCCTCTCTGTGCCTATAATCGAATTAATAGCTCAGGAACCGTTACAGAGTGATTAGCAAAGCAATCTCAGGACAGTTCAGAGATCCCATAACCACATGAGTCTGTCTTTCCTTTTGACCCCGAGTTTCCCAACCCCAAGGCAGGAGCAGGCAGGGCAGTCGTGTGCTTGGGTGGCACCAGGGAGGAGAGAGCAGCAACAGCGCTTGGCACCCAGGGCTGGCAACAGCAATTTGTGCTCTGAGCTGGGGCTTAGTCCATGTGCAAGCCCAGCACTGATCCAGATACCAAACTGAGGGTGTCAGTTCATCCCCGCTGCCACACACACGCTGCACCTTCTTCCATCGCCTCCTCCCGATGAGCTGTTTTCCAGCCCCTTCCACCTCAGCCCAGCTCAGACACCTGCACTCTGGCCCAGGGCTGACTGGGGCTGGTGACCCTCGGGGCAGCAGCAGGAACCGCTCTGACCCTGGTTGTGGGGCTGTCCCTGGGCTGAGCCCTCGGGCCCAGGGCTGCTGAACTGGGCCATGGTGGGGCCCAGGGGTGCTGAGGTCGACAGGTCCCCCCAGCCTGTCTGTGCTGGAGACACCTGCTCCTGCAGCAGCCCTGGACCTGAACCTGCTCCATCCTCATCCAGAAGTACACGTTTGTTTGGCATTTTCTTAAAACTGAAGATCATTCAGGTAGAGGCAGAGCCTGTTCAGCAGTTTGAGTAGTTTGGGGACAGAGGCCAGTTGGGGGCCAGGGCCCTCAGGGGTGGGGGCTGTTTCTGCCCTGTGCCCTTGGCCTGGCGCTCACAGCTGGGAAGGGACTTTCCAAAATCCTGTTGGGAGGAGCCAGATGTGCCCACCCCCAGCACAGCCTCAGGGTCTGCTGCTAGCCTGCCTTCAGATCATCTCTCCATAGAATCATAGGATCGCTTTGGTTGGAAGAGACCATCAGGTTCATGGAGTCCAAACATAACCCAGCTCTAGTACTAACCCATGTCCCTAATGACCTCCAGTCTAAACCTCCCCTGGCACAACTTGAGGCCATTTCCTCTTGTCCTCTCACTTGCTCCTTGGGAGAAGAGACCAACACCCCCCATGCTCCAACCTCCTTTCAGGCAGTTGTGGACAGCGATCAGGTCTCCCCTCAGCCTCCTGTTCTCCAGGCTGAACCCACCACTTCCCTCAGCCGCTCCTCATCACACTTGTGCTCCGGCCCCTCAGCAGCTTTGTCACCTCCTCTGCACTGTCTCTAGTGCCTCAATGTCCTTCTTCTGATGAGGGGCCCAAAACTGAACACAGGATTCAAGCTGCGGCCTCAGCAGCGCCGAGCACAGTGGCAACAATAAAGTGTGGCTGATGTTCTCTCTTGACCACACTCCCTTCCTCACTAAGGAAAGGGAAAAGGAGGAAAAGGGAGAAAGACTTACAATTTGGATAGATTTATAAAACAAAACAAGACAAAAATGAAAACTTTCCTCGTAATACTAATAATGAGACAAATAAGGCAAAATATACAAAACCAATATTGTATTTCCCAGAGTAGCCAAAATGCTGCCACAGGGGCTGGTGTCACAGCAGAGGCTGCAGGGAAGACATTAGGAAGTCCTGGACTGGACTCGACAGTGCACAGGAACTGGATTCAGGGATGCAAGGACTGGAACCAGGATCAGGGTTGCAGGCAGGACAACGGGCAGGCTCCTCTTGAGATGCCGGCCATGCACGAAGAGCCTGAGACCCTTGTGATCTCCCAGCATTAAACTGTGCATGACGTGGATGGCATGGAACAACTCGGTTTTCAATTGGCGTCACTCGTTCTGTCCACCCCTCCCTGCAAGTACAACCCCCTCACTTATGGGACATAAGAGATTCACCAGCAATGTTGGCTGCTATAGCAATAAGATCTAGTCCTAGGCCTTTTCTGCATACCAGCCCTACTGTTAGCTCAGTAAAACTGTCAATATTGGCCGTTGTCAGCTCTGGAGCAGACAGTGTTTGAAAAACATGCATCCAACTGCAGAAATACGCAGTTACTTAGAAGAGCTTAAGCTGAAAGGAAAATTCACCAAAAGAGAATTAGTCTTGTTTTAATGAAAAGCAGGACAGCCCCCATCACAGTCTGCACCTTCCTCAGAGAGGCAGCAGAGGTGAAGGGCCAATGTCCTGTCTCGGGTGACCAGTGAGAACAGGACAGGTGGAAATGGAATGAGGCTGCATCAGGGGGTGTTCAGCCTGGACATTAGGAGAAATTTATTCACTGGAGGGTGGTCGGTCACTGGAACAGGCTCCCCAGGGAAGTGGTCACGGCTCCCAGCCTGTCAGAGGTCAAGGAGTGTCTGGACGATGCTCTTTGTCTTGTGGTTTAGTGTTATGTGGTTGTGCGAGCAGCGGGGAGCTGGACTCATTGATCCTAATGGGGATCTTCTAACTCGAGATATTCTATGATTCTGTGATGTTCGAGCTCAAGAATAGTCCATCCCAGACCCATTTGTGTGTGTGTGTGTTTGTCTCTTTCTGGGCTAACTGGGGAGATGAGGAGATCTCTGGGAGGAATGTAAACCTTACATGTGTCATATGGATGAATATTTTCCACTAGCACAGTCAAGAGTACAGAGAGACATGGCGGGGTTGGGGAGGTGAGGAGCAGGTTCTCCATACAGTGATGGACCTCAGGCAGACTGCTGCTCCTTCCTGTCCACACCTCCTCAGGGGACACTCTGCATCAATATCAATGGGAGAATTCTCCTATCACTTCTTCTAAGTGCTCTTTCTGTACCTTCCTCCTTCACTACACCCTTGAAACTTATCTAATTAAGCGTACAATTGTTGAAGACCAGATGTACATGATGGAAGCGACAGGGCTCTATCAGTCCTGTCTGATAACTGCCAGTCCCAGGCAGATACCTCAGGTACCCTGGGGGCTCTGGAGGTTTGCACTGGGGGCTTATGGTCAGACCGTGGAGCTCTGCCTGAAAACATGAGAACTGCTCTCAGTTCTTCAAAAAACAAACAAACCAACCATACAAAACCACAACTCACTCATCAGCTGAAATGATTCAATGTTTTAAATAAATAAAATGCCCATGAATTTCTGTCCTGCCAAAACATGGATTTTTACAATATGTATGAATTGCAGGAGAAGAAATATTGTAGTTACCCTGTGCTTGTATTTCCAGAACTCTGCCTATGATACTGTGTATTTAATCCCCCTGAACATCCAGGTGTTTCTACCTGTCCTTATTCAACCCACCATGTCCGCAGTCGTCTCTTCAGAAGCCTGTCTGGACATTTGCACTTTCCATTGTTCTCCAGAGGTTCTTCCTCCTCTCACTCTTTGCTCATTCAGAGCCTGTCACCTTTCTCTGCTTTGAGCTTCAGGCAGGTAAAGCTGAATTGTCTTTCAGCTGTCACTCTCATACTCCCTGTAGGCAACTCTTCAGTTGTGGTGATGGACCTCACTGGAAGTGGCTTAAACAAACGACAGAGTATATTTTATTGTTCATTATGTTCTGTTGTGTTTTCTTTCTCATTATCTTTTTTGCTTTTGCCAATTAAAAAAGCCTCTTTGTGCCTATTTAAATCCAGATCTCTAAGGAAAGCATGAAGTAATTCATGGAGAGAAGCTGTAACAATCAGGTGCAAACTTGAGTGGAGAATCTGATGTAAAGAAAAGTGATGTAACTGCCAGGGGGCCAATGAGCAAAACAGGGAAGTTGGAGAGGTGAGGAGCAAGGATGTCCACCCCGGGTCTGGCCTCAAGGGACTGCTTTTCCCACCTGTCCAACTTCCTTATTCTAAATATCCTCTTTACCTGCCCCCCTGAAGCTTCTCTAATTAGCTCTACGAATCTTCAGTACTTGAGGAAAATGATGGAAGAGACATGGCTTCTGAGGGCTTGGGGCCCATGGTATATTTGAGGCTGAGTCCATGAACATCAGTTACTGAGAAGAGATTCAACAAAGCTCTCAAGGAGCCGAAGGCAAAAGCAAACCCCAAAGTTCCTTGAAGCATTAATGGGCCCCACTGAGGGCTGTTCCTGACAAAGCCTCCCCAGAGACTCGTTAGAGCAGATAATTGGAGGCTGTGATGACAGGGAGGCCAAGGCCCTGTGCAGGTGGCTCTGATGCTGAGAAACCCCTTGGTTTGCTTTCTGAAGCAGAAAGGAGAAGCCCTGACCTCCAGGCAATGGGAAGGGGGATCCTGCCCCTCACACACGGCTCAGGGCTCTTCCTGGGACCGTGGGATGTGGGTGTGCAAGGCCGAGGGAAGGACATGAGGTGACCTTGAGACACTGTCTGTCTCAAAGGCATTCATGGAACCCCAAAGAATAGCTGATGGCATTTCTGCTCAGGTACATGATGTGCATGCTGTCCTCTCCTCTGTAGAAGGCAAACATGGACTGCTGACCTGCTCATTCATGAACAAACTTTCCAAGCTGGTGTGACAGCCCAGGGCTGGAAATGGTGGTTGTGAGGGGCCAGTCCATGACGATGCCCTGGGGCAGCTGCCGTGGGTTGTCCAGTGCACACGGGCACAGCCCAGACCCTGCTCTGCTGGTCCTGCAGGTCTCTGGCAGGAGGCCTGGCTGTGAGAGGACTCTGCTGAATGCCCCAAACCTGCAGGCCTACAGTTTTTCGCTTTTTCAATCTGTCAGCCACTGTAATGGGAATGTTCTTGAGAGAAAATTTGTAGGAAGACATAAACCTTCAGGCCCTGCCCTGAGGAGATCACCTTGCCATCTGGAAAGGCTGTTCTGAGGCCAGCTCTGTCACAGCAGTGCCCATTGCCTGTCCCTGCCTGCGCTCACAGGACTCACACACAGCAGGACGGTGACCAGGCTGCCAGAGCACTCAGGCCTTGCACCAACACAAGGGATGAGAAGGAGAGTGCGGGAGTGGAACGAGAACAGCTCTGGAAGGCCAAGCGCTGGTGCTCCCTGGCAGTGCTGCCAGGCTGGACTCTTTTCCCCTCCACCCATGCACAGGAAATGTCCCTGCAGCTCAAAAATGTCTTGGAGGAAGAATCTCAGTGAAATAAATACATGCACAGCCCTTTATTTCGTTTAACTACACAGAGAGCATGGCTGCATATCTACACAGCCAGTGGTCTGAAAAGGAAAAGCAGACAGTGAATTAGAAAGGGGATGACAAAAATATCATGACTGATTAAGAAATAAACACCACCAACACACACACAGAAAAGTCTGGGCCTGTAATGAGTTACATTAAAACTGTTATCTGTTAAAGAGAAGATGACGGGTAGTTTATTATTTTGAAAAGCATCCCACCATTAGTTTCCACAGGGAATCCTTGAGCTCCTGGTTCCTCATGCTGTAGATGAGGGCGTTCACTGCTGGAGGAACCAAAGAGTACACAACAGACACCACCAGATCCAAGGATGGGGAGGAGATGGATGGGGGCTTCAGGTGGGCAAATATGACAGTGCTGACAAACAGGGAGACCACAGCCAGGTGAGGGAGGCACGTGGAAAAGGCTTTGTGCCGTCCCTGCTCAGAGGGGATCCTCAGCACGGCCCTCAAGATCTGCACATAGGACAGCACAATGAAAATGAAACACACAGAAAGTAAACAGGCACTAAAGATAATAAGCCCAAGTTCCCTGAGATAGGACTGTGAACAGGAGAGCTTGAGGATCTGGGGGATTTCACAGAAGAACTGGTCCAGGGCATTGCCCTTGCAGAGCGGCAGTGAAAATGTATTGGCCGTGTGCAGCAGAGAATTGAGAAACCCAGTGGCCCAGGCAGCTGCTGCCATGTGGACACAAGCTCTGCTGCCCAGGAGGGTCCCGTAGTGCAGGGGTTTGCAGATGGCAACGTAGCGGTCATAGGACATGATGGTGAGAAGAAAATACTCTGTTGAAATGGAAAAGAGAAACAAGAATAGCTGTGCAACACATCCTGTGTAAGAGATGGCCCTGGTGTCCCACAGAGAGTTGGCCATGGACTTGGGGACAGTGGTGGAGATGGAGCCCAGGTCGAGGAGGGCGAGGTTGAGCAGGAAGAAGTACATGGGGGTGTGGAGGTGCTGGTCACAGGCTATGGTGGTGATGATGAGGCCGTTGCCCAGGAGGGCAGCCAGGTAGATGCCCAGGAAGAGCCAGAAGTGCAAGAGCTGCAGCTCCCGTGTGTCTGAGAACGCCAGGAGGAGGAACTGACTGATGGAGCTGCTGTTGGACATTTGCTGGCTCTGGGCATGGGGCACTGTCAGAGGAGGGAATGAAAGCAACACGTTAGGGGAGACTTCTCTGAGCAAAATCAAAGCCATTTCTCACACACCCTCCCCTGATCCACACCCCCTTGTCCTTTTCCAGACCTTCCTTCAGCTCCGTGGCTGAGCCCTGGGTGGTGCTGGCTGGAGGTGCCGTGAGGAGCAGGGCCTGTGCCCGCTGGCTGCCCAGGAGTCAGCCCTGCTCTGCAGCAGGGGGTCATGGAATGGGGGGCAGGGGCCAGTCCTGGGGTTCAAAGTTGTCATCTGAAACTGCTACTGGTGAAGAAGGTCCTGTCAGCATCTGCACTATCACCGAGAATGAAACAGGACGGTAAAATGAATTTTGAAATGTTTGGGTTTTTACAGCTTCACTGAGTCACAGAGTGTTAGAGATTGGAACAGACGTCGAACGATCATCTAGTCCAATCCTGCAACTCCCCTGGAGAGTGTTCTTGGGTGTCAGAAACCCTCAGCATTTCTGCTGCACTCAGGGAGAACAGAGCGAGTCCTGCAAGGCAGGAGAATGCCTGTGGGCCAGTGCAGAGTGAGGGCAGCTGCTCTGTCCCTCTGCCTTGCTCCCAGCTGCCCTGGGCTGGCACCTTTCTGAGATGGAGGCAGATCACAATGCCATGTCACCCTGAAAAGCCACCAGGCACTGCTGAGAGCAGAAAGATGCACCTCAGGCCACAACATGACTAACCCTTTCCCAAGGTCTCAGTACCCCGCATTTACTCCAGGACACACATGGCTCATTCCCCAGCCCCACAGACTGCATTGCCCACAGCCCCACAGGGCAGAGGAAAGCTGGGACACATGTTCCCATGGACACACCTGCAGGAAAGGACCCACAAGGTCAGGCTGTGACTGCAGCTGAAACTCCCATCCCCAGAGAGCCTGACAGCAAGAACCAGATCACAACAACAGTGACCCAGAGCAGTGGAGCAAGAAGGAAAATGCGGTGAGGGTGGGTGTGAGAGAGACCAGGGCAGAGGCAGCCGGGCACTCAGACAGCATCACCGTTCCCCAGCTGTGCAGCCACCTCCCACACACCAGCATTGCCGGGCAGCTGTTCTCAGCCCCTGTGCTCTGCAGAGGGAACTGGAGCTCTGGCTGCACAGGAGCTGCTTCATGCCTTGGAGCCCCCGGCCCTGAGGGCAGAGGCTTTGCTGGGTGGGAGAGGAGGCGAGGGGGCTGCTCACAGGAGGGATCTGCATTGGAGGGCTTTGTACAGAGTTTCCCGCATTCTCCCTCCTACAACATTTCTGTTTTCATTTTCCTCTCCTTCCCAGATCATATCCTTGCTGCAGGGAGATTTTCCTCCTGGGCGGTGTTTCCCTATCCATGTCTTTTCCCTGTCAGCACTCACAGACCATCCCACCCTCTGTGCCCTCACTCTGGCCCTGCAGATCCTCCCTGTTTGCAGGGCACTGCCTGGAGGCATCTTCCTGTTTGTTGCACGGAAAACAGGACAGGTCAGCCTCAGGCTGGTGGGTTCAGCAGATGTGGTGCTGCTGCTGTCCATAGGCAGAGGAGTGGCTGAAGGGATGTTCCGAGTCTTCTGGCAGATGTGCTGATCACTCAGAGCTGCAGTGCAGGAGTTTCAGTGACTTGTTAAAACTTGAGAGCTCCTTCTGCATTTATCCTTTCCTATACCTCCCTCCCCCCAGTCTTGGAAGAGGAAAATGAAGGAACAGACTCAGGAAAGCTTGTTATCTTTACAGTAATACCTCTATAGACCTTGTACTTGAAACATCCAATTGGAAGCAGTCTGCAGTGAGCTGGAGCTGTAAGCAGCCCTGACCCACGGAGAACCCAGCAGCAGAAGGACCCTGCCCTGCCGGGGGTCACTCCTTCCTCCCACAGCTTCTCCCCTCAGTGTTGTTGGGATCTCCCCGGGCAGGCTGAGCGCTGACCCTGGCAGGCGGCAGAGTCCCTGCCCCGGCACAGCCCTGGGGTGCAGGGACCTTGCTCTGCAGGACAGCCCTGGGCAGCCCTGGGTGCTCCCCCTGCAGTCACCCTCAGCAGAAGGTGCCATCATGCCCTTTCCCACTGACAGGGCAGCAGGGAAGCTCTGCTCTGGAGTGTGTTCTGCTCTACAACAGAGATAATATGAGAGAGACCTGACACATCCTGCAAACTGTGTCATGTGCCAGCTTTAGGAGATCCCTCCAGGAAATGCAGCTGCATTGTCCTACATGCAGAGACTTACCGTGTTAGGACTGTGAAGATTTGTCTCTCAATGAGCCCTCAGCAACCTACAACCTACATTGCCTTTCCCCTCTCTGTGCCTGGCTCCTCTCCCCTCGGTGCTGCAGGCAGAGCCCTCAGCCCTGCTGCGCTTTGCAGAGGAGCTGCTCCTGGGCAGAGCTGTCTCTCTGCAGCGCTGCCGCTTGCCATGAGCTCCTTCTGTCCCAGGAGCCCAGCCCAGCTCAGCAGCACAGGAGCAGCCATGATGTCCCTTTCTCTGGCCCCTCGCGGCTCCCTCCAGTAGTCCCTGGGGCTCCAGGGAAACAGCCTTTGAAACAATCTCAAGTAATCAGTGATGTAGATTTTCTCTCTTCTGCACAGACACTTCCTTCCAGCATTGTGTTCTTTGTATTTAAAAATAAATTGGTATAAGAATCATCTTTTCTTCTTCTGTCATTAGACAGGACACAAGGAATGTTACAGGAAACGATCTAATTTCTCTAAGTTTGGGGAGGAATATCCTCAGTTGAGGGAATTTAGCCATTTGATTCTGATTTTATACTCCTAGGACTAGAGAGACATTCAGCAATCTTTGGCCATGTCATGTCTGTGCTTTGAAGCAAAGCCTTTGCACACATGGGCTCTTGGACACTTGGTACCAGGTTTCCTTGGGGCAGGTCAGAGCTGGGCTGGTGCCACAGCTGGGGTGGTTCAGCCCAGATGGGAGGCAATGTCCTCAGCCAGGGACCTGACTGGCTGAGCTGGAGCTGTCAGTGTTGCAGACAGAGCTGCAACACGGACGGAATAAACTGCCAAGGCAGGGTGGCAGAAATTAGTTCGTCTGGTCTTCAAGGACATCAGCCTCCAAGCACAGCAACAGTCCAGATCAAAACTCGGTCTAGACGTGTAAGGCAATACAAGGAACAGTTAACTAAAAAATAAAGACACGGGGTGGCCACTGATGAAATTAATAAGGGAAAGAGTTGAGAATTTCTTTGTCCTCTTGTCCTCCATCTTCACCAGCAAGGTCTCTCTGGACTCTGTGACTGGAGGCAGAACAACCAGCAGTGGATGGGGATCAAGTCAGGGGTCACTGGCACTAACTTAATCCTTTCCAGTCTGTGGGACAGGAGGGGCAGCATCCCAGGAGCTGAGACAGCAGGACCATGTCACAGTGAGGCCACTCTCCACCATCTTGGAAAGCTCATGGAGACTGGGGGGACTCCCTGACCACTGGCAGCTCTCACACATTGTCTGCACTTCTCAAAAATGGCCAATGGGTGAGAAGGAGAACTCAGGGCTGTGCCCCAGAACATGTCCACTGGGACCCCATTTCGGGGTGTCTGGAAGAGAAGGTGACGGGGTTTACCCAGGGCAGGTTGTGTCTGTCCATCCTCTTTGCTTCCTGTGAGGAAAGAACAGGGTTGCAGGACGTGGGGAGAGCAGTGGTGGTCTGTTACCTGGCAGTCAGCAAGGCATTCAGCATTATCCCCCACAATATTCTTGTGTCCAAGGAAGGATAATAGGATCTGCATTGGTGTGTAAGTAGATGGGTAAAAACAATCTGGATAGTTGGGCTTGGAAAGGTGCTATAGAAAGGGAGAAACTTCCCAATCATGAGGAGAGTCAAGCACTGGAAGCTGTTTCCCAGGAGTGCACATCCACTTTACCCCAGAAAGTGTCCAAGATGTGTTTGGATAAAGCCCTGAGTAATCTGGTCTGACCCTGCTTTGAGCAGGAGGTTGGTCAAGACACCTCGTGAGGTCTCATCTAGCCTTAACGAGGCTGTCCTTTCATCCCCTTCATGTGTTCAATTTAGGGAGAGCTCTCAGGATCTCTCTGACTAGAGGAATAATTCACATGAGGTCCAGGGCTGCTTTAAAAGTGCCCCCAAACAGTCCTGACCACATCTTGTGCATCCCTTTTCATTTGCCCTAACCTAGCATCTTCTTTTTTGCTATATCCTCATGCCCACCTTGTTGTCCAAGTCTTTGCTTCACCAGCCTCCAGGGACAGGGACCTCGACTGGTTGTTTCCTTCACAGCTGTGTCAGTGATGGCCCTTCGTGGGGTCCCAAACACCCTCAGAAACTTGGGGTTTGCTTCTGCCTTTCACTTCCTTAGAGCTTTGTTCATTCTTTCAGTAGCTGCAGTTCAGGATCACGGCACCAGAGGGCTCACTAATATCTAAAATGCCCTTTCATGGCAATCCTCTATGCATCATTTTCCAAAGGGCTTCAAGTCTGGTGTGAGTGATTAGAGAGATTTCAGGAACAGCCAAACAGAGAGCATTTCCATAACAAATAGCCATAAACCAGTATTTCTTCTGTTTCCTTCCCTGCTCGTCCTTCCCTCCCTTTCCAGAACAGGTGGTCTCAGCAGTCTCCTGTTCATATTGATCTGGAGTGTCTCCTGATAAAGATTGAAGATGTCAGAAAAGTGGGTGCTTAAATCACCTCGTGAGTGAGGAGACAGGCCAGGACAGCTCAAGAGGAGTCACACTCCTCTGGACCAAGAGGTGGGTGTTTTTGGGAATGTCAGGTGCCACAGCACAGCGATACTTGTGTTCAGGGAGCTGGTGAAATGACCCATTTCCTTTTCTGTCATGGTGTCTGAGTTTGCTCAATTAACCCCTGACTTGAGCCCCATCCACTCCTGGCTGTTCTCCAGACTCCTGCCTTCAGGAACAAAGCCCCAGGAGACCTTGCTGGTGAAGATGGATGCAAAGAAGCCGTGAAGTACCTCAGTCCTGTCTGCTTCTACTCTTACAAAGTCCAGCAGCAGGTCCTGGTTGATTATTTTACTGTAGGGAAGCAGTGTCAGCTCATCTGGCTGCCCTCAGCCTCCCCTGCAGGTTTCAAGTCCACGGCAGCTGTGGCATCATCGCCACATCAATGGAAAACATTTCTAAATTCCTCCTTTACAGCTCAACACGCTCCCACCTCCTCTGTGTTGCCTTTCTGCCCTGGAGCTCCGTCAGTTCAGATGAGCAGCCTCACAAGATAAATGCTACTTCTTGTAGGTACTCAGAGAGATCATTCCCGTTCTTAGAGCAGGCTGTCCTGTAAGGCCTGTCAGATTTCCTGAGCTCCTTCAGCCTTCAGAGCTGCTTCCCTGGCACCACCTCTATCAGCGCCCCCAGTCATGTCAAAGTCTTCTCCTCTGGAGCCCACCAGCCTGTGCTCTGCTGCTGGCCTTCCTCCCTCCCCTCTGGTGCCTGGGACCCCACTGTTTCTGGTCACACCAGCCAAGGTGGACACTGATGTTCACATCCTCGACCAGCTCTGCCTTGTTTGCCAGTTCCAGATCCAGGTGAGCATCACCCTTGTTGACGCACCAGGCAGACATGTTAAGAACTTGGCCCAAGATCCTCTGGACTGTTGGCACCTGCTGCTTTGCCTGGCCAGTGAATACCAGGGCAATTACAGTTCCCCGTAGGAACCTGCTCATTGACTGGAGACTTCCTCTGGTTGCTGATAGAACATCTTTTCCATTTCTTCTTCATGGTCAAGGAGTTTGTAAAATCCAACACGTTGTCACCCTGTATTGGGTTTACATGGCCAAGCCTTGGAACTGGGCGGAGTGTGGCTGTGCTAGAGTTGTCACCTCTCTGAGAAAACAACAGGAGTTTGACCGACGTCAGACAGAGCCGATTTCAGCTGGCTCCAAGATGGACCCACTCCTTGACAAATCTGAGCCACTCAGTGATGCTGACAGCACCTCTGTGATATTGTATTTGAGAAAGGGTAAAAAACGCTGCACAACAGCAGGTGGGAGAGAGGAGGCAGGAAATGTGAGAGAAAACACGCTACAGACACCAAGGTAATACCCCATAGGACCCAAGTAGTACCCTCCGCAGGCCAAAGCCTGCTCTCCTGAAATCCTGCTCTTTGCCTTGTTATCATCTTCCAGGAGCCTCAACTCTCCTTTCTCATCCCTGACTGCTACATCCCTGACCAACTCTTTCTGGTTTGTAGGTGTGAAGTCCCACAGGGCAGCTCACCTCACTGACTCCTCAGTCACCCGTGTCAGGAAGATGTTGTCAATGAGCTCCAAATCCCTCCTGCATGGCTGGTACCTTGCAGATATTGAGATATCTTAGGTCTGCTGTGAAGAAATGGCCCTGCAAACATGAGACTTCTTTCATCTGTCTGAAGGAAGCCACATCTAATTCCTCTTCCTCATCAGTGAGTCTGTAGCTGATGTCCACCCACCACAACATTGCCCATGTTGTTCCGCCCTCTCATGCTGGCTCCTCAGCTGTTCAGCTGATATTCTCTGTCCCCAGGCAGAACTCCACACATTCCTGCTGCTCCCTCACATAAAGGGCAACTTCCCCTCGGAGTCCAGACCTCTGGCATGATGAGCACCAGACCCCCAAGACCCCCCAGTTTCTCCAGGAGGGGCTATTTGTAGTGCCCTGAAACTCCTCATGCTGTTATCTTTGGAGAGACACCCTCGTCAGGATAAGCCATGTGCAGGCAAATATCAAGAGCTAACCACAAATGGAGCTTCAGTTCAGGGAGGGTCCAGACCTTGAGAAAATCTGGGATTCCGCCATCACAAAGCTCTGAAAAAGCTTTATGGGGGCAGGAGAATAACCCCATCCATCAGGACAGACCAGGACCTGACACGCTGAGCAGGGGCCCTGAGGAGAAGGGCCTGGGCACTACAAGGGCCGCCACACAAGCCCGTGCTGCACGCTCACCATGAACAAGGCAGCTGCATACGGGCCTCCATGAGGAGGAGCGTGGGGACCCAGACACCTGGAGTTCTCATCCCATTCGGTTCAGCACTGGTGTGACCCCACACACACGGGTGTGTGCCAGTGTGCGGCTTCCCAGTTTGGAGAGCTAGGGAGGAACTGGAGAGTGTAGGGCTCTGCCAAGGCAGGGTTCAGGACCTTGTGCACATGGTGTGGGATGCTGAGGGACCTGGGCTGCTCTGGCCCAGCAGCGCTGGGGAGGCTGCAGCAGTGTAGGAGGAGCCTGAGAGTGCTTGAAGGGTGGTTTCAGAGATGGTGGAGGTTTTCTTCATAGTGGGAAAGAGCTTGAGAAAGAAATAATGGCACAAAGTGCAACTGGGGAGGTTCCGGCTGGACATGTGGAGGAAGGAATGTGACTGGAAGGGCAGTGCTGTGGTGGAGCAGGTCACCCAGAGGGAGTCTGCATCAGCCCAAGGCTTTGTGCTTCAAGGAGCAGCTGGGGAGGATGGAGAGATACCAGCAAAGGAAGGAAGATGCTCAGACAAGAGCAAGGTGGGGCAGCAGGGGGGATGTCTCCAGCCTGCAGGGAAAGAGGTGCAGGTGATGCCACAGCATAGCACAGGCTGTTGTGGAGATGATCAAGGGATGTAAAGAGGCTGAAAGCCCCCAACAGACATGAGCTCCTTCTCCCCTCAGCTATGGCTGTTGTCTCCACCTCTGATGCCTCTGAGGAGACACCTTGTCCTTACAGCACAGGGGCCTCATGGCCTCCTTGTCCCCAGCCAGGAACCTGGGAGGTGTTGGACCATAGTCCTGCCCTTGGCCTTGCACAGCCCCACATCACACTGTCTCAGGAAGAGCCCTTTGCAACACGGGAGGGACAGGATCTGCCTTCCCAGGGTTGGGGGTCCGGGCTTCGCCCTTTGGTTAAAGAAACAGAACCAGGTTTCCTGATCATCAGAGAGACCTTCACCTTGGTTTTCCTGACCTGTCATCTTTGCCTCCAGTTTCCTTCTCTAACCAGACACTGGGGTCAGTTCCTCAGTAGTGTTCCTCAGTGGGAACCATTAACATTACAAGAAACTTTGGAGTTTGAATGAGACTTTGACTTCTTGAGAGGTTTCTTCAACTTCCTCTCTGTGTCTGAGGTTCATGGACTCAGCGCCAAAGCCACCAGAGGGATCATTAAAGCACCTTGGGCTGTTCCTGTGCTGCTGAGCTGGGCTGGGCTCCTGGGACAGAGGGAGCTCATGGCAAGTGGCAGCGCTGCAGAGAGACAGCTCTGCCCAGGAGCAGCTCCTCTGCAAAGCGCAGCAGGGCTGAGGGCTCTGCCTGGGGATCTCAGGGAGACGAGCAAGGCAGGGAGACCTTGAAGGTGGTCAGGACTGGGAGGATGACTGAGAGCTCACTGGAGGAGAAATCTTTGCAGCCCTTGCCATGGTAAGTCTCTGGGTGCAGGGCAATGCAGCTGTACATCCTGGAGGCATCTCCTAAAGTTAGCACAGGCAGAGTTTGTGGGATCTGTAAGGAAGGGCCTCTTGTTCAAGCAATATTGAACAGCTGTGAAGCTGGGTGAGCATGCAGGTGTTTCCAGGGCTGTCCTGCAGATCAGGGTCCCTTCACCCCATGGCTGTGCCGGGACAGGGACTCTGCCGCCTGCCAGGGTCAGTGCTCAGCCTGCCCGGGGAGATCCCCATGGCACTGAGGGGAGAAGCTGTGGGAGGAAGGAGCGACCCCTATGAGGGCAGGAAGGGAGCTTGTGCTGTGGAGAGGGAGCTGTGTGGGTCAGGGCTGCTCACAGCTCCAGATCACCCCCAGGACTTTTTCCAAGTAGATGCCTCAAGAAGATCAATGCAAGGATTACCAGACAGGTGAGATGCTTTCCTGAGCCTTTCTTTTCATTTTCCTGTCCCAAAGGTTGGGAGGTGCACAAAAGGATAAAAAGAAAATTAGCCCTCATGCTTAAAGAAGTCAATGAGACTCCTGAACTGCAACTTTGAGTGATGAGTACATCTGCCAGAAGGCTCATAACATCCCTTCCCCACTCCTCTGGCTGTGGACAGCACCTGCATCACCTTTGCTGGACCCCTCAGCTTTAGTCTGACCTGTCTTGTTTTCCAAGCTGCAAACAGGAAGATGCCCCCAGGCAGTGCCCTGCAACAGGCAGGGGATCTGTAGAGCCAGGGTGAGGGCACAGAGGGTGGGATGGAGTATGTGAGCCCTGACAGGGAAAAGACATGACACATGGCAACACCTCCCAGGGGGGAGAATTTCTAGGCAGCAGGGAAATGATCAGAAATGAGAGGAAACTAAACCGGGAATTGCTATAGGAGGCAAAACACAGAAAACTCCCTGTGATCCCCCACAGTGCAGATCCCTCCTGTGAGCAGCCCCCTCACCTCCTCTCCCACCCAGCAAAGCCTCTGCCCTCAGGGCCGGGGGCTCCAAGGCATGAACCAGCTGCTGTGCAGCCAGAGCTCCAGTTCCCTCTGCAGAGCACAGGGGCTGAGAGCAGCTGCCCGGCAACGTTGGTGTGTGGGAGGTGGCTGCACAGCTGGGGAAGGGTGACGCTGTCTGAGTGCCCGGCTGCCTCTGCCCTGGCCTCTCTCACACCCACCCTCACCGCATTTTCCTTCTTGCTCCACTGCTCTGGGTCACTGTTGTTGTGATCTTGTTCTTGCTGTCAGGCTCTCCTGGGATGGGAGTTTCAGCTGCAGTCACAGCCTGATCTTGTGGGTCCTTTCCTGCAGGTGTGTCCATGGGAACCCGTGTCCCAGCTTTCCTCTGACCTGTGGGGTGTGGGCAATGCAGTCTGTGGGGCTGGGGAAGGAGCCATGTGTGTTCTGGAGTAAATGTGGGGTACTGAGACCTTGGGAAAGGGTTAGTCATGTTGTGGCCTGAGGTGCATCCTTCTGCTCTCAGCAGTGCCTGGTGGCTTTTCAGGGTAACATGGCAGTGTGATCAGCCTCCATCTCAGAAAGGTGCCAGCCCAGGGCAGCTGGGAGCAAGACAGAGGGACAGAGCAGCTGCCCTCACTCTGCACTAAGCCACACACGTTCTCTTGCTTTGCAGGACTCGCTCTGTTCTCCCTGAGCACAGTAGAAATGCTGAGGGTTTATGACACCCAACAAAACTCTGCAGTGACCATGGGGGGACGTGTAAAAAGCCTGGAACTCCTAAGCTTCATTCACCATCTGTTATTTATCACTGAGAAAGCAAGTGCTGACAGCCCTTCTATGTTAGCAAAACCAGGACAGTCCCCACCGTTCCCTGACTGCACTTCATTAGGGCTGGGCTGACTTAGCGAGAGCCCGTGGGCAGAAGCCCTGCTTTTGGTTGCACATTTGGCCAGCACCAAGCAGGGCTCCAGCCACAGTGCTGAAGAAAATTCTCCTAGAAAAAGAAAAGGGTGTCTGTGTGTAACAGGGGAGGGTCTATGGGAGTTGGTTTGATTATTGTCAGAGGACTTTCCCCTGGCTTCTCACTGTCTTTTTTTTTTTTTTTCTCATGACACTGCCCCATGCTCAGGAAAAGCAAATGTCCAATGGCAGCTCCATCACCCAGTTCCTCCTCCTGGCATTCGCAGACACACGGGAGCTGCAGCTCTTGCACTTCTGGCTCTTCCTGGGCATCTACCTGCCTGCCCTCCTGGGCAATGGCCTCATCATCACCACCATAGCCTGTGACCAGCACCTCCACACCCCCATGTACTTCTTCCTGCTCAACCTCGCCCTCCTCGACCTGGGCTCGATCTCCACCACTGTCCCCAAGTCCATGGCCAACTCTCTGTGGGACACCAGGGCCATCTCCTACACAGGATGTGTTGCACAGCTGTTTTTGTTTGTCTTTTCCATTTCAACAGAGTATTTTCTTCTCACAGTCATGTCCTACGACTGCTACGTTGCCATCTGCAAACCCCTGCACTACGGGACCCTCCTGGGCAGCGGAGCTTGTGTCCACATGGCAGCAGCTGCCTGGGCCACTGGGTTTCTCTATTCTTTGCTGCACACGGTCAGTACCTTTTCACTGCCGCTCTGCAAGGGCAATGCCCTGGACCAGTTCTTCTGTGAAATCCCCCACATCCTCAGGCTCTCCTGCTCAGATGCCTACCTCAGGGAACTTGGGCTTCTTGCGGTTAGTAGATTAGTAGCATTTCTGTGTTTCATTTTCATCGTGCTGTCCTATGTGCAGATCTTCAGGGCCATGCTGAGGATCCCCTCTGAGCAGGGACGGCACAAAGCCTTTTCCACGTGCCTCCCTCACCTGGCCGTGGTCTCCCTGTTTGTCAGCACTGGTGCATTTGCCTACCTGAAGCCCCCCTCCATCTCTTCCCCATCCCTGGATCTGGTGGTGTCAGTTCTGTACTCTTTGGTGCCTCCAGCACTGAACCCCCTCATCTACAGCATGAGGAACCGGGAGCTCAAGGATGCCCTGAGGAAACTGATGACTGGATTATTTTCTGAAGCAGTAAACTACCCATCATCTTCTGCATAACAGTTACAGTGTAAATTGTTGCAAGCCCAGCCCGTTTTCTTTATTTTATGTTGCCGCTTGTGGTTTTTCACTTGATAATATTGTCATCCCCTTTCCATTTCACTGTCTTCTTTGTTTACTGAGGGGCTGTGTAAAAGAGAAGCTTTGCTATATCTGTGTTTAAACAAATTAAAAGGCCTCACAGACTCTAGTTTTTACTGAGATCCTTTCACCAAGTTGTGTTTGGAGCTGCAGGGACAGTTCCTGTGCATGGGTGGAGGGGAAAAGAGTCCAGCCTGGCAGCCCTGCCAGGGAGCAGCAGCTCTTGGCCTTCCAGAGCTGTTCTTGTTCCACTCCCACACTCTCCTTCTCATCCCTTGTGTTGGTGCAAGGCCTGAGTGCTCTGGCAGCCTGGTCACCGTCCTGCTGTGTGTGAGTCCTGTGAGCGCAGGCAGGGACAGGCAATGGGCACTTGTGGGACAGAGCTGGCCTCAGAACAGCCTTTCCACGAGAAAGGTGAAAGGCCTAGGTCTTCATTCAAACTTTTTCTCAAGGAAATTCTGAGAAAGTGGCCTGAAGATCAAAACACCAGGGCACAGCTGAACAGTGTGTGTGTGCAGGGCTGGGCACTCAGCAGTGTCCTCTCACAGCCAGGCCTCCTGCCAGAGACCTGCAGGACCAGCAGAGCAGGGTCTGGGCTGTGCCCGTGTGCACTGGACCCCCAATGCAATCTGCCCCAATCATCAAGGACCAATCCCTCACAGCCTCCATGTCCAGCACTGGCCTCTCACCCCAGCTCAGAGAGGTTCTTTCTCCCTCCATGGAAAGACACTGAATGAGTAGGTCAGAAGTCCATCTTTGCATTGTACAAATGAGATGTGAGAATGAATGTCATGTACATTAGGCGAGATGAACCCAAGTAAGCACAAATGCTGTCAGGTATTCTGGGGGTACCATTTTGCACCTGGGACACGGCAACCTTGGCTGTACAGACAGACTGGGGAATGAGATGCTGGAGAGCAGCTCTGCGGAGAGGGTTCTGGGGGTTCTGATCGACAGCAAGTCGAACATGAGCCACCAGTGTACCTGCAGCCAAGAGGGACCCGTGTCCTGGTGCATCCAGCACAGCACGGCCAGCCGGCCAGGGAGGAGATTGTCCCGCTCTGCTCTGCACTGGGGCAGCCTCACCTGGAGCATTCACTGTGTGCAGGGCTGGGGACACAGGATAAACAGGAGATAAAGCTACTGGCGAGTGTCCAGAAGAGGCTACGAAGTTGGGGAAGGGTTTGGAGGGGGCAGCATCTGAGGAGCAGCTGAAGTCACTGGGTTTGTTCAGCCTGGAGGAGACTGAGATCTCTTGGCGGTCTACATCTTCCTCACAAGAGGAGCTGGAGGGGCATGAACTGGACTCTTCCCTTAGTGACCAGTGACAGAACCCGAGGGAATGTCAGGAAGATGTGCCAGGGGAGGGTCAGTTGGACATGAGGAAAAGGTTCTTCACCCAGAGGGTGCTGGACACTGGAACAGGCTCCCCAGGGAGGTGTCACGGCCCCAACCTGACAGTGTTCAAGAAGAGACTGGACAACGTCCTCAGACACATGGTGTGAACTGTGGGGTGTCCTGTGCAGGGACAGGAGTTGGCCCCGATGATCCTTGTGTGTCTCTTCCAACTGAGGACACTCTATGATTTTATGATGCCTTCTCTTTGGTATTTTCTTTTTCATTATCATAGGTATAATTTTTATTACTGCATATTTTCATTTCAATTTTTTAAATGTCATTTTTAAATCTTTGGTCTATTTTTTTAAATTCCAATGATTAAACTGTTTTTAAGTCAACGCATGAGTGTTCTCTACTGTTACCCTTCCGGTTCTCTCCCCTGTCCCGCTGCGGGGAGGGAGCGAGCGGCTGCGTGGGCTCAGTTACCGGCTGGGGTTCAACACGACGGTCCTTTCTCCAGCCCTTGTTCCACCCCATGGGCGTCAGGCTCAGGTCCCACACGATCCAATACGTCCTCACCAACCACCGCTCCCCTGCCCACCCTTTGATGTCACACACACACAGTTGCCCTCAGCCCATGGGCCGCCCTGTGAAATGTCCATAAAATGTCACAACTCCCCGTTGAGCTCATGGAGTCCGTGGCTTTGGGCTCCATCTGTTCCGTGGCCACTCCGGACAGCACAGGTGTCTGTTCCGTGGGGTCACGGGCACCAAACCCAGCTCGGGTGGGAACCAAGAGGGTCCCCTCGTGTTCAGAGCCCAAAGCGCCACCTGCAGCATCTGCCTGTCCTTTTGAGTGCCCAGAGCCTCCTTCTTGGGGCCCAAATCCTCATGTTCGGGGTCCCA
This sequence comes from Caloenas nicobarica, assembly GCF_036013445.1. NCBI lineage: Eukaryota > Metazoa > Chordata > Aves > Columbiformes > Columbidae > Caloenas > Caloenas nicobarica. The sequence goes on from NC_088274.1 coordinate 866,729, forward strand.
ACGTGTCTTTTATCACCCACGGCCTCTGATCAGGGCCCACAGTTTCATGTTTGGGTGGAGCTCGTTGCCTGGCAACAACCAACCGGAAGTGTCTGGGGAGTCAGGGGACCCAGGACAGCCAATGGCATTTGGGGAGGCGGGGCAAGTCATGTGATTGATAGGTAACCAGCCAATCCAGCTTTGAGGCCTGCAGGAAAGGTGGCGAGAGCTGACCGAGCTGGGCAGCGTTCAGGGGCGGCCCGTGCTGGCTGCACCAATCACAGCTGGCGGGAGTGCAGCACATGGGTGATTGACAAGCGACCTGACCCATCACCTGATAGGAGGAGTCCGGGACAAATCCCAACGAGCCAATCACAGGAAACATCACCTCAGGGGAGGAGACTGACAGCCCTCCCGCCCAATGGCGGCGCAGCCCAGGCTGAGGAGGCGGCGGCTCTGCGGGCGGCCAGGCTGAGCTTTGCCGTGGCGCCCGTGGAGCTGCCCCAAGGCTGAGCAGCCCCCGGCCCAGCCCTGGGGCCCTTTTTCCTGCAACTGGGGCCCTGGGGATGTTGTTGCTGCATCTGGCTCAGGTGTGCGTGGGCTGCTCTGGCCTTGTTCTCCTGGGCGGGGGAAATGGTACCGAAAAGTCGGCAAAAAGGTTCTTTAACACGGTTTGAAAGTGGTAAAAGCAGCACTTTTGTTACAGCGCCGGACACTCGGAAGATTGCTCCTCTGATCGAGCGTGTGTGTGATTCGCACTTCTTGGTATTTCTTACATACACCTCTTGCATATTCATTTGTTTCTCCCACTTAGTTAATGCATCAAACATAAATTATTTCCATAACCCCGCCATAACTTTGCTGAAGTCCATCCTTGGTACTCGAGAGTCTTCATCAGGGTCTCTGGTGTCCCCGGTTTCTCCCCAGCTGCTGCCCCCCTGGTGTCGGCTTCTTGACCTGATTGCTTGATTGTGCATTTTCCCCTCTTGCTGTCTTTTTGTCCTTTTTTTTCTTTCCTTTCTGTTCTGTTCCCGGTCCCATCTTTTCTCACCGTATCCCCCTGTCCAGCTGCTGCCCCTTCTTTCCTCTCTCTCTTGCTCTGTTTTTCCTCTCTCCATCTCTCTGTCCCACTGCCCACCACAGTTGTTTATTCCTTCAGTGCTGTCCCGCCCCCTGTTCCTTTGCCCTTTCTCTGTCACTCCATCCCAGTCCCGGTGTATTTTTAATTTGTTTTTTCATCTCAGTCCTGAACCATTACCACTTCTTCTCTTCTTCCACCCCTTTGTCCTGCTCCCTGCCCCTGTCTTTGTCTCTCCTTCCCTTTGTTCTGCTGCCCATCTCATTTTCCCTTCCTGCTCCAGCTCTCTGTCCTGCTCCCTGCCCCTCTCATTCCCTCTCTGTTTCTCTGCCCTTCTCCCTGTCTGTCCCCCGCTCTGTTTTGCTGTCCTGCTCCCTCTGTAGTTTTTCCACTCTCTCTGTCACTCTCTGCTGCTCCCTGTCACTTTCATTTCTCACTCCATCTCTGTCCTGCAGCCCAAAGCTGCTTTTTGGTCTCCATCTCTGCCCTGCTGCCCAGCCCAGGCCTTTTTACCTCTATCCGTGCCCTGCTGCCTGTCTCTTCTTTTTGTCTTTCCCTTCGTGCTGCCTCCATTTTTTCTCTGTCTGTGTTGCCCTGTCCTGCTCCCTGTCTTTGTGTTTCTCTGACCATCCTTGTCCTGCTCCCTTTCCTTCTTACTTTCTCTCCCTGTCCCATGTCCCTCTTCATCTCTTTTTTTCTCTTCTATCTTTCTCCCTGTTCCTGCTGATTGTTTCTCCATGTATATCCTGTTCCCTGCCCCTTTTATCCTCTCACTGTCCCTCTGTCCTGCTGCCTGTCCCCATCTTTTCTCTCTTTATTCTTGCCCCGCTGCCTGTCCCATTGCTTCTGGCAATCGACCCCTGTCCAGCTGGCTCTGCCTTTTACTCTTTGTCTCTTCCTCTTTGCTGCTTCTCAGCCCTCCTTTCCTCTTCCTCCAGCTCACTGTGGGTTTTCTCCCTTTGTCAGTCTCTTCATCCCCATCTGACCTTCCCTTTCTTTCTCAGTCCCTTTGTTCTGCTCTCTCTCCTTCCTTTTCTCCATCTGTACATCCCCCTCCCTGTCCCTGTCTTTCTCTACCCAACTTTTCTTCTTCTCCTTCCCATCCCCTTGTCCCTCTGTCCTGCTCCTCCACCCTCCTCTTTCTTCCTCCCTGTCTCATTGTGGCTCCTCGTCCCTATTTCTCTTGATCTCTCCATCTCTCCAGCCTTTTCCCTGTGTGTTTCTTTCTCCCTGGGCTCCTCTATCTTCTCTCTTGTCTGATTTGTCTCTTTCTGGTCCTCTGTCCTTCTCCCCAGCAGCTTCAACTGAATGACCAGGTGTCACTGTGCTCTGGTATTTACTGAGCGCTGCCCTGGGGAAGATCTGTGTCTGTAGGGCTGGGGATCATTTAGGAGCTGGTCTCCTCCTGCAGACGGCAGAGCCGGGTGTAGTTGTGGCAGAGGTTGTTCTCAGCTGCTGCTCTGTGCAGCTTGGGGAAAGAGCCGGCTGGGGGCCTTCTTTTGAAGGAAGGTTTCTTGTTCTGCGGTCACTGCTCCTCGGGACCCTGCACAGGAGCCGTGTCGGGGTCTGCAGGGATGGGTGGGACCTGCTGTGATTCCTTGTGAATGTGAACTGAACTTGTCCTGGTGTCCTGGAATTAATCCAGACTGACTGTGGATGTTTTTCTTACCAGCTCCAGTGTCAACCTACGTGCTCGGCGCAAAAGAACAAGAGACCTTGTGCTGTTTTCCAGATGTCAGTGGCTGCAAATCAGCTGAGAACATCATTGCCTTAGGTAACGGGGCAGGTGGTCTGTGATCAGGGGTGTGGACTTGCATGGCGCTGCTTTCATGAATGTTTTCTGGTCTTGCCACTTCAAAGCCCTTCCATTTCCTGGAAATTTTAAGACGGCATTTCTTATTCTGAGGTTCAGACTGGAGTTGGACTTAATGTTGAGTGGCTGATATAATGGGCTCCATAAAATAAGAACAAGAATCTTGCTTTTTTGTGGTGTTTTTTTTTCTCACACCATCTGAACTTCAGTAAGCAAGAGGAAGAGTGGTTGACAGAGTCTGTTTTCTGAGAGTAACATGTTCCTGTACCTTTCCAGTCTTTCTATGGTGCAAGACTTCTGCCCTTGCAGAGAGGACTGCAAAACCCACTCCTGTCAGGTTGGACTTTGTCTCCCAACGTGGTGCAGCCTCTTCCATTGTGACATCACCCACTGCCGCTGATATCACAAAGCAGCATCAGCACTGAGGTCAGCACAGCAGGGTATAAAAACAGGGGTCTCCCTGAGCCTTTGTCACTCTCGATCTGGAGGGAACTGAGATCGCAGAGCTTCTGGTTTACTCGTGAGCGAGTCAGATGCTTGTTGCCTGCACCTCAGCAGGTACCAAGAGACAGACGGAAAAGGCTGAAGATCTGAACGGGTATGTTAAAAAATCTTCCTCCCCTTTGCCCAGGTGTTTTTTCAACCTCATCAGCTGGGGTGGGTGGAGGGTGGACAGGAGAGGAACACGAGGGCAGCCTGAGAGCTCGCTCTGGAGCTGGTGGAAGGCAGCAGCCGCCTTTCAGCCTCTTCATGACCACAGGGGCAAGGCCCAGAAAGCCTTTGATCTCTGCAGAACGAGGGACAGGTCTATTTTGGATCGCATGGAGGGAGTCCCAAGCAGTGGCCCCGATACAGCCTGCTGTAGGGGCACAGGCTGAACCTTCTCTTGAGAGGGTGGAAAAGAGGATCAGCACAAGTGCCCATCGGGTGGTGGGCAGGAGAAACAGCATTCGTCATGTGCCTTCCATTTCCAAAGAATACCTGTCCAGCCCAACAGACGGGAAGTGTGGCCACAGCTCTTGTTGCAACTCCTGCTCTTAGTCCAGAGTCAATCTTGAGCCCTTTGTCCCTAACAAAACAATTGCTGCCGTGACAAATCCCCCACTGGTGCAGCTGGTGACAACCCCAGCAGTGACTCGAGCTGGTGCAGGACCAAGCCAACGCACACGCCAGGAACGCCAGGCTCAAGGGCTGCAGTCCCTGCTGCTGCTCTCCAGTCTGCTGCTGATCTGCACGGGAACCGCCAGCTTCACCAGCCTTTTCCTCCTTGTTGCTCTGCAGGAAGATGAAGGCAGTGAAGGCAACAATCCTGGTGCTGCTTCTGGGCCTGTTCTCTCTCGGTGAGTCTCTGCAGAGCTCCGACCTGAGGACGGTGCTTTAGGATGAACTCAGGGCTCCATCCTGCCCTGGTCTGCTTCCCCCGCTGTGACCAGAGGAGCTCAGCTGAGAGCAGAAAGTCCCCGACAGAGCTGTGCCAGTCCCTGCTCCAGCGGGACGGGTGTAGGGGTGAGGAAGGGGTGACTTGTCTTCTCCAGGAGGGCTAAGCCAGTTCTCTTCAGCCGAGGGAGAGGCCGTGGCTGAGCTCTCCTGCCCCAGGGGGATGAAAATGTTCTGCAGGACAAGGAGCACAGTCCAGGGCAGGGAACGTCCATCTCTTGCGGAGCCCATACGCCATGATGGCCACTGTCAAAGACAATAAGAGGAGAGACAACAATGGCACTTGGGAGAGACACAGAAAGGGGAGAGGGCAGCCCCAGGCACAACCCAGCCTTAGACCAAGTTCTAAGCTCTGGTGTGTGTCTGACAGGTGTTTTCCATGTGGGACGACTTGGCGCCTTATCGCTCTGGAGCACTGCAGTGGAATTAGGAGACCTGATTGAAACTCAACCCCTGCCAGACCAGCTCCGTAAGCTCCAGGAACAGCTTTACAATCTGCGCTGGAGCGCAAAGGATGTGGCTGAGCGGGCTCTCCATGAAGGCGTGAAGCAGGGAAGGCTCCCAGGCTTTACCAGACGGGTAAGGGCACAAGGCAGAAGGATCTCCTCAGGGGTTTTATCCTCCCTCCGGCACGTATCCTACTCCATTCCCTGTCACAGCCAACAGGCTGGTGCTGCTGGAACAAGTGCTGTCATGGCCACGCTTCCTTGTCTGTCCATGCTGCCTGGCCTGGGGCCTCTCCACGGGAAAAGCCCCTTCCCGCAGCTCCAGCATTCAGAGCACTGGAGTGAGCAGCCCCCCCTTTCTGATCCTATCGATCACAGCAGAGCAAACCTGGGAGGCTTCCGGGCAATTTGAGTGTTCCTTCCATCTGATATGGGCCTTGTCCCGTTCACCTTGGCTGGCCTTGCAGGGGAGCTGCTTGCCCCCTTCCTTTTCCTTCCAACAGGCGCTCTCCTTTGTGTTCCTTCCCAGGCGGTTCAGGAGATCATCAATGAAGCCCTGGAGAAGCTGGAAGAAATGCAGGTTCCAATGCCTGATTACGCCCTAAAATCATCAGGTACCATGACACTGTACAAACAAACCAGTTCCAAAGCGCTTCCTGTCCAGATTGACAAGATGGCCATTGGAACGTGCCCAGGGGTAGGAGAGAAGGGGCGAGAAGTCAAGGGTCACCTTGTGCCCTAACAAGTGCCCTCACTGACAGAGCCTGCAATGGGCCAGACTCCATGGGAAGCACAGAAAGCCTGGTTCACATTCTTGTCTTTTTCCACAGCCCCAGGACTCCCTGCTGTGTGTTCTAGAGGGGTCATTCCCGTAAGAAAGAGAGGAACCCACTGTAGGACATGGATGACAACTGAGAAGCTTTTTCAAGTCAACAGTGCAATATTCCTCCCAACACTGCCTGATGATTCTGCTCATGTTTTAATTTCCAGGGGCTGCTGTCATTCATTCGAGGACTTCTCCATCCCTCCGGAATGACAAAGCCAAAGTCTTCCTGTACTCCATGCCGGTGATGGATTACATGAGGTCCCCTGAGCTTGTTCTTGAGGTAGGAGCACCAAGAAGCAGTAAAACAGAGGTCAGGAGGATGAACCACACACGCTGCTCTGGAGTTGCCTTTCCCCCCGTCTTTGCACCTCAAAGCTTCTTCTCCTGCCTCCTTCTTGCATGGACCTGCTCTCCTCCTGTGTCTCCCTGCTGAGTATTTCCTGTCCCAGAGAGCCCCAGGTTCTCGGTGGGAGCTTCTACCAGGCCAGGCTGCTCCTGCAGTCTGTGTCTGCCCAGTCGCTGTGCAAACTGTCAGCACGGCACAGAAGGAGAAGGGCAGAGGTGCCTGCAGAGCTCTGGGAGAGGGCCAGGGCAACCTTCTCCATGTCAATGTAGTTTCTTCTTCTTTGTTCAGCCAGAAAATCATCCTGGAAGCTGCTGGCCCTTCCCAGGAAGTCAAGGACAGGTCTTCATCAAGCTGTCTGAGCCAGTGATTCCCAGAGCAGTCAGCATGGACCATGTCTCAGGGACAGCGTTCCATGGAGAAAGTGTCTCTGGAGCGCCAAAGGACTTTGCTGTCTACGTAAGTGATTTCTCTGGAGTGGGGGGCAGGGGGTTGCACAGCATTTCTAAGCAGGGGGTGAAGGTGGTTCTGAGAGTGGAGTGGCCTGAAGGTTCCTCCTGGCTCTCAGAACAAACAGGCTCCTTGGAGTCGCTCCCTTCCCATTGTATTCCTCTTTTATTCAATGGACCACTCTAAAAGAAGCTTCTGGGGCAAGAGGCTACTCCAGGAGCCATAGGGAAAAGGAGCTGGACAGTGCATGGTCCTAGACCTTCTTGGCTTCCAATGCCAGTGGCATTTGTGATCCTCAGGTTACCTCCCTCTCACTGGGAGCGTCTGCTCCTTTTCTGACTGGCAGCTTGGACTCACTGAGTAGGCAAGTGTGGCGTGCTGCCCACCTGCAGCTTCTTGTCTTTTCCTTGTGCTCATGGTCCTTGAACTACGTAGCTGAAATAATCCCAAACTGAAGTTCAGTCTTGCCATGATGCACCAGACGCTCTTGTTTTCTCCACCCCTGTCCTTCTGTAGGGCTTCAAGGAAGAACACGACGAGCAGGGAACATTCCTGGGACAGTTCACCTTCCTGGCAGTGCTGAATCCCAGTCAGACCTTCCAGCTGAAGGTATGGGGACAAAGAGGGGGGAGAACTGTAGGAGAGGAGGAGAAATGCGGCTGGATGGGGAGAGGCTTCCCTGCCAAAGGGCTACAGGCAGCCCTGTCCTTGAACGTGTGCCACGCTGGCCTTTCTTCTGATTTAACTTCCTGGTGGCAGATGGCTGGACTGTCGGTCTTCTTCTCTTTCATTTTGGGTTTAAACTTCAGCACTTAGAAGCGCCACAGTTGAAACTAGAATCAGCTTGACTGTCTGGACCCCAAGTGCACACAAGAGGCCACATCCCGTAGGATGCACGACTGCTGGTCTGCCAGTTAAAGACCAGAAATACTGGGCTTCCTGAGGATTCTGTTGGTGCTGGCAGTGAGCAGTGACAGGGAGGCCATTCTGTTTCCTTGGCTTTCTAGAGAAGACAATGAGCTGTTTTCCTGACACCACCACTGGGTCTTCTGACTGTGGAAGCCTGTGCCCCAAAGCAGGCGAGAACTTTCCAGCGTATTTGCTGAGGCATCTGGGTGCTGCTTCTTCCTTTACTAGTTCTCATGGCCCAACGAGGTAGAGCAGGACAAGGACATCTTGCCCACGACAGGTCCAAAGCCCTCGCGGGGCAGCTGGAAGGAAGCTGTTGAACGAGGCCGTCGCTGCGGCACTTCTGTCAGTGGTCACGTACCAGAGAGGAAAAGGCAACTCATTTCTTCTTGTCGTTTCAGAACGAGCTCCCTGGGGTTGTGAATTACATCCAGCTGCAAGTGCTGAGCAACTGGGGCCACCCAGACCACACCTGCCTGTATCGGTTCAGGGTGCACGGTGATCAGCCCAAAGACGGGGGAGAGGGGCCAGTTTCATCTATCAATAAATTCCATTAATGTTCACCAAGTTGAGTTCCAGTCTGCTTTGCCTGTGATGCTGACTGGTCCTCCCTGAGCTAACTGCAGCTCCCCATCCTTCTCTGAACCCATCAGCTTATGGGAGACTTCAGGAGTCCACAGCAAGATTTTCCTTATTAGGGAAAACAGGAAAACTCAGTCACAAATCTGCAGAAAGCCTGACATCCACATGCTTGCTGCCTCCGCAGGAACATCAGCAAGGCCCTGCCTGTACACCAAAGATTAAATTAATGGAGAGTTTTCCTGTGCAGGAAGCAACTAAGGATCTATGGAACCATCCGTTGTTACCTGTTTTCACAAGAGGCAGATGCTGCTTCAGTGTCCATCTTTCAGTGTGTTGCCAATGAGAAAATGGAAGTGTGTTTTTTTCTAAGAAGGACACCTTAACTGGAAAGTTGGTTCATGCCTCATTTGCCTCTCTGTGCCTATAATCGAATTAATAGCTCAGGAACCGTTACAGAGTGATTAGCAAAGCAATCTCAGGACACTTCAGAGATCACATAACCACATGAGTCTGTCTTTCCTTTTGACCCCGAGTTTCCCAACCCCAAGGCAGGAGCAGGCAGGGCAGTTGTGTGCTTGGGTGGCACCAGGGAGGAGAGAGCAGCAACAGCGCTTGGCACCCAGGGCTGGCAACAGCAATTTGTGCTCTGAGCTGGGGCTTAGTCCATGTGCAAGCCCAGCACTGATCCAGATACCAAACTGAGGGTGTCAGTTCATCCCCGCTGCCACACACACGCTGCACCTTCTTCCATCGCCTCCTCCCGATGAGCTGTTTTCCAGCCCCTTCCACCTCAGCCCAGCTCAGACACCTGCACTCTGGCCCAGGGCTGACTGGGGCTGGTGACCCTCGGGGCAGCAGCAGGAACCGCTCTGACCCTGGTTGTGGGGCTGTCCCTGGGCTGAGCCCTCGGGCCCAGGGCTGCTGAACTGGGCCATGGTGGGGCCAGGGGTGCCAAGGTCGACAGGTCCCCCCAGCCTGTCTGTGCTGGAGATACCTGCTCCTGCAGCAGCCCTGGTCCTGGACTTGAACCTGCTCCATCCTCATCCAGAAGTACACATTTGTTTGGCATTTTCTTAAAACTGAAGATAATTCAGGTAGAGGGAGAGCCTGTTTAGAAGTTTGAGTAGTTTGGGGACAGAGGCCAGTTGGGGGCCAGGGCCCTCAGGGGTGGGGGCTGTTTCTGCCCTGTGCCCTTGGCCTGGCGCTCACAGCTGGGAAGGGACTTTCCAAAATCCTGCTGGAAGGAGCCAGATGTGCCCACCCCCGGCACAGCCTCAGGGTCTGCTGCCAACCTGCCTTCAGATCATCTCTCCATAGAATCATAGGATCGTTTTGGTTAGAAGAGACCATCGGGTTCATGGAGTCCAAACATAACCCAACTCTAGCACTAACCCATGTCCCTAATGACCTCCAGTCTAAACCTCCCCTGGCACAACTTGAGGCCATTTCCTCTTGTCCTCTCACTTGCTCCTTGGGAGAAGAGACCAACACCCTCCATGCTCCAACCTCCTTTCAGGCAGTTGTAGACAGCGATCAGGTCTCCCCTCAGCCTCCTGTTCTCCAGGCTGAACCCACGACTTCCCTCAACTGCTTTTCATCACACTTGTGCTCCGGCCCCTCAGCAGCTTTGTCGCCTCCTCTGCACTGTCTCTAGTGCCTCAATGTCCTTCTTCTGATGAGGGGCCCAAAACTGGACACAGGATTCAAGCTGCGGCCTCACCAGCACTGAGTACAGTGGCAACAATAAAGTGTGGCTGATGTTCTCTCTTGACCACGCTCCCTTCCCCACTAAGGAAAAGGAAAAGGAGGAAAAGGGAGAGAGACTTACCAGTTGGAAAGTTTTAAAAAACAAAACAACAAAAATGAAAACTTTTGTCATAATACTAACAATGAGACAAATAAGGCAAAATATACAAAACCAATATTGTATTTCCCAGAGTAGCCAAAATGCTGCCACAGGGGCTGGTGTCACAGCAGAGGCTGCAGGGAAGACATCAGGAAGTCCTGGACTGGACTCGGCAGTAGACAGGAACTGGATTCAGGGATGCAAGGACTGGAACCAGGATCAGGGTTGCAGGCAGGAGAACGGGCAGGCTCCTCTTGAGATGCCGGCCATGGACCAAGAGCCTGACACCCTTGTGATCTCCCAGCATTAAACTGTGCATGATGTGGATGGCATGGAACAACTCGTTTTTCAATTGGTGTCACTTGTTCTATCCACCCCTCCCTGCAAGTACAACCCCCTCACTTATGGGACATAAGAGATTCACCAGCGATGTTGGCTGCAATAGCAATAAGATCTAGTCCTAGGCCTCTTCTGCATACCAGCCCTACTGTTAGCTCAGTACAACTGTCAATATTGGCCGTTGTCAGCTCTGGAGCAGACAGTGTTTGAAAAACATGCAGTCAACTGCAGAAATATGCAGTTACTTAGAAGAGCTTAAGCTGAAAGGAAAATTCACTAGAAGACAATTAGTCTTGTTTTAACGAAAAGCAGGACAGCCCTCATCACAGTCTGCACCTTCCTCAGAGAGGCAGCAGAGGTGAGGGGCCGAAGTCCTGTCTCGGGTGACCAGTGAGAACAGGACAGGTGGAAATGGAATGAGGCTGCATCAGGGCACATTCAGACTGGACATTAGGAGAAAGCTCTTCACTGGAGGGTGGTCGGTCACTGGAACAGGCTCCCCAGGGAAGTAGTCACGGCTCCCAGCCTGTCGAAGGTCAAGGAGTGTCTGGACGATGCTCTTTGTCTTGTGGTTTAGTGTTATGTGGTTGTGCGAGCAGCGGGGAGGTGGACTCACATCTGGAATATTGTGTCCAGTTCTGGGCCCCTCAGTTCAAGAAGGACAGGGAACTGCTGGAGAGAGTCCAGCGCAGGGCCACAAAGATGATTAAGGGAGTGGAGCATCTCCCTTATGAGGAAAGGCTGAGGGAGCTGGGTCTCTTTAGCTTGGAGAAAAGGAGACAGAGGGGTGACCTCATCAATGTTTATAAATATATAAAGGGTGGGTGTCACGAGGATGGAGCCAGGCTCTTCTCGGTGACAACCAACAGTAAGACAAGGGGTAATGGGTTCAAGCTGGAACACAAGAGGTTCCACTTAAACTTGAGAAGAAACTTCTTCTCAGTGAGGGTGATGGAACACTGGAACAGGCTGCCCAGGGAGGTTGTGGAGTCTCCTTCTCTGGAGACATTCAAAACCCGCCTGGACGCCTTCCTGTGTAACCTCACCTAGGTGTTCCTGCTCCGGCAGGGGGATTGGACTAGATGATCTTTCGAGGTCCCTTCCAATCCCTAACATTCTGTGATTCTGTGATTCTGTGACTCGTTGATCCTTATGGGGATCTTCTAACTTGAGATATTCTATGATTCTGTGATGTTCGAGCTCAAGAATAGTCCATCCCAGACCCATTTGTGTGTGTGTGTGTTTGTCTCTTTCTGGGCTAACTGGGGAGATGAGGAGATGTCTGGGAGGGATCTAAACCTTACATGTGTCATATGGATGAATATTTTCCTCTAACACAGTCAAGAGTACAGAGAGACATGGCGAGGTTGGGGAGGTGAGGAGCAGGTTCTCCATACAGTGATGGACCTCAGGCAGACTGCTGCTCCTTCCTGTCCACACCTCCTCAGGGGACACTCTGCAGCAGTATCAATGGGAGAATTCTCCTGTCACTTCTTCTAAGTGCTCTTTCTGTACCTTCCTCCTTCACTCCACCCTTGAAACTTATCTAATTAAGCGTACAAGTGTTGAAGAACAGATGTACACGATGGAAGCGACAGGGCTCTATCAGTCTTGTGTGATAACTGCCAGTCCCAGGCAGATACCTCATGTACACCGGGACCTCTGGAGGTTTGCACTGCGGGCTTATGGTCAGACCATGGAGCTCTGCCTGAAAACAAGAGAACTGCTCTCAGTTCTTCAAAAAACAAACAAACAAACAATACAAAACCACAACTTACTCATCAGCTAAAATGATTCAATATTTTAAATAAAATGTCCATGAATTTCTGTCCTGCCAAAATATGGATTTTTACTATATGTATGAATTGCAGGAGAAGACATATTGTAGTTACCCTGTGCTTGTATTTCCAGAACTCTGCCTATGAGACTGTGTATTTAATCCCCCTGAACATCCAGGTGTTTCTACCTGTCCTTATTCAACCCACCTTGTCTGCAGTCATCTCTTCAGAAGCCTGTCTGGACATTTGCACTTTCCATTGCTCTCCAGAGGTTCTTCTCCTCTCACTCTTTGCTCATTCAGATCCTTCTCACCTCTCTCCCTGCTTTGAGCTTCAGGCAGGTAAAGCTGAATTGTTTTTCAGCCATTGCTCTCATACTCCCTGTAGGCAACTCTACAGTTGTGGTGATGGACCTCACTGGAAGTTGCTTAAACTAACGATAGAGTATATTTTATTGTTCATTATGTTCAGTTGTGTTTTCTTTCTCATTATCTTTTTTGCTTTCTGACAATTAAAAAGCCTCTTTGTGCCTATTTAAATCTAGATCTCTAAGGAAAGCATGCAGTAATTCGTGCAGAGAAGCTGTAACAATCAGGTGCAAACTTGAGTGGAGAATCTGATGTAAAGAAAAGTGATGCAACTGCCAGGGGGCCAATGATCGAAACAGAAATTTGGAGAGGTGAGGAGCAACAGTCTCTGGCAGGAGGCCTGGCTGTGAGAGGACACTGCTGAATGCCCCAAACCTGCAGGCCTACAGTTTTTCGCTTTTTCGATCTGTCAGCCACTGTAATGGAAATGTCCTTGAGAGAAACTTTATAAGAAGACCTAAACCTTCACGCCCTGCCCATAGGAGATCATCTTGCCATCTGGAAAGGCTGCTCTGAGGCCAGCTCTGTCACAGCAGTGCCCATTGCCTGTCCCTGCCTGCGCTCACAGGACTCACACACAGCAGGACGGTGACCAGGCTGCCAGAGCACTCAGGCCTTGCACCAACACAAGGGATGAGAAGGAGAGTGTGGGAGTGGAACGAGAACAGCTCTGGAAGGCCAAGCGCTGGTGCTCCCTGGCAGTGCTGCCAGGCTGGACTCTTTTCCCCTCCACCCATGCACAGGAACTGTCCATGCAGCTCCAAAAGGTCTTGGAGAAAGAATCTCAGAGAAAAAAGTCACTACAGAGCCCGTTATTTTGTTTAAATATTCAGAGAACATGGGTCCATATTTATACAGCCAGGGGGTTGAAAAGGAAAAGCAGAGAGTGAATTAGAAAGGGGATGACAAAAATATAATGACTGATTAAAAAATAAACACCACCAACACAAACACACACACAAGACTGGGACTCCAGAGAGTTACAGTAAAACTGTTATGTGTTAAAGAGAAGATGACGGGTAGTTTATTCTTTTTGAAAAGCATCCTGCCATTAGTTTCCACAGAGCACCCTTGAGCTCCTGGTTCCTCATGCTGTAGATGAGAGGGTTCACTGCTGGAGGCACCAAAGAGTACAGAACAGACACCACCAGATCCAGGGATGCGGAAGAGATGGAGGGGGGCTTCAGGTGGGCAAACATGGCAGTGCTGACAAACAGGGAGACCACAGCCAGGTGAGGGAGGCACGTGGAAAAGGCTTTGTGCCGTCCCTGCTCAGAGTGGATCCTCAGCACGGCCCTGAAGATCTGCACATAGGACAGCACGATGCAAATGAAACACACAGAAATTAAACAGGCACTAAAGACAATAAGCCCAACTTCCCGGAGGTTGGAGCGAGAGCAGGAGAGCTTGAGGATCTGGGGGATTTCACAGAAGAACTGGTCCAGGGCATTGCCCTTGCACAGTGGCAGTGAAAATGTATTGGCCGTGTGCAGCAAAGAATAGAGAAACCCAGTGGCCCAGGCAGCTGCTGCCATGTGGACACAAGCTCTGCTGCCCAGGAGGGTCCCGTAGTGCAGGGGTTTGCAGATGGCAACGTAGCGGTCATAGGCCATGACCGTGAGAAGAAAATATGCTGCTGTAGCACAGAAAAGAAAAAAAAAGAGCTGGGCAGCACATCCTGTATATGAAATGGAGCTGGTGTCCCAGAGGGAATTGGCCAAGAACTTGGGGAGAATGGTGGAGATGGAGCCCAGGTCAAGGAGGGCGAGGTTGAGCAGGAAGAAGTACATGGGGGTGTGGAGGTGCTGGTCACAGGCTATGGTGGTGATGATGAGGCCGTTGCCCAGGAGGGCAGCCAGGTAGATGCCCAGGAAGAGCCAGAAGTGCAAGAGCTGCAGCTCCCGTGTATCTGTGAACACCAGGAGGAGGAACTGGGTGATGGAGCTGCTGTTGGACATTTGCTGCCTCTGGGCATGGAACACTGTCACAGGAGCGAAAGACAGTGACACGTTAGGGGAGACATCTCTGAGCAAAATTAAAGCCATTTCTCATACACCCTCCCCTGCTCCACACCCCGTTGTCCTTTTCCGGACCTTCCTTCAGCTCCGTGGCTGAGCCCTGGGTGGTGCTGGCTGGAGGTGCCGTGAGGAGCAGGGCCTGTGCCCGCTGGCTGCCCAGGAGTCAGCCCTGCTCTGCACCAGGGGTCATGGGAACGGGGGACAGGGGACAGACCTGGGGTTCAAAGTTGTCACCTGAAACTGCTGCTGGTGAGAAGAGCCTGTCAGCATCTGCACTATCACCAAGAATGAAACAGGACGGTAAAATGAAATTTGAAATGTTTGTTTTTTTAAAGCTTCACAGAATCACAGAATGTTAGGGATTGGAAGTGACCTCGAAAGATCACCTAGTCCAATCCTGCAACTCCCCTGGAGAGTGTTCTTGGGTGTCAGAAACCCTCAGCATTTCTGCTGCACTCAGGGAGAACAGAGCGAGTCCTGCAAGGCAGGAGAATGCCTGTGGGTCAGTGCAGAGTGAGGGCAGCTGCTCTGTCCCTCTGTCTTGCTCCAGCTGCCCTGGGCTGGCACCTTTCTGAGATGGAGGCTGATCACACTGCCATGTTACCCTGAAAAGCCACCAGGCACTGCTGGGAGCAGAGGTTTGCAGGTTGGAAAAAAGGACAGGTCAGCCTAAGGCTGATGGGTTCAGCAGATGTGATGCTGCTGCTGTCCATGGGCAGAGGAGTGGCTGAAGGGATGTTCCGAGGCTTCTGGCAGATGTGCTGATCACTCAGAGTTGCAGTTCAGGAGTCTCAGTGACTTGTTAAAACTGGAGAGCTCCGTCTGCATTTATCCTTTCCTACACCTCCCTCCCCCCAGTCTTGGAATAGGAAATGTAAAGCACAGACTCAGGAAAGCTCCTTATCTTTATAGTAATACCTGTATAGATCTTCTCCTTGAAACCTCCAATTGGAACTAGTCTGCAGTGAGCTGGAGCTGTGAGTAGACCTGACCCACAGAGAACCCAGCAGCAGAAGGACCCTGCCGTGCCAGGGGTCGCTCCTTCCACCCACGGCTTCTCCCCTCAGTGTTGTTGGAATCTCCCCAAGCAGGCTGAGCGCTGACCCTGGCAGGCGGCAGAGTCCCTGCCCCGGCACAGCCCTGGGGTGCAGGGACCCTGCTCTGCAGGACAGCCCTGGGCACCCCCGCCTGCACATTTGCATTTACACCCCACAGCCATCCTTGGGAGAACGCAGCATTCATGTCTTGTCATTCTGACAGTGCAGAAGGCAATCCCTGCTCTGCAGCACATCCTCCTCCTCTGATCAGAGAATTTCTGAGAGTCGTACTTACATCTCTTGCAGGTTCTGTAATGTGAGAGCTTTCTGAGATCCTACCAAGATTTGCAGATGCATGCCCTGCAGCCACAGGCTTAATATCTGTGAAGATTTTTCTCCAAGTGAGTTCTCATGTGTCCTCCCACTCCAGACTGTGTTTCCCCTCTCTGTGCCTGGCTCCTGTCCCCTCGGTGCTGCAGGCAGAGCCCTCAGCCCTGCTGCGCTTTGCAGAGGAGCTGCTCCTGGGCAGAGCTGTCTCTCTGCAGCGCTGCCACTTGCCATGAGCTCCCTCTGTCCCAGGAGCCCAGCCCAGCTCAGCAGCACAGGAGCAGCCCATGATGTCCCTTTCTCTGGCCCCTCGCGGCTCCCTCCAGGAGTCCCTGGGGCTCCAGGGAAACAGCCTTTGAAACAATCTCAAGTAATCAGTGATGTAGATTTTCTCTCTTTTGCACAGACACTTCCTTCCAGCGTTGTGTTCTTTGTATTTAAAAATAAATTGGTATGAGAATCATCTTTTCTTCTCCCGTCATTAGACAGGACACAAGGAATGTTACAGGAAATGATCTAATTTCTCCAAGCTTGGGGAGGAATATCTTCAGTTGAGGGAATTTAGCCATTTGATTCTGATTTTATACTCCTAGGACTAGAGAGACATTCAGCAATCTTTGGCCATGTCATGTCAGTGCTCTGAAGTAAAGCCTTTGCACACATGGGCTCTTGGACACTTGGTACCAGGTTTCCTTGGGGCAGGTCAGAGCTGGGCTGGTGCCACAGCTGGGGTGGTTCAGCCCAGATGGGAGGCAATGTCCTCAGCCAGGGACCTGACTGGCTGAGCTGGAGCTGTCAGTGTTGCAGACAGAGCTGTGACATGGATGGAATAAACTTGCAAGGCAGGGTGGCGGAAGTTAGTTCGTCTGGTCTTCAAGGACAGCAGCTTCCAAGTGTAGCAACAGTCCAGATCAAAATTCAGTCTAGACCTGTGAGGCAATTCAAGGCTCCCATAATGAGCTGTTACTACTTCAAGAACAGTTAAAGGAGGAGCAAAGACAACGTGTAGCCATTGATGAAATTAAGAAGGGAAAGAAGTTATATTCTCTGTATCTCTTCCTCCGTCTTCAGCAACTTCTCCCATGCCTCTGTGACTTGAGACAGGAATATGGAGGAGAACAACCAGCAGTGGATGGGGATCAAGTCAGGGGTCACTGGAACTAACACAATCCTTTCCAGTCTACAAGACAGGAGGGGCAGCATCCCAGGAGCTGAGACAGCAGGACCATGTCACAGTGAGGCCACTCTCCACCTTCTTGGAAAGCTCATGGAGGCTGGGGAGACTCCCTGACCACTGGCAGCTCTCACACATTGTGTGCACTTCTCAAAAATGGCCAATGGGTGAGCAGGGGAACTAAGGGCTGTGCCCCAGAACATGTCCACTGGGACCCCATTTCTGGGTGTCTGGAAGAGAAGGTGACGGGATTTACCCAGGGCAGGTTGTGTCTGTCCATCCTCTTTGCTTTCTGTGAGGAAAGGACAGGGTTGCAGGACGTGGGGAGAGCAGTGGTGGTCTGTTACCTGGCAGTCAGCAAGGCATTCAGCATCATTCCCCACAATGTTCTTGTGTCCAAGGTAGGATATTATGGTCGGTATCAGTGTGTATGTGGATGGGTAAAAAACAATCTGGATGATTTGGCTTGGAAAGGTTCTACAGAAAGAGAGAAACTTCCCAATCATGAGGAAAGTCAAGTACTGGAAGCTGTTTCCCAGGAGCGCACATTCACTCTACCCCAAAAATTGCCCAAGATGTGTTTGGATAAAGCCCTGAGTAATCTGGTCTGAACCTGCTTTGAGCAGGAGTTCGGTCAGGACACCGCCTGAGGTCTCATCCAGCCTGAATGATGCTGTCCTTCCTTCCTCTTCGTATTTTCAGTTTAGGGACAGCTCTCCGTGTCTCCCTGAGTACAGGAATAATTCACATGAGGTGCGGGGCTGCTTTACGAGTGCACCTAAACAGCCCCTGGGAGACACAGAACAAGCTGCTCCTTCTTTGGGTCACCCTGCACAGAAGCAGAAGAGCCTGTGATTCTGCACCTGGGACATGGCAACCCTGGCTGTACAGACAGACTAGAGGACGAGATGCTGGAGAGCAGCTCTGCGGAGAGGGATCTGGGGGTTCTGGTCAACGGCAAGTTGAACATGAGCCACCAGTGTCCCTGGAGCCAAGAGGGACCTGTGTCCTGGTGCATCCAGCACAGCACGGCCAGCCGGGCAGGGAGGGGATTGTCCCGCTCTGCTCTGCGCTGGGGCGGCCTCACCTGGAGCATTCACTGTGTGCAGGGCTGGGGACACAGGAGAAAAGGAGATAAAGCTACTGGAGAGTGTCCAGAAGAGGCTACGAAGCTGGGGAAGGGTTTGGAGGGGACGGCATATGAGGAGCAGCTGAAGTCACTGGGTTTGTTCAGCCTGGAGGAGACTGAGATCTCTTGGTGGTCTACATCTTCCTCACAAGAGGAGCTGGAGGGACAGGAACCGAACTCTTCTCCTTAGTGACCAGTGACAGAACCCAGGGAATGTCAGGAGGATGTGCCAGGGGAGGGTCAGTTGGACATGAGGAAAAGGTTCTTCACCCAGAGGGTGCTGGACACTGGAACAGGCTCCCCAGGGAGGTGTCACGGCCCCAACCTGACAGTGTTCAAGAAGAGACTGGACAACGTCCTCAGACACACGGTGTGAACTGTGGGGTGTCCTGTGCAGGGACAGGAGTTGGAACCGATGATCCTTGTGTGTCTCTTCCAACTGAGGACAATCTATGATTCTATGATGCCTTCTATTTGGTATTTTCTTTTTCATTATCATAGGTATAATTTTTATTACGGCATATTTTCATTTCAATTTTTAAAATGTCATTTTAAAATCTGTGGTCTATTTTTTTTAATTCCAATTATTATACTGGTTTTATCTCAACCCCCAAGTGTTCTCTACTGTTACCCTTCCGTTTCTCTCCCCCATCCCGCTGCGGGGAGGGAGCGAGCGGCTGCGTGGGGCTCAGTTACCGGCTGGGGTTCAACACGACGGTCCTTTCTCCAGCCCTTGTTCCACCCCACGGGCGTCAGGCTGAGGTCCCACACGATCCAATACGTCCTCACCAACCACCGCTCCCCTACCCACCCTTTGATGTCACACACACACAGTTGCCCTCAGCCCATGGGCCGCCCTGTGAAACGTCCATGAAATGTCACAACTCCCCGTTGAGCTCATGGAGTCTGTGGCTTTGGGCTCCGTCTGTTCCGTGGCCACTCCGGACAGCACAGGTGTCTGTTCCGTGGGGTCACGGGCACCAAACCCAGCTCGGGTGGGAACCAAGAGGGTCCCCTCGTGTTCAGGGCCCAAAGCGCCACCTGCAGCATCTGCCCGTCCTTTTGAGTGCCCAGAGCCTCCTTCTTGGGGCCCAAATCCTCATGTTCGGGGTCCCAACGTGTCTTTTATCACCCACGGCCTCTGATCAGGGCCCACAGTTTCATGTTTGGGTGGAGCTCGTTGCCTGGCAACAACCAACCGGAAGTGTCTGGGGAGTCAGGGGACCCAGGACAGCCAATGGCATTTGAGGAGGCGGGGCAAGTCATGTGATTGATATGTAACCAGCCAATCCAGCTTTGAGGCCTGCAGGAAAGGTGGCGAGAGCTGACCGAGCTGGGCAGCGTTCAGGGGCGGGCCGTGCTGGCTGCACCAATCACAGCTGGCGGGATTACAGCACATGGATGATTGACAAGCGGCCTGACCCATCACCTGATAGGAGGAGTCCAGGACAAATCCCAACGAGCCAATCAGAGGAAACATCACCTCAGGGGAGGAGACTGACAGCCCTCCCGCCCAATGGCGGCGCAGCCCAGGCTGAGGAGGCGGCGGCTCTGCGGGCGGCCAGGCTGAGCTTTGCCGTGGCACCCGTGGAGCTGCCCCAAGGCTGAGCAGCCCCCGGCCCAGCCCTGGGGCCCTTTTTCCTGCAACTGGGGCCCTGGGGATGTTGTTGCTGCATCTGGCTCAGGTGTGCGTGGGCTGCTCTGGCCTTGTTCTCCTGGGCGGGGGGAAATGGTACCGAAAAGTCGGCAAAAAGGTTCTTTAACACGGTTTGAAAGTGGTAAAAGCAGCACTTTTGTTACAGCGCCGGACACTCGGAAGATTGCTGCTCTGATCGAGCGTGTGTGTGATTCTCACTTCTTGGTATTTCTTACATACACCTCTTGCATATTCATTTGTTTCTATGTCTCTGTGTTACTCGGTACCTGCAATGGGGCTCAGGTGAGGCTGAGCACGAGCCCCTGACCTTATCAACAGGTCGGAGAGGATGTTTTCTGTAACAGTTTTCTTGGAAACACAGGAAAATTTATCCGGATGACTTTAGTGGCAAGTGAAGAATTCAATGTCTTCGGTCTTTCCCTGACAATGGAACAGAAGTGGCAGGATGTATATTTCTCCGTGTGGGAAATACCAACAGATTGGTGTGGGAATATAAAATATTTTCTCTTTGAGCGTTTTCCCGTCATATCTCTGTCCTCCTAGTGCCTCTTGTTTATTCTTATTCTTATGTCCTGGCTGCAGTTGGATGCACTTCAGCCGAGTTTGTTAACTGGAGAGCTGGGGTTGTGGGCGAGCTCATACGGGACAGCTGCGTCAGGGAGGGAAACTACAAGTAGCGAGTGACAGAACCAGAGGAAATGGCCTCAAGTTGAGTCAGGGGAGGTTGAGGTTGGATCTGGGGAACAATTTCTTCCCCAAACGGCTGTGGGGCATTGGAACAGGCTGCCCAGGGCAGTGGTGGAGTCACCATCCCTGGAGGGGTTGAACAGACAGAGAGATGAGGTTCTCAGGGACGTGGGTTGGTGCCAGGTTTGGTTAACCGTTGGACTCGAAGATCTTGATGGTCTCTTCCAGCTAAAATGATTCTTGTCAGTGTTGAAATCATGCAGGCCATAAGTGTCCCTAACAAGTCTGTGCTCTGTCCAGAGTGGTCTGGACTTGCCAAACTGCAAGAACAACTGGACAAGCATCTCATCCCACAGCTTGTCATGGGTGATCCTGGTGTCATCCCCTCCCCATCATGTCTATGAAGTTGCCAACTGCAATAATCCTGTGGCCAGAAGTCAAAAGCCACGTCTCATATTCAGGGGTGAGCTGAAGTGAGGAGCAGCTCTGGACAGGCCTTGGGGTGGGAGGCCACACAGGCTTCCTCATGGTCCTGATGTCCCTGATGGAGCAGCATTAATTCTTCATTTTTTCCACTTCCTAGCTAGCAAGAGTAACCACAAGTGGTGGTTGTCTTCAGCTGAACCTTAATTTCTCCCTGTTTAGGAAAACGGTTCCTTAATTCAGTCTTTTGTGTATCTGCAGGGCCTTGAGACGGTTCGTGTGTGAGCAGCATGCGTGTGGATGTCAGGTTTTCTGCAGGCTTGTGACTGCTCTTTCCCCTCTGTTTGAAGGAGGAAAATCTTCATGTGTCCTTCCCAGGAACTAAAGAAATGCAAAGAACTGATGGAGAAAGAGGTGTCGAATGAGGAGGGAACGTCGGTTAGTTCTGACTGTAAATTTTCTTGGCTGTTGTTGTAGCAAGAAGTCTTAAAAATGAGTGCTGCAAAACTAGAGCTGCTTTGCCAAGTTGGACTGTGCTCAGTGATGAGTGGTGTCATTGTTGGTGATTCGTGAGTCTGAAGGATTGAAGGGCATTAGAATAACCTGCAAAGCCTGATCTGGGGTGTTTCAGTTGCGCTGGAGCATGGCCTGGACGTGAACAACTGTTTCTTCTTCCAATTCTCTTCTTTGCCCTCTGGCCTCTCTCCCAGTCGGCACGAGATGGGTGCAAATGTTCTGTGAGAGCAGCTTGGGGCCTGAGACACCGCTGCTGGGGCAGTGATGCTGACGCTTGTGCTGGGGCAGTGATGGAGGCCCCGGTAATCCCAGCAGTGATGCCATCCCCCTCATTTCTCCCCTGGGCGACCATCCCCTGCAGCGATACCCTCTGTCCCCATCCTCTCTCCGTGTCCGTTCCCAGCCCAGCTCAGCCGCCCTCGGGTTGGGCAGGGGCTGCGTTCACCCCCTCCCAGTCCACAAATGACACAGGCAGAGGTGCTGCAAAGCCAACACCCAACCGGTTTAATGAATGGAGCACGAAAGCGGGATCTGCGAAGGCTGGGGCTGGAGAGGGTGGGTGGGTGCAGGTCTCTGCCTCCACATCTCCTCTGGCTGTGGGTGCCACGGGACGGTGCTGGAGCGGTGTGTTATGGGTGGCCGTCCTGGTGGCTCTTTCCATGCCCATTTGCCTCCGTACAAAAACCGGCAGCTGCCCAGTGGCATCGGCAGAGTGTCCCGCTCCTCCTGGGCCGAGTTCTTCATGCGCCGCCGCTGTGGCCACTGCTGGGGTGAGATGGGCACCGAGTCCTCCTGCTCCTCAGCGCGGTGGGTGCAGCCGTGAGGCCCCAGGGCCCGAGGGATGGCGGGGAGTTGGCAGGAGGCGCGGCAGCCGCGGGGCCCGGGCAGCTGCTGCCACAGCCCCTGCGCTGGGATTGTCCCCGTGGGCACAGGCACAGCCAGCTCGGCTGCTGGGCTTTGGATCCCCCGGTGTTCAGTCCTGTGTCCCCCGGTGGCTGCGTCCTCAGCCCGGGTGGCGACGCTGCTCCTGGGGACGCGGGTCCCAGCGGGCGGTGGGGATGCCGGTGCTGTGGCTGGCAGCAGCAGGACGGGGTAGAGGTGGCGGTCCCAGGGCTGTTGGTACCAGGCCAGGAGGTGCTGGTTATGGAGTGGTGGTTCCCCTGGGTGACGGCAGGGTGCCAGGCAGGGCCGTGGCCTCTTCTCCAGGGTTGGGGCCGGCAGGGTTGCCAGGTGGAGGTGGCAAAGTGGCGCTTGGCAGGCCCGGGGCCAGCGCAGTCGTGGTGGCAGAGGGGGCTCCCGGTCACCATCACCGTCTTATCCGCTTCCGCGGGATGGTGTGAAGCGGAGCGGTGTCATGGGCCTCGGGAGCTCTCGCTGGCACGGGGCGCTTGGTCTTAATGGTCCGCGCGGCTCCCGCTTCCGGCAGCCCCTGGCAGGTGACGGTGCCCGGTGGCAGGGGCAGGCGGGTGAGCAGCACCCGGAGCTGCCTGCGCTGCAGCTCCTCCATGAGTTGGGCCGTGGAGGGCGGGTGAGGCTGGGGCGCAGGCGGGGGTCTGGCCAGGGGGCTGAGCAGGGGGACCTGCAGGGGGCTGAGCAGAGGCGACTCCAGAGAGTCCTGCAGAGGGTCCCTCCAGGGACTGCCCAGGGGACTGTCCTCTGAAGGTTCCCCAGAACTCTCTGGAGAGCTCTGCTCAGGGCTCTGCAGGGGACTCCTCTGCAGCCAGGGGGGCAGCTCTGTGGCCCCAGCGTCGTGTGTCCCCTGGGGAGCCGGCGATGGGGAGGCCATCACCCCCCAGAAGGGGTCAGTGTCCCCCATCATGGCTGTAGCCAGGCGCTCCTCCAGGCCGTCACCCTCTGCCCCGTACTCCCCGAAGCCTCCAGTGACAGGGGTGCTGCTGGCCAGGCTGTCGGGGCCATCGGGGAAGGTGGTGTCCCCGTACAGCAGCATCTCCGCTGTCACTGGCTCCTCCATGCAGCCGCCCTCTGCCCTGCGTTCCAAGAGGTGGGGGAGCTTGTTGAGGGTGGGGGTCAAGTGAGGGATGTCAGGGACATCAGGGATGGTGTCCTCACCACCCCTCAGTCCCCCAGCCACCACTAGCTCCTTGGGACAGCTGCCCTCTGCCACCTACTTGGGGAGGTCGGGGAGCCCCTCGAGGACCTCAGTGGTCATGCGGGGGCCGTGGGTGGTAATGCCGGCGTCCCCGCTGTCCCCGAGCTGTGCCAGCCCCGCTTGGTCCTGGGAGTAAATGGTCTCGTCCACGTGCTCCCAGAAACCATCGAGCTCCCTGAGGCTGTTGGGGAAACGAAGGACATCAGGGATGGTGTCCTTGCTGTCCCCCAGCCCCACAGCCACCACTCCGTCCTTGGAGCGGCCACCATCCGCCACGTACTCGGAGAGGTCCGGCGGCTGGCTCAGGAAGGTGGGAGAGCTGGGGACACGGCTGGTGACCTCGCCGTCCGCCAGAGCCGCCGCCTCTTGCTCTCTGGGGCTGGTGTTCTCTGCCCTGTGCTCAGAAAGATCAGGGAGCTCGTTGAGGCAGGTGCTGGGTTTGGGGTATCAGGGACATGGGGGTTGGTGTCCTCCCTGTCCCCCAGCCCCAGTGCCACCGCTGGCTGCTTTGGGCAGCCGCCCTGGGCCACGTACTCAGAGAGGTCAGGGAGCTCACGGAGGAAGCTGGCCAGGTCGGGGCTGTCCGCGACATCGGGGACAGCGTCCCCGCCTATGGTGGCTTCGAGCCACGCGGACAAGCTCTCGGCCACGGTGTCCGGGTCTGGCTCAGCAGCAGCCCCCGTGCAGGCGGCTGGTCCCTGCTGGGGCAGATCCCCCGGGCTCCCCAGGGCTGCCTTGGTGGTCACAGCTGCTGACAAAGCAAACAAAGCCACCCAAGGTGGGCGATGCCAGCTGTCCTCAGCTTGGCCACCCGCCCGTGGGCTCTGCCAGCCCCAGCACTCACCTGTGGGCTCCCCGGCGGTTGTGTCCGCTGCTGCAGCCAGGACGGGCTGGTGGGGGCTGGCAGTGGGGACGCCGAGCTCCACGGCCACCCCGTCCCTGCCGGAGGCCTCCGCTGGCTCCTTGGTGGTGTCAGGCAGGGTGTGGGGCACAGGGCGGCTCCGCACCCACCGAGCCGCGGGGCCACGGGGTGTCGGGGGGCCGGGGCGGGCAGGGACGGGCAGCTGGTACGAGCCCGCGGGGTACAGGGGCTGCCCCTGGACCACAGCCCATGGCGCCAGCCCCACAGGGTGCTGTGGCACCGGTGCGGTCCCCGTCAGCAGCTGCTGTCCCCAGGGGTAGGATGGGGCAAATGCAGCAGGGCCAGGGGGCAGCTGGAGCCCTTGGGGTACCTGCACCGGCTGGACCCCTTGGGGCAGCTGGACCTGCTGCACCCCCTGGCAAAGCTGCACCTCTGGGGACAGCTGCACCACTTGGGGGACCTGTTGCAGCTGCATCTCCTGCCACAGCTGTGTCCCTTGTGGGAGCTGCACCAGCTGCCACAGGGCCCCCGGCACCCCCTGCCAGATGCTACCCTGTCCCAGGTGGTAGGTGACAGGGCAGCCCTGGGCAGGCTGGGGGGGCACAAGCAGCCCCTGGCCAGCGGGCAGCACATGGGCCGGCACAGGTGCTGCCATGTCCGGGATGGTGTAGAACGTGGCTGGTGCCTGTGACGCCATCAGCAGCTGGCGAGGGATCGTCTCTGTTGGGGGAAGCACAGAAGGGAGATGGGGTGAGATCCTGGGGGGCTGGTGCGGTTCAGGTGACCCACAGGGCAGGAGCAGCAGGAGGAACGGGAGCTGCTGCTGCCCCGGCCATGGCGGTTGGCCAGTGTGGGGTTGGTTGGGGACAAACAGCCTCCGTCCCCATGGCCGTGATTCCACCAGCATCGGCCTCAGTGTTGTGAGGGGTTGAGATTTCACAGCACATCCTCCCATCTCAGTGATTTCCCTTTCCTGCTGGTGCTTGCCTGCCCTGGCCTGCCATACATGATGGTTTCCCAATAAGAATTTCTCAGCCCTGCAATGGTTTCCCATCCTGACGGTCTCCTGTCCCCATGATTTCCCATCCAAAGTGTCATTTTTCAGGGGAGGTGGATTTCCTCCCTCTAATTTGTTGGAGTGAAGAGGGCTGGGAAGGAAAGATGTTGCTTTTTCATCACCTAGAGTTTTCTATCCTGTTTTTCGCATCAGGAGTAGTCTCTAGGGGCTAATGGGCTCATGTTTGCCTCAGACCCACATGGTCATTTGCCCTGTGCAGCCCACGTGCTGCTTTCCCTGCCAGCGGGGCAGACAGGAGGAGGATTGCCAGCACGGAGGTTCTGGCTCCTCCTGAAGAGCAGCCTGACAGAATTTCTCCTGGTGTCCAAAGTGCTTTGAGCCTGGTGACGAGTCTCCCATCACACCCAGTGGAGCCCATCACTGGTGCTAAACTGTGGCAGGGAAGCTCTGAAACCTCCCCCAGGATGAGTCCTGGTCCATCACCTGTCTCAGCTGCGGCGATTAAACGGGATGAGGACGAGGGTGAACAAGGGATGACGAGGAGGAGGGTGGTCGCGGATGAGGATGGGGACGGACGAGGAGGAGGACGGACGAGGATCAGGGTGGAGAAGGAGAAGGACGGACGAGGATGGGGACAGACGTGGATCAGGACAGACGAGAAGGAGGACGGACGAGGATCAGGACGGACGAGGATCAGGATGGACGAGGATCAGGGTGGATGAGGATCGGGATGAATCAGGGTGAGTTTGGGTTTGTGTGCTCTGCTCACAGTGAGAGTCACTGGAGAGCGCAGCGAAATCTGACCAGACAGGCGGGCTGTCAGTGGCCAGATGGCCTTGGGGACAGCGTGGGGTGGTCATGGCAACACGTGGTGACATCACAGAGGCCTTGGGAGCCAGAATTTTCCAGAAGGTTTTCCACAGCTGTGTAGATGTGACTTGAATGAGAGCCTTGCTTCCTCCTGTTCATCCACACTGGCATGAAGCAAATTTTTTGTTTTCTTGCTCCTTTCCATACAACTAATACACTTAAATCCTCCAGAACCTGGAAATTTGTGTCTTTGTTTCTAAGCTCGCAGTATGGGGCTGGACTAGATGAGCTTTGCAGGTCCCTTCCAACCCAAACCATTCTGAGATTCTGTGACAGAATAAAAATAGTGGAGATGAGCAGGTACTTGGGCAGCGCAGGGTGAGGATGAGCAGGAGGTGGGAGCAGCGTTTGCTTGTTTGGGGCTGCAACTGATGCACCTGGAGGGAGCTGGTTTGGAGGATGGAGAAAGTTGGAATCATCAGGTGGCTTTGTCCTTACTACCATGGCTGCTTTTCCTTCTTTTTTTCTTTTTAATTATTTGTGACTCTAACACCAGAAGATATGAGGAGGAAAGTGAGTAACTGTGAAATAAAAAGAGAAAAAATCTGTAACGTTTATGAGCATCCTCTTCTAGTCCTTATTACATGTGTTACAGGCATGTTTGATCCACTCACATCAAGGCACTTTCCTCTCTAATCCCCTGTTCTTCCTTTTAGCAGTAGCAGGATTCATGTCAACGTCTCCTTGGGGAATTTTCTAGTTTTGCTTTCTTTCCAGGCCTCTATCAATTGCTTTCCATGAGTATATTTGCTGTGAAGACTTTTTTTGGTTTTATTATTTTTTAGACTGTCTGCAAAATCCAGATCAATCTGTCGTACGCTAACCCTGTCACAGGTGTCACGATGTTAGTCTGGGGTTTATTTACATAGAGAAAATTATTTTACTGGGCTTTCTCATTCCAGCGATGTTCAAGTCTCAATAAATATTCCTGTATAGCCACTATTTCTATAGAATCAGATCTTTCCTTTTTCTAGGCCAGTTTACTGTGAGAAATGAATTAAGTAGAATCAGATAATAGATGTTAGAGGTACTTGCGATGGGAAGCTTTACCAGCCAAGCTGGTATTGGGGACTTCAACAGGGAATGGCTCTCTGTGTCATTTGGTACCTGCAATGGGGCTCAGGTGAGGCTGAGGACGAGCCCCTGACCTTATCAACAGGTCGGGGAGGATGTTTTCTGTAACAGTTTTCTTGGAAACACAGGAAATTTATCCCGATTACTTTAGTGGCAAGTGAAGAATTCAATGTCTTCGGTCCTTCCCTGAGAAGAGAACAGAAGTGGCAGGATGTATACTTCTCCATGTGGGAAATACCAAAAGATTGGTGTGGGAGTATAAAATATTTTCTCTTTGAGCATTTTCCCATCGTATCTCTGTCCTCCTAGTGCCTCTTGGTTTTTTTATTCTTATGTCCTGGCGGCAGTTGAATGCACTTCAGCCAAGTTTGTTAACTGGAGAGCTGGGGTTGTGGGTGAGCTCATACGGGACAGCGGCGTCAGGGAGGGAAACTACGAGTAGCGAGTGACAGGACCAGAGGAAACGGCCTCAAGTTGAGTCAGGGGAGGTTGAGGTTGGATCTGGGGAACAATTTCTTCCTAGAAAGGGCAGTTGGACAGTGGTGGAGTCACCGTAACTGGAGGGGTTGAACAGACGCGGAGATGAGGTTCTCAGGACATGGGTTTGTGCCAGGGTTGGTTTAATGGTTGGACTCGAAGATCTTGAGGGTCTCTTCCAGCTCAAATGATTCTTGTCAGTGTTGAAATCATGCAGGCCATATGTGTCCCTAAGCAGAACCGGTTCAGGTGACCCGGAGGGCAGGAGCAGCAGGAGGAACGGGAGCTGCTGCTGCCCTGGCCGTGGTGGTTGGCCGGTGTGGGGTTGGTTGGGGACAAACAGCCTCCGTCCCCATGGCCGTGATTCCACCAGCATCGGCCTCAGTGTTGTGAGGGGCTGAGATTTCACAGCACATCCTCCCATCTCAGTGATTTCCCTTTCCTGCTGGTTTCATGTTTAGGTGGAGCTGGTTGCCTGGCAACAACCAACCGGAAGTCTATGGGGAGTCAGGGGACCCAGGACAGCCAATGGCATTTGAGGAGGCGGGGCAAGTCATGTGATTGATATGTAACCAGCCAATCCAGCTTTGAGGCCTGCAGGAAAGGTGGCGAGAGCTGACCGAGCTGGGCAGTGTTCAGGGGCGGGCCGTGCTGGCTGCACCAATCACAGCTGGCAGGAGTGCAGCACATGATGATTGACAAGCGACCTGACCCATCACCTGATAGGAGGAGTCAGGGACCAATCCCAACGAGCCAATTACAGGAAACATCACCTCAGGGGAGGAGACTGACAGCCCTCCCGCCCAATGGCGGCGCAGCCCAGGCTGAGGAGGCGGCGGCTCTGCGGGCGGCCAGGCTGAGCTTTGCCGTGGCGCCCGTGGAGCTGCCCCAAGGCTGAGCAGCCCCCGGCCCAGCCCTGGGGCCCTTTTTCCTGCAACTGGGGCCCTGGGGATGTTGTTGCTGCATCTGGCTCAGGTGTGCGTGGGCTGCTCTGGCCTTGTTCTCCTGGGCGGGGGGAAATGGTACCGAAAAGTCGGCAAAAAGGTTCTTTAACACGGTTTGGGAAGTGGTAAAAGCAGCACTTTAGTTACAGCGCCGGACACTCGCAAGATTGCTGCTCTGATCGAGCGTGCGTGTGATTCTCACTTCTTGGTATTTCTTACATACACCTCTTGCATATTCATTTGTTTCTCCTGCTTAGTTAATGCATCAAACATAAATTATTTCCATAACCCCGCCATAACTTTGCTGAAGTCCATCCTTGGTACTCGAGAGTCTTCATCAGGGTCTCTGGTGTCCCCGGTTTCTCCCCAGCTGCTGCCCCCCCGGTGTTGGCTTCTTGACCTGATTGCTTGATTGTGCATTTTCCCCTCTTGCTGTCTTTTTGTCCTTTTTTTTCTTTCCTTTCTGTTCTGTTCCCGGTCCCATCTTTTCTCACCGTATCCCCCTGTCCAGCTGCTGCCCCTTCTTTCCTCTCTCTCTTGCTCTGTTTTTCCTCTCTCCATCTCTCTGTCCCACTGCCCACCACAGTTGTTTATTCCTTCAGTGCTGTCCCGCCCCCTGTTCCTTTGCCCTTTCTCTGTCACTCCATCCCAGTCCCGGTGTATTTTTAATTTGTTTTTTCATCTCAGTCCTGAACCATTACTACATTTTTCTTCTTCCACCCCTTTGTCCTGCTCCCTGCCCCTGTCTTTGTCTCTCCTTCCCTTTGTTCTGCTGCCCATCTCATTTTCCCTTCCTGCTCCAGCTCTCTGTCCTGCTCCCTGCCCCTCTCATTCCCTCTCTGTTTCTCTGCCCTTCTGCCTGTCTGTCCCCCGCTCTGTTTTGCTGTCCTGCTCCCTCTGTAGTTTTTCCACTCTCTCTGTCACTCTCTCCTGCTCCCTGTCACTTTCATTTCTCACTCCATCTCTGTCCTGCAGCCCAAAGCTGCTTTTTGGTCTCCATCTCTGCCCTGCTGCCCAGCCCAGGCCTTTTTACCTCTATCTGTGCCCTGCCGCCTGTCTCTGCTTTTTGTCTTTCCCTTTGTGCTGCCTCCCTGACCCTTTTTTCTCTGTCTGTGTTGCCCTGTCCTCCTCCCTGTCTTTCTGTTTCTCTGAACATCCTTGTCCTGCTCCCTTTCCTTCTCTGTTTGTCTCCCTGTCCCATGTCCCTCTTCATCTCTTTTTTTCTCTTCTGTCTTTCTCCCTGTTCCTGCTGATTGTTTCTCCATGTATATCCTGTTCCCTGCCCCTTTTATCCTCTCACTGTCCCTCTGTCCTGCTGCCTGTCCCCATCTTTTCTCTCTTTATTCTTGCCCCGCTGCCTGTCCCATTGCTTCTGGCAATCGACCCCTGTCCAGCTGGCTCTGCCTTTTATTTTTTGTCTCTTCCTCTTTGCTGCTTCTCAGCCCTCCTTTCCTCTTCCTCCAGCTCACTGTGGGTTTTCTCCCTTTATCAGTCTCTTCATCCCCATCTGACCTTTGCTTTCTTTCTCAGTCGCTTTGTTCTGCTCTCTCTCCTTCCTTTTCTCCATCTGTACATCCCCCTCCCTGTCCCTGTCTTTCTCTACCCAACTTTCCTTCTTCTCCTTCCCATCCCCTTGTCCCTCTGTCCTGCTCCTCCACCCTCCTCTTTCTTCCTCCCTGTCTCATTGTGGCTCCTCGTCCCTATTTCTCTTGATCTCTCCATCTCTCCAGCCTTTTCCCTGTGTGTTTCTTTCTCTCTGGGCTCCTCTCTCTTCTCTCTTGTCTGATTTGTATCTTTCTAGTCCCCTGTCCTTCTCCCCAGCAGCTCCAACTGAATGACCAGGTGTCGCTGTGCTCTGGTATTTGCTGAGCACTGCCCTGGGGAAGATCTGTGTCTGTAGGGCTGGGGATCATTTAGGAGCTGGTCTCCTCCTGCAGACGGCAGAGCCGGGTGTAGTTGTTGAGTGGCTGGTATAATGGGCTCCATAAAATAAGAACAAGAATCTTGCTTTTTTGTGGTGTTTTTTTTTTTTTTCTCACACCATCTGAACTTCAGTAAGCAAGAGGAAGAGTGGTTGACAGAGTCTGTTTTCTGAGAGTAACATGTTCCTGTACCTTTCCAATCTTTCTATGGTGAAGGATTTCTGCCCTTGCAGAGAGGACTGCAAAACCCGCTGCTGTCAGGTTGGACTTTGCCTCCCAATGCGGCGCAGCCTCTTCCATTGTAACATCACCCACTGCCGCTGATGTCACAAAGCAGCATCAGCGCTGAGGTCGGCACAGCAGGGTATAAAAGCAGGGGTCTCCCTGCGCCTTTGTCACTCTCGATCTTGAGGGAACTGAGATCGCAGAGCTTTTGGTTCACTCGTGAGCGAGTCAGATGCTTGTTACCTGCACCTCAGCAGGTACCAAGAGGCAGACGGAAAAGGTTGAAGGTCTGAACGGGTATGTTTGAAAAATCCTCCTCCCCTTTGCCCAGGTGTGTTTTCCACCTCATCAGCTGGGGTGGGTGGAGGGTGGACAGGAGAGGAACACGAGGGCAGCCTGAGAGCTCGGTCTGGAGCTGGTGGAAGGCAGCAGCCGCCTTTCAGCCTCTTCATGACCACAGGGGCAAGGCCCAGAAAGCCTTTGATCTCTGCAGAATGAGGGACAGGTCTATTTTGGATCACATGGAGGGAGTCCCAAGCAGTGGCCCCGATACAGCCTGCCGTAGGGGCACAGGCTGAACCTTCTCTTGAGAGGGTGGAGAACAGGATCAGCACAAGTGCCCATCGGGTGGTGGGCAGGAGAAACAGCGTTCATCATGTGCCTTCCATTTCCAAAGAATACCTGTCCACCCCATCAGATGTGAACTGTGGCCACAGCTCTTGTTGCAACTCCTGCTCTTAGTCCAGAGTCAATCTTGAGCCCTTTGTCCCTAACGAAACAATCGCTGCCATGACAAATCCCCCACTGGTGCAGCTGGTGACAACCCCAGCAGTGACTCAAGCTGGTGCAGGACCAAGCCAACGCACACGCCAGGAACGCCAGGCTCAAGGGCTGCAGTCCCTGCTGCTGCTCTCCAGTCTGCTGCTGATCTGCACGGGAACCGCCAGCTTCACCAGCCTTTTCCTCCTTGTTGCTCTGCAGGAAGATGAAGGCAGTGAAGGCAACACTCCTGGTGCTGCTTCTCGGCCTGTTCTCTCTCGGTGAGTCTCTGCAGAGCTCCGACCTGAGGACGGTGCTTTAGGATGAACTCAGGGCTCCATCCTGTCCTGGTCCGCTTCCCCCGCTGTGACCAGAGGAGCTCAGCTGAGAGCAGAAAGCCCCTGACAGAGCTGTGCCAGTCCCTGCTCCAGCGGGACGGGTGTGGGGGTGAGGAAGGGGTGACTTGCCTTCCCCAGGGGGGCTAAGCCAGTTCTCTTCAGCCGAGGGAGAGGCCGTGGCTGAGCTCTCCTGCCCCAGGGGGATGAAAATCTTCTGCAGGACAAGGAGCACAGTCCAGGGCAGGGAACATCCATCTCTCGTGGAGCCCATACGCCATGATGGCCACTGTCAAAGACAATAAGAGGAGAGACAACTACGGCACTTGGGAGAGACACAGAAAGGGGAGAGGGCAGCCCGAGGCAAAACCCAGCCTTAGACCAAGTTCTAAGCTCCAGTGTGTGTCTGACAGGTGTTTTCCACGTGGGACAGCTTGGCACCTTAATGCTCTGGAGCACTGTGGCGGAGCTAGGACACCTGAGCGAAACCAAATCCCTGCCAGACCAGCTCGGAAAGCTCCAGGAACAGCTTTATAATCTGCGCTGGAGCACAAAGGATGTGGCTGAGCGGGCTCTCCATGAAGGCGTGAAGCAGGGAAGGCTCCCAGGCTTTACCGGACGGGTAAGGGCACAAGGCAGAAGGATCTCCTCAGGGGTTTTATCCTCCCTCCGGCACGTATCCTACTCCATTCCCTGTCACAGCCAACAGGCTGGTGCTGCTGGAACAAGTGCTGTCATGGCCACGCTTCCTTGTCTCTCTGTGCTGCCTGGCCTGGGGCCTCTCCATGGGAAAAGCCCCTTCCCGCAGCTCCAGCATTCAGAGCACTGGAGTGAGCAGCCCCCCTTTCTGATCCCATCAAGCACAGCAGAGCAAACCTGGGAGGCTTCCAGGCAATTTAGTTGTTCCTTCCATCTGATATGGGCCTTGTCCCCATTCACCTTGGCTGGCCTTGCAGGGGAGCTGCTTGCCCCCTTCCTTTTCCTTCCAACAGGCGCTCTCCTTTGTGTTCCTTCCCAGGCGGTTCAGGAGATCATCAATGAAGCCCTGGAGAAGCTGGAAGAAATGCAGGTTCCAATGCCTGATTACGCCCTAAAATCAGCAGGTATTGTGACGCTGTACAAACAAACCAGTTCCAAAGCGCTTCCTGTCCAGATTGACAAGATGGCCATTGGAACGTGCCTACAAGTGCCCCCACTGACAGAGCCTGTAATGGGCCAGACCCCATGGGAAGCACAGAAAGCCTGGTTCACGTTCTTGTATTTTTCCACGGCCCCAGGACTCCCTGCTGTGTGTTCTAGAGGGGTCATTCCAGTAAGAAAGAGGGGAACCCACTGTAGGACATGGATGACAACTGAGAAGCTTTTTCAAGTCAACAGTGCAATATTGCTCCCAACACTGCCTGATGATTCTGCTCATGTTTGAATTTCCAGGGGCTGCTGTCATTCATTCAAGGACTTCTCCATCCCTCCGGAATGACAAAGCCAAAGTCTTCCTGTACTCCATGCCGGTGATGGATTACATGAGGTCCCCTGAGCTTGTTCTTGAGGTAGGAGCACCAAGAAGCAGTAAAACAGAGGTCAGGAGGATGAACCACACACGCTGCTCTAGAGTTGCCTTTCCCCCCGTCTTTGCTCCTCGAAGCTTCTTCTCCTGCCTCCTTCTCGCATGGACCTGCTCTCCTCCTGTGTCTCCCTGCTGAGTATTTCCTGTCCCAGAGTGCCCCAGGTTCTCGGTGGGAGCTTCTACCAGGCCAGGCTGCTCCTGCAGTCTGTGTCTGCCCAGTCGCTGTGCAAACTGTCAGCACGGCACAGAAGGAGAAGGGCAGAGGTGCCTGCAGAGCTCTGGGAGAGGGCCAGGGCAACCTTCTCCATGTCAATGTAGTTTCTTCTTCTTTGTTCAGCCAGAAAATCATCCTGGAAGCTGCTGGCCCTTCCCAGGAAGTCAAGGACAGGTCTTCATCAAGCTGTCTGTGCCAGTCATTCCCAGAGCAGTCAGCATGGACCATGTGTCGGGGACAGCGTTCCATGGAGAAAGTGTCTCTGGAGCTCCAAAGGACTTTGCTGTCTACGTAAGTGATTTCTATGGAGTGGGGGGCAGGGGGTTGCACAGCACTTCTACACAGGGGGTGAAGATGGTTCTGAGAGTGGAGTGGCCTGAAGGTTCCTCCTGGCTCTCAGAAGAAACAGGCTCCTTGGAGTCGCTCCCTTCCCATTGTATTCCTCTTTTATTCAATGGACCACTCTAAAGGAAGCTTCTGGGGCAAGAGGCTACTCCAGGAGCCATAGGGAAAAGGAGCTGGATAGTGCATGGTCCTAGACCTTCTTGGCTTCCAATGCCAGTGGCATTTGTAATCCTCAGGTTACCTCCCTCTCACTGGGAGCGTCTGCTCCTTTTCTGACCGGCAGCTTGGACTCGTTGAGTAGGCAAGTGTGGCGTGCTGCCCACCTGCAGCTTCTCGTCTTTTCCTTGTGCTCATGGTCCTTGGACTACGTAGCCGAAATAACACTGTACTTCACCGACTGAAGTTCAGTCTTGCCATGTTGCACCAGACGCTCTTGTTTTCTCTACCCCTGTCCTTCTGTAGGGCTTCAAGGAAGAACACGACGAGCAGGGAACATTCCTGGGACGGTTCACCTTCCTGGCACCACTGAATCCCAGTCAGACCTTCCAGCTGAAGGTATGGGGACAAAGAGGGGGAGAACTGTAGGAGAGGAGGAGAAATGCGGCTGGATGGGGAGAGGCTTCCCTGCCAAAGGGCTACAGGCAGCCCTGTCCTTGAACGTGTGCCACGCTGGCCTTTCTTCTGATTTAACTTCCTAGTGGCATATGGCTGGACTGCCAGTCTTCTTCTCTTTCATTTTGGGTTTAAACTTCAGCACTTAGAAGCGCCACAGTTGAAACTAGAATCAGCTTGACTGTCTGGACCCCAAGTGCATACAAGAGGCCACATCCCGTAGGATGCACGACTGCTGGTCTGCCAGTTAAAGACCAGAAATACTGGGCTTCCTGAGGATTCTGTTGGTGCTGGCAGTGAGCAGTGACAGGGAGGCCATTCTGTTTCCTTGGCTTTCTAGAGAAGGCAATGAGCTATTTTCCTGACACCACCACTGGGTCTTCTGACTGTGGAAGCCTGTGCCCCAAAGCAAGCGAGAACTTTCCAGTATATTTGCTGAGGCATCTGGGTGCTGCTTCTTCCTTTACTAGTTCTCATGGCCCAATGAGCTAGAGCAGGACAAGAACATCTTGCCCACGACAGGTCCAAAGCCCTCGCGGGGCAGCTGGAAGGAAGCTGTTGAACGAGGCCGTCGCTGCGGCACTTCTGTCAGTGGTCACGTACCAGAGAGGAAAAGGCAACTCATTTCTTCTTGTCGTTTCAGAACGAGCTCCCTGGGGTCGTGAATTACATCCAGCTGCAAGTGCTGAGCAACTGGGGCCACCCGGACCACACCTGCCTGTATCGGTTCAGGGTGCACGGTGATCCGCCCAAAGACGGGGGAGAGGTGCCAGTTTCATCTATCAATAAATTCCATTAATGTTCACCAAGTCGAGTTCCAGTCTGCTTTGCCTGTGATGCTGACTGGTCCTCCCTGAGCTAACTGCAGCTCCCCGTCCTTCTCTCAACCCATCAGCTTATGGGAGACTTCAGGAGTCCACAGCAAGATTTTCCTTATTAGGGAAAACAGGAAAACTCAGTCACAAATCTGCAGAAAGCCTGACATCCACATGCTTGCTGCCTCCACAGGAACATCAGCAAGGCCCTGCCTGTACACCAAAGATTAAATTAATGGAGAGTTTTCCTGTGCAGGAAGCAACTAAGGATCAATGGAACCATCTGTTGTTACCTGTTTTCACAAGAGGCAGATGCTGCTTCAGTGTCCATCTTTCAGTGTGTTGCCGATGTGAAAATGGAAGTGTGTTTTTTTCTAAGAAGGACACCTTAACTGGAAAGTTGGTTCATGCCTCATTTGCCTCTCTGTGCCTATAATCGAATTAATAGCTCAGGAACCGTTACAGAGTGATTAGCAAAGCAATCTCAGGACACTTCAGAGATCCCATAACCACATGAGTCTGTCTTACCATTTGACCCCGAGTTCCCCAATCCCAAGGCAGGAGCAGGCAGGGCAGTCGTTTCCTCGAGTCACACCAGGGAGGAGAGAGCAGCAACAGCGCTTGGCACCCAGGGCTGGCAACAGCAATTTGTGCTCTGAGCTGGGGCTTAGTCCATGTGCAAGCCCAGCACGGATGCAGATACCAAAGTGAGGGTGTCAGTTCATCCCCGCTGCCACACACACGCTGCACCTTCTCCCATCGCCTCCTCCCGATGAGCTGTTTTCCAGCCCCTTCCACCTCAGCCCAGCTCAGACACCTGCACTCTGCCCCAGGGCTGACTGGGGCTGGTGACCCTCGGGGCAGCAGCAGGAACCGCTCTGACCCTGGTTGTGGGGCTGTCCCTGGGCTGAGCCCTCGGGCCCAGGGCTGCTGAACTGGGCCATGGTGGGGTCCAGGGGTGCCGAGGTCGACAGGTCCCCCCAGCCTGTCTGTGCTGGAGACACCTGCTCCTGCAGCAGCCCTGGTCCTGGACCTGAACCTGCTCCATCCTCATCCAGAAGCACACGTTTGTTTGGCATTTTCTTAAAACTGAAGATCATTCAGGTAGAGGCAGAGCCTGTTCAGCAGTTTGAGTAGTTTGGGGACAGAGGCCAGTTGGGGGCCAGGGCCCTCAGGGGTGGGGGCTGTTTCTGCCCCGTGCCCTTGTCCTGGCGCTCACAGCTGGGAAGGGACTTTCCAAACTCCTGCTGGGAGGAGCCAGATGTGCCCACCCCCGGCACAGGCTCAGAGTCTGCTGCCAGCCTGCCTTCAGATCATCTCTCCATAGAATCATAGGATCGCTTTGGTTGGAAGAGAGCCTCAGGTTCATGGAGTCCAAACATAACCCAACTCTAGTACTAACCCATGTCCCTAATGACCTCCAGTCTAAACCTCCCCTGGCACAACTTGAGGCCATTTCCTCTTGTCCTCTCACTTGCTCCTTGGGAGAAGAGACCAACACCCTCCATGCTCCAACCTCCTTTCAGGCAGTTTTGGACAGCGATCAGGTCTCCCCTCAGCCTCCTGTTCTCCAGGCTGAACCCACCACTTCCCTCAACTGCTTTTCATCACACTTGTGCTCCGGCCCCTCAGCAGCTTTGTCGCCTCCTCTGCACTGTCTCTAGTGCCTCAATGTCCTTCTTCTGATGAGGGGCCAAAACTGAACACAGGTTTCAAGCTGTGGCCTCACCAGCACCGAGCACAGTGGCAAAAATAAAGTGTGGCGGATGTTCTCTCTTGACCACACTCCCTTCCCCACTAAGGAAAGGGAAAAGGAGGAAAAGGGAGAAAGACTTACAAGTTGGAAAGTTTTAAAAAATAAAACAACAAAAATGAAAACTTTCGTCATAATACTAATAATGAGACAAATAAGGCAAAATATACAAAACCAATATTGTATTTCCCAGAGAAGCCAAAATGCTGCCACAGGGGCTGGTGTCACAGCAGAGGCTGCAGGGAAGACATCAGGAAGTCCTGGACTGGACTCGGCAGTGCACAGGAACTGGGTTCAAGGATGCAAGGACTGGAACCAGGATCAGGGTTGCAGGCAGGACAACGGGTAGGCTCCTCTTGAGATGCTGGCCATGGACCAAGAGCCTGAGACCCTTGTGATCTCCCAGCTTTAAACTGTGCATGACGTGGATGGCATGGAACAACTCGGTTTTCAATTGGCGTCACTCGTTCTGTCCACCCCTCCCTGCAAGTACAACCCCCTCACTTATGCGACATAAGAGATTCATCAGTGATGTTGGCTGCTATGGCAAGAAAATATAGTCCTAGGCCTTTTCTGCATACCAGCCCTACTGTTAGCTCAGTAAAACTGTCAGTATTGGCCATTGTCAGCTCTGGAGCAGACGGTGTTTGAAAAACATGCATCCAACTGCAGAAATATGCAGTTACTTAGAAGAGCTTAAGCTGAAAGGAAAATTCACCAAAAGAGAATTAGTCTTGTTTTAACGAAAAGCAGGACAGCCCTCATCACAGTCTGCACCTTCCTCAGAGAGGCAGCAGAGGTGAGGGGCCAATGTCCTGTCTCGGGTGACCAGTGAGAACAGGACAGGTGGAAATGGAATGAGGCTGCATCAGGGAGGAAGTTCTTCACTGGAGGGTGGTCGGTCACTGGAACAGGCTCCCCAGGGAAGTGGTCACGGCTCCCAGCCTGTCAGAGGTCAAGGAGTGTCTGGACGATGCTCTTTGTCTTGTGGTTTAGTGTTATGTGGTTGTGCGAGCAGCAGGGAGCTGGACTCGTTGATCCTTATGGGGATCTTCTAATTCGAGATATTCTATGATTCTGTGATGTTCGAGCTCAAGAATAGTCCATCCCAGACCCATTTGTGTGTGTGTGTGTGTTTGTCTCTTTCTGGGCTAACTGGGGAGATGAGGAGATCTCTGGGAGGGATCTAAACCTTATGTGTGTCATATGGATGAATATTTTCCACTAGCACAGTCAAGAGTACAGAGAGACATGGCGGGGTTGGGGAGGTGAGGAGCAGGTTCTCCATACAGTGATGGACCTCAGGCAGACTGCTGCTCCTTCCTGTCCACACCTCCTCAGGGGACACTCTGCAGCAGTATCAATGGGAGAATTCTCCTGTCACTTCTTCTAAGTGCTCTTTCTGTACCTTCCTCCTTCACTCCACCCTTGAAACTTATCTAATTAAGTGTACAAGTGTTGAAAACCAGATGTACATGATGGAAGTGACAGGGCTCTATCAGTCTTGTGTGATAACTGCCAGTCCCAGGCAGATACCTCAGGTACCCTGGGGGCTCTGGAGGTTTGAACTGGGGGCTTATGGTCAGACCATGGAGCTCTGCCTGAAAACATGACAACTGCTCTCAGTTCTTCAAAAAACAAACAAACAAACAATACAAAACCACAACTTACTCATCAGCTAAAATGATTCAATATTTTAAATAAAATGTCCATGAATTTCTGTCCTGCCAAAATATGGATTTTTACAATATGTATGAATTGCAGGAGAAGACATATTGTAGTTACCCTGTGCTTGTATTTCCAGAGCTCTGTCTATGATACTGTGTATTTAATCCCCCTGAACATCCAGGTGTTTCTACCTGTCCTTAATCAACCCACCATGTCTCCAGTCGTCTCTTCAGAAGCCTATCTGGACATTTGCACTTTCCACTGTTCTCCAGAGGTTCTTCTCCTCTCACTCTTTGCTCATTCAGATCCCTCTCACCTCTCTCCCTGCTTTGAGCTTCAGGCAGGTAAAGCTGAATTGTCTTTCAGCCATTGCTCTCATACTCCCTGTAGGCAACTCTTCAGTTGTGGTGATGGACCTCACTGGAAGTTGCTTAAACTAACGATAGAGTACATTTTATTGTTCATTATGTTCTGTTGTGTTTTCTTTCTCATTATCTTTTTTGCTTTTGCCAATTAAAAAAGCCTCTTTGTGCCTATTTAAATCCAGATCTCTAAGGAAAGCATGAAGTAATTCATGGAGAGAAGCTGTAACAATCAGGTGCCAACTTGAGTGGAAAATCTGATGTAAAGAAAAGTGATGTAACTGCCAGGGGGCCAATGAGCAAAACAGGGAGGTTGGAGAGGTGAGGAGCAAGGATGTCCATCCCGTGTCTGGCCTCGAGGGACTGCTTTTCCCACCTGTCCAACTTCCTCATTCTAAATATCCTCTTTACCTGCCCCCCTGAAACTTCTCTAATTAGCTCTACGAGTCTTCAGTACCTGACGAAAATGATGGAAGAGACACAGCTTCTGAGGGCTTGGGGCCTTTTAATGAGCCCATGGTATATTTGAGGCTGAGTCCATGAACCTCAGGTACTGAGAAGAGACTCAACAAAGCTCTCAAGGAGCCAAAGGCAAAAGCAAACCCCAAAGTTCCTTGAAGCATTAATGGGCGCCACTGAGGGCTGTTCCTGACAAAGCCTCCCCAGAGGCTCGTTAGAGCAGATAATTGGAGGCTGTGATGGCAGGGAGGCCAAGGCCCTGTGCAGGTGGCTCTGATGCTGAGAAACCCCTTGGTTTGCTTTCTGAAGCAGAAAGGAGAAGCCATGACCTCCAGGCAATGGGGAGGGGGATCCTGTCCCTCACACACGGCTCAGGGCTCTTCCTGGGACCGTGGGATGTGGGTGTGCAAGGCCGAGGGAAGGACATGAGGTGACCTTGAGAAACTGTCTCTCTCAGAGGCATTCATGGAACCCCAAAGAATACCTGATGGCATTTCTGCTCACGTACATGATGTGGATGCTGTACTCTCCTCTGTACAAGGCAAACATGGACGGCTGACCTGCTCATTCACGAATAAACTTTCCAAGCTGATGTGACAGCCCAGGGCTGGAAATGGTAGTTGTGAGGGGCCAGCCCATGACGATGCCCTGGGGCAGCTTACTCAGGGTGTCCAGTGCACAGGGGCACAGCCCAGACCCTGCTCTGCTGGTCCTGCAGGTCTCTGGCAGGAGGCCTGGCTGTGAGAGGACACTGCTGTGTGCCCAGACCTGCAGGCCTACAGTTTTTAGCTTTTTCAATCTGTCAGCCACTGTAATGGGAATGTTCTTGAGAGAAACTTTGTAGGAAGACATAAACCTTCAGGCCCTGCCCTGAGGAGA
This sequence comes from Caloenas nicobarica, assembly GCF_036013445.1. Classification (NCBI taxonomy): domain Eukaryota; kingdom Metazoa; phylum Chordata; class Aves; order Columbiformes; family Columbidae; genus Caloenas; species Caloenas nicobarica. The sequence continues at coordinate 907,158 of NC_088274.1, forward strand.
TCACCTTGTCATCTGGAAAGGCTGCTCTGAGGCCAGCTCTGTCACAGCAGTGCCCATTGCCTGTCCCTGCCTGCGCTCACAGGACTCACACACAGCAGGACGGTGACCAGGCTGCCAGAGCACTCAGGCCTCGCACCAACACAAGGGATGAGAAGGAGAGTGTGGGAGTGGAACGAGAACAGCTCTGGAAGGCCAAGCGCTGCTGCTCCCTGGCAGTGCTGCCAGGCTGGACTCTTTTCCCCTCCACCCATGCACACAGGAACTATCCCTGTAGCTCCAAAAAGGCGTTGGAGTTAGGATGTCAGCAGAAAAGTATTTGCTGAAGGGCTCTTTATTTTGCTTATACACAGAGAGCACCATTCCGCATTGACGCAGCCACTCAGTGAGAAAGGAAAAGCAGGCAGTGAATTGCAGAGGGAATTACAACATTATCACAATAAATACAACTAGAGAAAAAAAGTACTGCAGACAGGATGAACCTGCAATGAGTTAGACTATAACTCTTATGTAGAAGAAGACAGAGACACTTTATAGCTTCAGAAGAAATCCAGTCATCTGTTTCCACACAGCACCCTTGAGCTCCTGGTTCCTCATGCTGTAGATGAGGGAGTTCACTGCTGGAGGCACCAAAGAGTACAGAACAGACACCACCAGATCCAGTGAAGGGCAGGAGATGGAGGGGGGCTTCAGGTAGGCAAATGCACCAGTGCTGACAAACAGGGAGACCACGGCCAGGTGAGGGAGGCACGTGGAAAAGGCTTTGTGCCGTCCCTGCTCAGAGGGGATCCTCAGCACGGCCCTGAAGATCTGCACACAGGACAGCACGATGAGAATGAAACACACAGAAATCAAACAGACACTAAAGACAATAAGCCCAATTTCCCTGAGGTAGGTGTCTGAGCAGGAGAGCTTGAGGATCTGGGGGATTTCACAGAAGAACTGGTCCAGGGCATTGCCCTTGCAGAGCGGCAGTGAAAATGTATTGGCCGTGTTCAGCAAAGAATAGAGAAACCCAGTGGCCCAGGCAGCTGCTGCCATGTGGACACAAACTCTGCTGCCCAGGAGGGTCCCGTAGTGCAGGGGTTTGCAGATGGCAACGTAGCGGTCATAGGACATGACCATGAGAATAAAATATTCTGCTGCAGCACAGAAAAGAAAAAAAAAGAGCTGGGCAGCACAACCTCTATATGAAATGGAGCTGGTGTCCCAGAGGGAATTGGCCATGGATTTGGGGACAGTGGTGGAGATGGAGCCCAGGTCGAGGAGGGCGAGGTTGAGCAGGAAGAAGTACATGGGGGTGTGGAGGTTCTGGTCACAGGCTATGGTGGTGATGATGAGGCCATTGCCCAGGAGGGCAGCCAGGTAGATGCCCAGGAAGAGCCAGAAGTGCAAGAGCTGCAGCTCCCGTGTGTCTGTGAACGCCAGGAGGAGGAACTGGGTGATGGAGCTGCTGTTGGACATTTGCTGCCTCTGGGCATGGACACTGTCAGAGGACGGAATGACAGTGACACGTTAGGGGAGACTTCTCTGAGCAAGATCAAAGCCATTTCTCACACACCCTCCCCTACTCCACACCCCTTGTCCTTTTCCGGACCTTCCTTCAGCTCCGTGGCTGAGCCCTGGGTGGTGCTGGCTGGAGGTGCCGTGAGGAGCAGGGCCTGTGCCCGCTGGCTGCCCAGGAGTCAGCCCTGCTCTGCAGCAGGGGTCATGGGAACGGGGGGCAGGGGCCAGTCCTGGGGTTCAAAGTTGTCATCTGAAACTGCTGCTGGTGAAGAAGGGCCTGTCAGCATCTGCACTATCACCAAGATTGAAACAGGACGGTAAAATGAAATTTGAAATATTTGAGTTTTTTACAGCTTCACAAAATCACAGAATGTTAGGGATTGGAAGGGATGTCGAAAGATCATCTAGTCCAATCCTGCAACTCCCCTGGAGAGTGTTCTTGGGTGTCATAAACCCTCAGTATTTCTGCTGCACTCAGGGAGAACAGAGCGAGTCCTGCAAGGCAGGAGAATGCCTGTGGGTCAGTGCAGAGTGAGGGCAGCTGCTCTGTCCCTCTGTCTTGCTCCAGCTGCCCTGGGCTGGCACCTTGCTGAGATGGAGGCTGATCACACTGCCGTGTTGCCCTGAAAAGCCCCCAGGCACTGCTGAGAGCAGAGGTTTGCAGGTTGGAAAAAAGGACAGGTCAGCCTAAGGCTGATGGGTTCAGCAGATGTGATGCTGCTGCTGTCCATGGGCAGAGGAGTGGCTGAAGGGATGTTCTGAGGCTTCTGGCAGATGTGCTGATCACTCAGAGCTGCAGTTCAGGAGTCTCAGAGACTTGTTAAAACTTGAGAACTCCTTTTGCATTTATTCTTTTCTACACCCCTCTCCCTCCCCCCAGTCTTGGAATAGGAAACGCAAAGCACAGACTCAGGAAAGCTCCTTCTCTTTATAGTAATACCTGTATAGATCTTATCCTTGAAATGTCCAATTGGAAGCAGTCTGCAGTGAGCTGGAGCTGTGAGCAGCCCTTACCCATGGAGAACGCAGCAGCAGAAGGACCCTGCCCTGCCGGGGTTCGCTCCTTCCCCCCACAGCTTCTCCCCTCAGTGTTGCTGGGATCTCCCCGGGCAGGCTGAGCGCTGACCCTGGCAGGCGGCAGAGTCCCTGCCCCGGCACAGCCCTGGGGTGCAGGGACCCTGCTCTGCAGGACAGCCCTGGCCACCCCTGCCTGCACATTTGCATTTACACCCCACAGCCATCCTTGGGAGAATGCAGCATTCATGTCTTGTCACTCTGACAGTGCAGAAGGCAATCCCTGCTCTGCAGCACATCCTCCTCCTCTTCACCAGAGAATCTCTGAGAGCTGTACTTACATCTCTTGCAGGCTCTGCAATGTGACAGCTTTCTGAGATCCTCCCAAGATTTGCAGATGCAATGCCCTGCAGCCACAGGCTTAATATCTGAGAAGATTTTTCTCCAAGTGAGCTCTCATCTGTCCTCCCACTCCAGACTGTGTTTCCCCTCTCTGTGCCTGGCTCCTCTCCCCTCAGTGCTGCAGGCAGAGCCCTCAGCCCTGCTGCACTTTGCAGAGGAGCTGCTCCTGGGCAGAGCTGTCTCTCTGCAGTGCTGCCACTTGCCATGAGCTCCCTCTGTCCCAGGAGCCCAGCCCAGCTCAGCAGCACAGGAACAGCCCATGATGTCCCTTTCTCTGGCCCCTCTGGGCTCCCTTGTGGTGTTCCTGGAGCTCTAGAGGCACATTCTTGGAAACGAAATGAAGTAATCAGTAATGTTGATTTTCTCTCTTCTGCAGAGACACCTCTTTCCAGCATTGTGTTCTTTGCATTAAAAAATAAACTGATATGAGAATCATCTTTTCTTGTCCCGTCATTAGACAGGACACCAGGAATGTTACAGCAAAGGATCTAATTTCTCCAAGCTGGGCGAGGAATATCTTCATTAGAAGGAATTTAGCCATTTTATTCTGATTTTATACTCCTAGGGCTAGAGAGACATTCAGCAATCTTTGGCCATGTCATGTCTGTGCTCTGAAGCAAAGCCTTTGCACACATGGGCTCTTGGACACTTGGTACCAGGTTTCCTTGGGGCAGGTCAGAGCTGGGCTGGTGCCACAGCTGGGGTGGTTCAGCCCAGATGGGAGGCAATGTCCTCAGCCAGGGACCTGACTGGCTGAGCTGGAGCTGTCAGTGTTGCAGACAGAGCTGTGACACGGATGGAATAAACTGCCAAGGCAGGGTGGCAGAAATTAGTTCATCTGGTCGGCAAGGACAGCAGCCACCAAGCACAGCAACAGTCCAGATCAAAACTCGGTCCAGACCTGTAAGGCATTTCAAGGGCCCCATAACGAGCTGTTACTACTGCAGGAACAGTTAAAGGAGAAACAAAGACACTGGGTGGGCATTGATTAAATTAATAAGAGAAAGAGGTGAGAATCCCCGTGTCCTCTTCTCCTGCCTCTTCACCAGCAAGTTCTCTCAGGCATTTGTGACTGGAGGCAGGAATCTGGACAAAAACAACCAGCAGTGGATAGGGATCAAGTCAGGGGTCACTGGAGCTACCACAATCCTTTTCTGTCTATGGGACAGCAGGGGCAGCATCGCAGAGGCTGAGGCAGCAGGACCATGTCACAGTGAGGCCACTCTCCACCATCTTGGAAAGCTCATGGAGACTGGGGGGACTCCCTGACCACTGGCAGCTCTCACACATTGTGTGCACTTTTCAAAAATGGCCAATGGGTGAGCAGGGGAACTGTGAAATGTGCTATTGTGATTCGTGTCACTATGAGAGTGTAGCAGGGGACAGAAATAAGTATTAGTGTACTAACATTGTGAAAATGTGCCAACAAGAAGTTAAGATAAGTGCACTGAGATAACCAATTAAGGCATGGAGCAAGGACACTGGATATTGTGGTTAGGTAGCACTAAGGACTTATGTAAAGAAAAGGATATTGCCGTTAGGTAGCGCTAACGACTTGCTTAAAGAAAACCCGCTTTACGCATGCACCCAATAAAGGGTAAAGAAAAGGACACTGAGGAAGAGGAGAAGCCTTCCTCCTGAGGACCACCAGGAGGGGAGAGGCGACCACCTAAACCTCTGAGACATGCGCAGAAACCCCAACGCCACATTAATCTGGAGAATCAAAACTAGGAGGATACTTCTTGGAAAACGGAACTTAAGAAAGTGTAGAAAAACAAGGGAAAAAGTAAGCGGTGTGCGTGTTGGTGGAAGCCGTGACTCCCTGCGCACCCAGCACTGTTTGCTTGCCTTTTATTACCTAGCCTTTTGCTTTGATATCTGTTAATAAAATGACTGATTCTGATTGAAACTCAACCAGACTCAAGTCCTGTTTATCACAGAACTAAGGGCTGTGCCCCAGAACATGTCCACTGGGACCCCATTTCTGGGTGTCTGGAAGAGAAGGTGACGGGGTTTACCCAGGGCAGGTTGTGTCTGTCCATCCTCTTTGCTTTCTGTGAGGAAAGGACAGGGTTGCAGGACGTGGGGAGAGCAGTGGTGGTCTGTTACCTGGCAGTCAGCAAGGCATTCAGCATCATCCCCCACAATGTTCTCGTGTCCAAGGTAGGATATTATGGTCTGTGTCAGTGTGTAAGTAGAGGGGTAAAAACAGTCTGGATGTTTGGGCTTGGAAAGGTTCTACAGAAAGAGAGAAACTTCCCAATCCTGAGGACAGTCAAGCACTGGAAGCTGTTTCCCAGGGGTGCACATTCACTCTACCCCAAAAATTGCCCAAGATGTGTTTGGATAAAGCCCTGAGTAATCTGCTCTGACCCTGCTTTTGAGTGCCCAGAGCCTCCTTCTTGGGGCCCAAATCCTCATGTTCAGGGTCCCAACGTGTCTTTTATCACCCACAACCTCTGATCAGGTCCCACAGTTTCATGTTTAGGTGGACTTCAGCTCGTTGCCTGGCAACAGCCAACCAGAAGTCTATGTGGAGTCAGGGGACCCAGGACAGCCAATGGCATTTGAGGAGGTGGCACCAATCACAGCTGGCAGGAGTGCAGCACATGGATGATTGACATGTGGTCTGACCACTCATTTGATGGGAGGAGCCAGGGGGAAATCCCGGACAGCCAATCAGAGGAAACAGCGCCTCAGGGCAGGGTGGGTCCCAAACCAGGGCAGAGTGTCAGCCCAGGCAGCCAATCCCAGGCAGCATCAGCTCAGGCCGGGAGACTGACAGCCCTCCTGACCAATGGCGGCGAAGAGTGATGTAAGCAGGAGGCGGCTCCGCGGGCGGCCAGGCCGAGCTCTGACATGGCGCCCGTCAGGCCTGCCCGAGCTTGAGCAGCCCCGGCCCAGCCCCGGGGCCCCTTCCTCTCTGCCGCCCTCCCCATCCCTCCCGTCCCCCCGGCCGCCCCCATGTTCCAGACCCCGCGTCTCCGTGGCACCACCCGCTCACACAGTCGGTATCCCGGGCCGTGCCGCTGGAACGCAGCCATGGGCCATCCGGCTTCTCGCCGCCACCGCCGACCGCGTGCGACCGTCGTGGCCCCCGCTGTCCCCTGGGCCACAGCCCCCGCCGTGGGGCAGAGGCCCCACCAGACCCAGCACCCGCCATCCTGACAGGGGCTGAGGAGGCCCCCGCGTCTAAGAAGCTTCATCTCTGCTCTGCCTCGTGGGTGGTGGGAAATGCCCCGTGGCGCTGGTTACAGCAATGGAAGCAGAGCCGCTGGCAGCGCAGAGCCCAACCCATCGGGGCTGCTGAATCCTGGTGAGATATCGCTGCCCGGCTGGAGAACCTGCCTGTGAGAGTGTGCCACGTAGAAGCTCATGTGCCCAAGAGTCGGTCACTGAAGAACCCGACCCGAACAACCAGCTGGGGGATCGAGCTGCCGAGATTAAAGTGGCTGAGGTAGATTTGCACTGGCAAGATGAAGGTGAATTATTGGTGGCCCATTGGGCCCACAGTGCCTCAGGTCATCAAGGAAGGGATATAACATATAGATGGGCTCGTGACCGAGGGGTGGACTCGACCATGGACGCTGTTGCACAGGTTATTCACCATTGTGAAAGATCGGCTATGATCAAGCAAGCAAAGCGGTCAGAGCCTGTGTGGTATGGGGGGTGATGACTGAAGTGTAAATATGGAGAGGCCTGGCGAACTGACTGTATCACGCTGCCATAAACCCATCACGGCAAGAGCTCTGTGCTTACAATGGTGGAAGCCAGCACCGGATGGCTGGAAACATGCGCCGTGCCCCATGGCACTGCCCGCAACACTGTCCTGGGCCTCGAGAAGCAAGTTGTGTGGTGACACAGGAGCCCAGAGAGAACTGACCCAAACAATGGGACTCATTTCTGGAACATCCTCATAGACACTTGGGCCAAGGAGTAGGGCATTGAGTGGCTCTGTCACATCCCCTTCATGCACCAGCCTCCGGGAAAATGGAGCGGTGCAACAGACTGTTAGAGACTGCGCTCAGAGCAATGGGTGGTGGAACTTTTAGAAACTGGGATTCAAATTTAGCACCCAGGCGCCCAGCGCTGAGCTGACCCTGTGCCTCCCAAAGGGACACCCTGCCCCTCCCTGCCCAGGTGCAGGGTCACAGTGGGGCCCTTTGTGACCTCACATTGTGACACCCACTGCCCTGCGTGTGCTCAGCGCAGCTGTGGCCCCAGCCCGCACTCTCCGACAGGACGGCGACAGGACAGGGCAGGAGCACGGAGCTGGCGAGAGCCCCCGAGCGTAGCCCACGTCTTTCAGAGAATTAGTGAATCTTTTTGGTTGGAAGCGACCCTAAAGATCATCGAGTCCAGACATATCCTAACTCTAGCTGCCCCTGGCAGACTCCCCTCTGCCCCTGGCAGACTTCTGCTGAAGACTCCTCGAGTGCAGCCCAAGTCTTTCCCAGCTGCCCCCGGCAGACCCCTGGCATTTCACCAAAGCTTCCCCCTTCCCCACCTAGAGCTCTTTGCTTGGACCCACAAGATGGAAGAGAAACATCTCAGCACCCCCAGGGTGGCCCTGGAGGAGGACAGGGCTCCCCAGGAGAGCAGATCTCCAGTGGAGCCCCAGGAGCTGTGCATGGCCCAGCAACTGGGGATGGGTGAGTGAGGGGCCCTGAATGTCTGGGCAGGGCGGGGGCCAGCGAGCGCTCCCTGCTCGACACCAGGATCACGTTTCCCCACACGCTGGCAGGGGGGGTCCCACGGGTGGTAGTCATGATGCTGCCCGAATGCCAGGGCTGCTCCGAGCTGGGAGCCGGCCCCAGCACAGTCTCTGCGGGCAGAGAGGACCCAGTTCCTGCTCCAGGGCATGGGCAGCGAGAGGCAGCTGGGCGGGCAGGAGGCAGCCGTGCTGTGGGACGGGGACCTTTCCTGCCCATCTGAAGCGAGTTCCTCACCTCCTGCACTAGAGGCTTTCCCCATCCTGCCTGGGGTCTGCTGGGCACCCTCCAGCCCTGACACGCTGGGGGATGATCCAGTTCAAGACTCCCGAGTGAATTGAAAGTTGCCCAAGGCACAGAAGTCAGAGTGTGCCTTTGTTGCACTTTCAGCAAAGTGAGCAGAGGAACAGACTATTTTCCAAAACTGTTTCTTTACCAGGACATTTCAAGGGCAGTGTGAGGCTTCCCCCAGAGTTTCTGTGTTGGAGGATAGAGCTCATTTTCCTGGGTGGTCCTGCACAGAACTCGACTTTTAAATATGCTTTTGTGCAATAACATGGTCTCATCTCTCTTCCAATGTGCTTTCTTGGCAGTTGTGGCTGAGGGAATGGCTCCGCCGCAGAGGATCCTCTTTCCCCCGCAGAAGATTTGCATGGGCTGGCAGCACAGCCAGAGAGCTGGAGCGGGACTGCACAACCTGGGCAACACGTGCTTCCTCAACTCCGTCCTGCAGTGCCTGACCCACACCCCGCCTCTGGCCAACCACCTGCTCTCTGGGGAGCACAGCCGGGCCTGTCATTACTTTGGGGAACTTTTCCTTGTACATCTGTTGGGCACTGCCCAAGGGCTCCCAGAATCTGGAAGCTGATCAGCTCCCTGAGTTGGTGTTCTTTGAACACTCAAGCCTAGAAGCGGCTTGTTGTACCTGGATGTGTTCATCTTCAGAAAGGCACCTCTTTCTAGCCCGGGCTCTTGGTCCCTATTCCTGCAGGTTAAACTCCTTTGCTTATTGCACAGAAAGCTTCTGTAGTTCAGCATCCCTCTTAAGGAAGTTTTCTGTGCACTAAAACATCCCGGGCTTGTTGGGACTTGGGCCCCTTGGGAGGAGTGGGGAATTCTTAGAACTTCTTAGGTTTCCCATTGCTGTGGATATTTTGGAAACCTGAGGAGCTTCCCTCTCTCCCTCCCCATCTCCCTCCCTCTCCAGGTGGCCAGGAAGGCTTCTGCATGATGTGCAGAATGGAAGTGCACGTTAAACAGGCCCTGCATTCCTCAGCCAGTGCCATCGAGCCTTGGGCTGTTGTTGATGGTCTCACACGTAAGTCAGTCCAGCTGCTGTGACATGTTTTATGCCATTCTCGTAGGAGAGAACTAGTGCCTTCTTTTTTCTTAGAAATAGGAGAAAATTTTGAGCATGGCAGGCAGGAGGACGCCCACGAGTTCTTACGCTGCACTGTGGATGCCATGCAGAGAGCTTGTCTGAGCGGAAGCAGCGAGTAAGCACAAGCAAATTGTCTTTCCAGTGTTCCCAAGCCCTTTGGACTCCTTGATGTCCTCCCCTCAAGGAAAACTATGCCCAGGGCTTTCAGACAAAGCCAGACTCTTGGAGGAGATAACTGTCTGCCTTCCCATTGGTTTGCAGCTTGGACGTTTCCTCTCAAGCAACTACCATCGTCCATCAGATCTTTGGGGGCTTTCTGAGATCCAGAGGTACTTTTCCACAGCTACTGCTCTCCTTGGAATCCTCTGTGCCCTCCTGTCTGCCTGCGATAGCAGCTGATCGTGTGATTGGCGCAGTGGGTGTGAAGAGCGTAGGCCGGCACAGTCCGTCAACTTCTCCTCTCGCTGAGCATTTTCATTTGCTTTCCAGTCACGTGCTGGAGCTGCCAAGCGGTTTCCGATTCCTACGAGGCCTTCCTGGATGTTCCTCTGGATATCAAAGTAAGAGGCTTTGTAATTGTTCTTCAAGTTGTCCCAAGGCCACTGGAGCTTTCCAGAATCCACACAGTTGGCTTAAAAACGTGTCTGTGTGGACTGTGTCCTCCTGCAGAGGCCATGGCAGTGGTCTCCCTGTCGGCGCTGGTTTCAGCTGGACGGGCACCTGTGACCTTCTCTTCACTGTGATGTACCCTCCTCCTTCTTCCCTTGCTCTCCCTCAACACCCGTCTGGCTCCCAGGCTCATGGGGGGTGTTGTTTCCATCACTGGTGACCCGCACACCATCGTAGCTGAATTGTGCAGTGCCATGAAGAGGTGGCTCTGGAGAGTGCTGGGAATCCCCAGGGAATGAGGGTGATGTTCAGCATCACACCCTCTTTCTGCCTCCTTCTGGACACTGCTTGCGGGTTCACAGTGGGTCTCCTCAGCGTCATCGAGCTGTTGTCTTGTGTAAACTCCTCCTAAGTGTTTGGGCAAGGGCATTTCCCAGAGCTCAGGGCTCTCCCTTCTCACTCCTCCAGGCAGCCGCATCTGTCACCGCAGCTCTGGAGGACTTTGTGAAACCTGAGCACCTGGATGGTGAAAACTGCTTTAAATGTAGCAAGTAAGACGATTACTGATGACATATTAATACTAGATGCTGTGTGAAGGTGTCATTGAGCAGAAGTCATGTTTTCACATTGGGTTAAGGCACAGTAATGAGAGGCAGGTTTTTTAACATGGCCTCATGGTACTGAATAGCTTTCAAATAGCATCGGGATGTGTGAGACAGGAAAGGCTGTCTGGCCTTTGGGGGAAAAAATGGTGCATTTCAGCCCTTGGCTCTGGACTTGCTTTCAAGGTGTGACAAGATGACTGCCGCCTCCAAGAGGTTCACGGTCCATCGCGCACCCAAGGTTCTCACGGTGTGTCTGAAGAGGTTTGAAGCTTTCACCGGCGACAAGATCAGCAAGGTGTGTACACAACTGGAGGGCAACGTTCTCTTCCTGGAGGGGGTTTCCCAAAGCCAGACGTTCTGTCACAAGCAGCTCATGTTGAGATTTCTACGTTCCCTTCCGGGGACAGTTCCCATGGGAAGACAAGCGTGTCCTCTGCTCCCACAGAGCTGCTTTGGCCCAGGTCTGTTTCCTGCCACCCAAAAGGTGACATCTTGCTTTAGGGAAAACCAGGCGTTGGTGATTCCAAACGATGCATTTCTACACCTCTGGCCTTTAGTCTTGGAAGGCTGTGTCCTCAAGTGTTTCGTGATCATTGCTGAGCCCTTCTGGTCTCTCCGTAGGTTGTGGAGTATCCCCAATACCTGGATCTTCGCCCGTACATGTCTCAGGCAGCCGGAGAACCGCTCCTCTACTCCTTATATGCCGTCCTGGTGCATGGAGGTGGCAGCTGCCGTGCAGGACACTACTTCTGCTACATCAAGGTGAAAAGCAACTTCCTTCTGAACAAGGGAAAAATGTATCCTGGGGAAAACCAACTTCCACTGCCGTGTTCTGGCAGCCAAGGATCTGAGTGGAGAAGGTTTCCTCAGGGGCTGGATCGGATTTGTTTTGGAACACTCCTGGTTCGGCAGCTTTTGGCTTGTATTTTTGTGGAGGAGCTGTGCCGTTCATCTCCAGATATCGACACTTTTCTTTGCAGGCCAGCGATGGACTGTGGTACCAGATGAACGATGAATCTGTGGTTCTTTGCAACATCGACACAGTTCTCAGGCAGCAAGCCTATTTACTGTTTTACATCAGGTAATCACAGGTTTTAAGCTGTGTTCAGAATACGTTTCCTTTTCCTGGCTTTGCTATTTTTCTTCAGATCCTCTGGAGTGTTTCTGTCATAGCAGACAATTACCACCTGCATCGTTCAGCCCAATCAAATTTCCCATTTATGGTCTTAGTTACATATTCTCTCTGTCATATAAAGTGCTCCAAGAAAATGCCTGAACCCAGAGGAGGCTGCAAGACCAGCCCTCAGCAAAGATCCTTCATTTTTCCCCAGGTGCTCTGATTTGAAAGTTGCACAAATGACTTCTTCCTCACCGGCACCATCACACGCCCTTTCCCTCCTCAGTCCGTGGGCAGCCGGCAGCAAGCAGGTGGGTTCTGTGGGACCGCAGTGTCTGCCCTGTAGGACTAAGGTGGCTGTGGGGAGGTGGTCAGGGCACCAGATGGACAGCAGGTTTCTTTCAGGGATCCTGGCAGCGCTCTCTTTTCCCTCCCACACAGCATCTTTCTGCACAGTTGCAGCACGGCTCCCTCTCCCAGCATCCCACCTGCATCCATCCCATTTGTCCTCCTTGGCCCCTCTGCAGCCTCCTGGAGCCTTTGGGAGGCCCTTAGCTGTCCCCTCACAGCTTCTGGGGGTTCCCCACTGGTGGGTCCTGTCAGGAGGAAAGGGCAGGAGCTTCTCACAGCTCTCCTTGCAGGACATGGCGGGGGGCATGGAGGACTCTCCAGAGGACAGCAGCTCCTCCACACCAGCCAGCAGCAGCCAGCAAAGCCGGGCAGGTGCCCGGGAGGCAGCTGCGGGCTGGCCGTGCCCCATCTGGCCAGGCAGGGTCAACAGCAGCTCCTCTGTGGGCTCCTGCTTGCGTCGCTTCTTCCACGGCTGCATCAGGCTGGTGTCCAGAAGGAAAGCTGCTTGCCCGCTGCGCTGTCACCCCCGCAACCGTGTGCCCCACACTGCGCGAGAGGACAGCAGCAAAGAGGAGCAGGGATTCAGCCCTTCTGCCCACTGCCAGGAGAACGGTGCCAGGGAGAGGGCCCGCAGCAGATCCCCGCAGTGGGGCAACCATCTCCGCAGCTGGGTTGTGGACACCACGGACTACAAACATTCAGATGGGAGGAGGGAGAGAACCAGTCCCCTGAGCTGTGACTGCACTCACAGGGATGAGGCAGCTCCAAGATCCTCCAGCAGCAGCTCCCAGTCTGCACCAGCACCTCCAGTGCCCTCCAGCAGCAGCTCCCAGTCTGCACCAGCACCTCCAGTGCCCTCCAGCAGCAGCTCCCAGTCCGTTCCTGCCCCCAGAGCTGCTCAGGAGCAAACCCGGCCAAGGCAGAGAGATCGGAGCAGATCCCCATGGTGGGGCTGTGATCTCCGCAGCCGGTTTGTAGAGATCACGGACCAGCATCGCTCAGTGAGGAGGACAAGGAGCTGGAGAACAAGTCCTCCATGCTGTGACCGAGCCCTAAGGGATGATGCAGCTCCAGGACCCTCCAACAGCAGCTCCCAGCGTCCTTCCACACCCAAAGCTGCTCAGGAGCCACCTCAGCCAAGGCAGAGGGAGCGGAGCAGATCCCCGCGGCGGCGCTATGACGTCCACAGCCATTTTGTGGAAATCACGGACAGTGACCCCTCAGCACACAGGGGGAGGAGGAGGAGGAGCAGGAAGGCTTCAGTGCCCCAGAGTTACAAATCAGAAAAACAGCCAGTGGTGACAGAGGCAGATTGCAGCCTGGGATGAGGGAGGACACAGCGTCTGAAGCCTGTGATGCTGCAGAGGAGGAGGAAGAGTCCAGGAAGCACCAAAGCTGCCCCAGCAGGGACCAAGCTGCCCCAAGGGCACCAGCAGCCAGTGCTGCCTCTGGCCAGGAAGAGCTCAGAGAGCCCTTCCAGAGCCAGGGGCAGCTCTGCCGGCCGGCCCGCCTGCCCACAGGCCCCTCGAGGAGGAGCTGCTTCTGCGTCCCATGGCTGGGATCGCTTTTCAGAAACACTCCCTGGGCACCAGCAGGCCGAAAAGCCAAAGCCACAATTAAAAGAAATTCCTGTTGGCCTTGCGTGTGTCATTTATGGGGTGTTTGCTTCTATGAGGGTTTTGGGGAAATTGGTGAAATCCCTTTTCTGAGAAGTCTCTGTGATGGTGTTTTGGGAGCTGTGTGCTGTGTGTTCCCGTCTTGCTGTCTCTTCTGTTTCAATGTGGAGGTCGAGTTGTAAGGAGCCATTGAAGGAGGAATGTTGTTTTTACAACTGATCTGGCACCTGACCCCAGCAGGGGGAGGACTGAGAGACATCAGACTATGAATCCTTAATGTAAAACAAAGTCTCTTCAAAATAATCCCAGAATACAAACTGATTACTGTATTTAAAAAGTTAAGCTAAGTGATAGGGTAACCAAAGATAGGGTAACCAGGAATCCATATTTTAATCAAATCAATAAGGTTAGAGAGTTGTTAGAATTAGACGAATGAGACAGGTAGCGGAGGCTTTTTGCCCTGTTCTGTGTACCTACTTTTGGGTAGAACACCCGGTTTTGTAAAACCATTTATAAAATATGCTTTGCTGAGAGATCCTGCCCAGGCCTATTCTATTGTCAAGGTGATTGTTTCCTACAACAGGATTCAGCAGCAGAAGGGAGGCAGGACAAGAGGGTCCATGAGGTCAGAAAGCACAGCAGACAGCTGGTACATGGGGTCACGGGCGCCAAACCCAGCTCGGGTTGGAACACCCTGGGAGAACTTGCTGGTGAGGAGGGAGGACAAGAGGACACAGAAATTCTCAATTCTTTCCCTGATTAAATTCATCCGTGGCCACACGGTGTCTTTGTTTCTCCTTTTACTGTTCCTGAAGTAGTAACAGCTCATTATGGGGCCCTTGAATTGCCTTATGGAGCTAGACCAAGTTTTGATCTGGACTGTTGCTGTGCTTGGAGGCTGCTGTCCTTACCGACCAGATGAACTAACTTCTGCCACCCTGCCTTGGCAGTTTATTCCGTCTGTGTCACAGCTCTGTCTGCAACACTGACAGCTCCAGCTCAGCCAGTCAGGTCCCTGGCTGAGGACATTGCCTCCCATCTGGGCTGAACCACCCCAGCTGTGGCACCAGCCCAGCTCTGACCTGCCCCAAGGAAACCTGGTACCAAGTGTCCAAGAGCCCATGGGTGCAAAGGCTTTGCTTCAGAGCACAGACATGACATGGCCCAAGATTGCTGAATGTCTCTGTAGCCCTAGGAGTATAAAACCAGAATAAAATGCCTAAATTCCTTCAAATATTCTTTCCCCCAGCCTGGAAAAATTACATCCATTGCTATGATCTTCCTGGTGTCCTGTCTAATGATGGGACAAGAAAAAAAGTTTCTCACACCCAAATTCTTTTCTAATATGAACAATGCTTTTGCAGGAAAGAAGTGTCTCTGTAGTGCTGAGGGAAGAAACATCATTGATTACTTCACAGCGTTTCATGGGACATTCCCCCGGAGATCCAGGAACACCACAGGGGAGCCCAGAGGGGCCAGAGAAAGGGACATCATGGGCTGCTTCTGTGCTGCTGAGCTGGGCTGGGCTCCTGGGACAGAGGGAGCTCATGGCAAGCGGCAGCGCTGCAGAGAGACAGCTCTGCCCAGGAGCAGCTCCTCTGCAAAGTGCAGCAGGGCTGAGGGCTCTGCCTGCAGCACCGAGGGGACAGGAGCCAGGCACAGAGAGGGGAAACACAGTCTGGGGTAGTGAGACAGCTGAGAGATCACTGGAGGAGAAATCTTCACAGTCCTTAACACTCTAAGTCTCTGTGTGCAGGGCGGTGCAGATGAGGATCCTGCAATTATCTCCCAGAGCTGGCACATCCCATGGCTGGTGTGGAGGAGAAGGATCTGTTCCTCAGCAAGGATTCCCTGCATGGACAGGGCACGACAGCTGCCTTCTCCCAGCTGCAGGGTGTGAAGCTGGGGAGCACCCAGGGGTGCCCAGGGCTGTCCTGCAGAGCAGGGTCCCTGCACCCCAGGGCTGTGCCGGGGCAGGGACTCTGCCGCCTGCCAGGGTCAGCGCTCAGCCTGCCCGGGGAGATCCCAACAACACTGAGGGGAGAAGCCGTGGGGGGAAGGAGTGACCCCCGGCAGGGCAGGGTCCTTCTGCTGTTGAGAGGAGACAGCGCACAGATCCAGCTCACTCTGGGACACTTGCAGAGGGTCCTTGCGAAGAACATTGAGGCAGCCTTTTTCCAGATACTGTGCTTTGATTTTTTCCACTCTTGATTTGCTGGGTGGGCAGTGGGAGATGGGGATTTATTTCTCTGCCCTGGAGAAGGCAACTGAGGCCCCAGTTCTCATTAAGATTTGTCTGAGCTGCTCCTGAGTGCCTGCACACACAGAGCTGCCCCTGGGCAGTGCCCGGGGCGAGGAGGTGTGAGCAGGACAGAGCTGAGCACACAGCAGGAGAGTTTGACTCCATGAGCAGTGACAGGGAGCAGACCCAGGGACAGAGATGCAGCTCCCAGCAGGGACAGTTCCAGGCAGCAGAGACATGGGCAGGGAGAGGGTGCTGGGACCAGAAATGCTGGGGAGGGGATTCAGGAACCCACCTGCTATCTTCTGCAGTGCAGACTCATTTCCCAGTGCAACCCCCTGCTCTCCTCTCCTCCCCAGCAGGGCCTCTGCCCCAAAGCCATGGGGTCCAGGGCATGAGTCACCACCTCAGCAGCTGGACCTGCAGATGAAGGGTTCCTAGAAGGTGGTACACAAAAAAGGTGCTAAAAGCACTTGCCCTATCGTGACATCATGTGAGTGGCAGTGAGCACAGCTGGGTAGGGAGAAGGCTTCCCATCATGCCCATCTGCCTTTCCATCCTTGCTTTATTTGTTCAGGAGCACTGCCGTGTTCTTCCCTGTTTCTCCACCTGTCCTGGTGCTCTTACTCTCTAGGACTGGGCTGAGGATGTGGGTCAGTTTTTGTTCAGACACCAACACTGGGAGTCCCTTGGTGCATGGACAGACTGGGAAGGTGCCCAGGACCTTTGTCTCTCCTGTCGCCATTTCCAGCACTGGCCACTCCCCCAGTTGATGGGTCAGGTTTGCTCTCTGTCCCTCTCCTTCCTCCTGCGGGACTCGGTGCCTGTGTCAGGGAACAGCCAGCCCTGCCCGGCCTCTCTTCTTGCCCAGAGCTTGGCAGAGCCCAGAGCAGGGCTGTCTGCAGACCCTGCATGGGACGCGGCTGGGGCTGGATGGATCTCATTGCCGTCTGCACCTTCCTCAAGGGGGGCAGTGGTGGAGGATGGGTTGATCTTCTCTCTTTGGTGACCAGCGATAGAACCTGAGGAAATGGAATGAAGCTCTGTCGGGAGAAGTTCAGATGGGACATGAGGAAAAGGTTCTTCACTGAGAGGTTGATGGTCACACAAACAGGATCCTCAGGGAACTGGTCAGTGCACCAAGCCTCTCAGAGTTGATGGAGTGTCCAGCTGACACTCTTAGTCATAAGGTTAAGTGTTAGGTAGTCCTGTGAAGTGCCGAGAGGACTTAACGAACCCTATGGGTCCTTTCTAACTTGAGATATTTTGTGCTTCTGTGACCTTCAAGCTCAAGAACTGTCCATCCCAGAATCATTCATTTGTGTGTGTTTGCCTTTTTCTGAGTTGTCTGTGTAGATTCAGGAATCCAAGGTGAACTTCTGGATAGACTGTCAACCTAAAACCTGCTCAGGGAGGAATCTAAACCATATGTGTCTCATATGGATATATATTTTCCACTGATACAGCCAACCGCACAAACAGAGAGACATGGTGGGGTTGGAGAGGTGAGGAGCAAGGTTGTCCATACAGTGATGGACCTCACGGGACTGGTTTTCCCACCTGTCCACACCTCCTAAGGAGACAGTCTGCATTGATATCAACTGGAGAATTCCTCTATCACTTCTTCTATGTGCTCTTTACATGCCCTACTCTTTAACTACATTCTTGAAACTTATCTAACTAAGCATACAAAAAACCAGATGTACAAGACGGAAGCAACAGGGCTCTATCAGTCTTCTCTGATAACTGCCAGTCCCAGGCAGATACCTCAGGTGAACTGGGGACTCGAGAGATTTGCACTGATGGCTTATGGTCAGACCATGGAGTTCTGCCTGAAAACATGAGAACTGCACTAAATACCTAAAAAAAAAAAAAACAAAACAGGAAAAAAAAATCCCCACAACTTCTTAGTCAGCTGAGATGATTCAACACGTTCCATAACTATCAGTGGAATATCTCAATATGAATTTTCAGAATGTGGATTCATTGTGTGAGAAGAAATCTTGACCTTTTCCTGGGCTTACATTGCCAGAGCTCTGTCAGTCATGCTGTGTATTTAATCTCCACGACCTTCAAGATGTTTCCACTGGTCATTATTCAACCAAGCATGTCTGCAGTCATCTCTTCAGAAGCCTGTCTGGACATTTGCACTTTCCACTGTTCTCCAGAGGTTCTTCTCCTCTCTTTGCTCATTCAGATCCCTCTCACCTCTCTCCCTGCTTTGAGCTTCAGGCAGGTAAAGCTGAATTGTCTTTCAGCCATTGCTCTCATACTCCCTGTAGGCAACTCTTCAGTTGTGGTGATGGACCTCACTGGAAGTTGCTTAAACTAACGATAGAGTATAGTTTATTGTTCATTATGTTCTGTTGTGTTTTCTTTCTCATTATCTTTTTTGCTTTTTGCCAATTAAAAAAGCCTCTTTGTGCCTATTTAAATCCAGATCTCTAAGGAAAGCATGAAGTAATTCATGGAGAGAAGCTGTAACAATCAGGTGCCAACTTGAGTGGAAAATCTGATGTAAAGAAAAGTGATGTAACTGCCAGGGGGCCAATGAGCAAAACAGGGAGGTTGGAGAGGTGAGGAGCAAGGGTGTCCATCCCGTGTCTGTCCTCAAGGGACTGCTTTTGTCACCTGTCCAACCTCCTCAGGAGACACTCTTCACCAGTATCCATGGGAGAATTCTTCTCTCACTTCTCCCTAGTGCTCATTCAAAATGTCCTCTTTACCCACCCCCCTGAAACCTCTCTAATGAGCTGTATAATTCTTCAATACTTGAAGAAAATGATGGAAGAGACATGACTTGTGAGGGCTTGGAGAATTTTAATGAGCCCATGGAGTATATGAGGCTGAGTCCATGAAGCTCAGTTACTGAGAAGAGACTCAACAAAGCTCTCAAGGAGCCAAAGGCAAAAGCAAACCCCAAAGTTCCTTGAAGCATTAATGGGCCCCACTGAGGGCTGCTCCTGACAAAGCCTCCCCAGGGACTCGTTAGAGCAGATAATTGGAGGCTGTGAGGACAGGTAGGCCAAGGCCCTGTGCAGGTGGTTCTGAATGCTGAGAAACCCCTTGGTTTGCTTTCTGAAGCAGAAAGGAGAAGCCCTGACCTCCAGGCAATGGGGAGGGGGATCCTGTCCCTCACACACGGCTCAGGGCTCTTGCTGGGACCGTGGGATGTGGGTGTGCAAGGCCAAGGGAAGGACAACACTGGTACAACAACTTCCAGCTTCCCCATGGGGCTGCAAGGAGACAACGAGGCCCCAGTGCCATGGGGATAACATGTCTTCTCCTGGGCCTCAGTGGCAGAGACAACTGCCATGGCCAAGGTGACAGAGACCTCGGTTCTGCTGGTGCCTTCCAGCCTTGCCAGCGCCCTTTGCCATCTCCACCAGAAGCTGTTCTACATGGTCCCACACCTGCCCCTCTTTCCCTGCAGGCTGTAGACACCCATCTCCCTTCCCCACCTGCTCTCACCCCAGCATTTCTGTACCTTCACTGATGTGTCTGCACCCTCACTGGCTGTTCTTTGGAACACAAACCATGGGATGATCCAGCTCCCTCTGGGTGACCTCTTGCACCACGGCACTGCCCTTCCAGTGACATTTCTTCCTCCTGATATCCAGTCTCCACTTCCCAATCTGTACTTGGTGGCTTTTTTTTTCACTGCTCCTTTTTCCCACTACTTGAGAAAGCTTTACCACCTTCAGAAACTGCCCATCAAGCAGGGAACCCAACCTGTTAGTCTTCTTGTGGTCTTGCACTTGACCAGAGAGAAGTCACCTCACCATGATCTTCTAAATCCCAGCACTGCTGCTGGCCTTTCAGCTTCTCTGATAGACATGACTATGTCCCTGCTGCTGTCCCGTCATGAACTCAGGTGGGATGGACATGACAGCCCGTCTCCGAGGCCTCTTCCTGGGTAGGGCCTGTGGGTACTTAGGCCGAGGTTCTTTCCCAGCCATGTCCCTGCTGCTGGGCTGTCACCTCCAGAGACAGAAATGACCCCACAGTCCCCTTCACAGCCACGCGCTTCTGACTGGATTATGAGTGTCTGAGACCCAACTGACCTTCAAAATACCACACCCATCCATCCCCGTCCTTAGCCCCCAGGACCTGACCAAGTCTGAAGCGTGTTCTACACAGTCCTGCACCTGCCCCTCTTTCCCTGCAGGCTGTAGACACCCATCTCGCTTCCTTGCCTTGCTTGAAGAGAGCCCTTGTCTCACTCATCTTGTCTCACTGTCCTGCTCAAGGCCGGGTGAACCAGGGGAGGTTGTTCAAGGCCTCCACCCACCTTTGCATCACCCTCAAAAGAGCTAAAATCGCATTCTACAGGAGGACGTGTCCAATCCCCTTCCTAGGGACAGAGGCAGGCTGACTAACCTGCAATTCTCCCAATGCCTGTTCTTGCCTTTCTTGAACATGGCTTTGATGTCTGCCTTTTCCAAAGACCCCAGAACCTTTCTAATTACCCTGATTCTTATGAGAGCACAATCCAGAATCATGGGCAAGGGTGACGTAGCAGACAGCAGCACTTGCAATGATCCACTCCAAGGCAGCTGAGATCAGTCTCACTGGGCCTGTGTTGTTGGTTCCTGGAGTCACACACAGAAATGTCAGGGTTCTGTCAGGTGTCCGCATCTGAGCTGGCCTCATGGACTCCTTATGCACCCAGGGATGCTCACAGACAGAGTCTGTCCCTTTCACACACAGAGGCAGGAGTCACAGTGTCTCTCTGGCCTCCTGTTGCCACCCCCAAGGGACGGGAGACACCTCAGCCCTGTGGTGTGTCACCCTGCTCTGCACTCATCTGAGATGTCCCACGTCACGAGGAATGGACACGGGGACCTCAGTTAAAGGAAGCACATCCCAGGGCTGCATTCAGGTGATTTCCCATGGGGTGTTCCTCCCAATATGAAGTGACCTCAAGGCCTTCTTTGTGCCACAGGCCTTCGTGGAACCCCAAGGAATAGCTGATGGTGTTTGTGCTCACTCGCGTTCATGTCACATCACATACATGATGTGCATGCTCACATCTCATCTGTACAATACAAACTCAGACTGCTGAACTATTCATTCAGTGTCCATCCATGGAGGGAAAAACAACCTCTGTGGGTGAGAGGCCAGTGCTGGCAATGGTGGTTGTGAGGGGCCAGTGCATGATGATTGACCTGAGGCTCCTTCCTCAGGGTGTCCAGTGCACAGGGGCACAGCCCAGACCCTGCTCTGCTGGTCCTGCAGGTCTCTGGCAGGAGGCCTGGCTGTGAGAGGACACTGCTGTGTGCCCAGCCCTGCACACACACACTGTTCAGCTGTACACTGGTGTTTCAACCTGCAGGCTGCTTTCTTGTGCATGTTCTTAAGAGAAACTTGAAAAAGACCTAAGCCTTCAGGCACTGCCCTGTGAACATCACTTTTCTTTACAGAAGTACTGTTACGGAGGCCAGCTCTGTCACAGCAGTGCCCATTGCCTGTCCCTGCCTGCGCTCACAGGACTCACACACAGCAGGACGGTGACCAGGCTGCCAGAGCACTCAGGCCTTGCACCAACACAAGGGATGAGAAGGAGAGTGTGGGAGTGCAACGAGAACAGCTCTGGAAGGCCAAGCGCTGCTGCTCCCTGGCAGTGCTGCCAGGCTGGACTCTTTTCCCCTCCACCCATGCACAGGAACTGTCCCTGCACCTCCAAACACAACTTGGTGAAAGGATCGGAATAAAAAATGGATGCTGTGAGACCATTTAATTTTTTTAAACACACATACAACACAGCTCCTCATTTACACAGCCCCTCAGTAAGCAAAGAAGACAGTGAATTAGAAAGGGGATGACAACATTATCACGTGAAAAACCACAAGTGGCAACAAAAAATATAGAAGACAGGCTGGGCCTGCAACAATTACACTGTAATTGTTATGCAGAAGATGATGGGCAGTTTAATGCTTCAGAAAATAATCCAGTCATCAGTTTCCACAGGGCACCCTTGAGCTCCTGGTTCCTCATGCTGTAGATGAGGGGGTTCACTGCTGGAGGCACCACTGTGTACAGGACAGACACCAGCAGGTCCAAGGATGGGGAAGAGATGGAGGGGGGCTTCAGGTGGGCAAATATGGCAGTGCTGACAAACAGGGAGACCACAGCCAGGTGAGGGAGGCAGGTAGAAAAGGCTTTGTGCCGTCCCTGCTCAGAGGGGATCCTCAGCACGGCCCTGAAGATCTGCACATAGGACAGCACGATGCAAAACCACAGAAATTAAACAGGCACTAAAGACAATAAGCCCAAATTCCCAGAGGTTGGAGCGAGAGCAGGAGAGCTTGCGGATCTGGGGGATTTCACAGAAGAACTGGTCCAGGGCATTGCCCTTGCACAGTGGCAGTGAAAATGTACTGACTGTATGCAGCAAAGAATAGAGAAACCCAGTGGCCCAGGCAGCTGCTGCCATGTGGACACAAGCTCTGCTGCCCAGGAAGGTCCCGTAGTGCAGGGGTTTGCAGATGGCAATGTAGCGGTCGTAGGACATGATGGTGAGAAGAAAATATTCTGCACCAAACAAGAAAAATACAAAGAAGACCTGGGCAGCTCATCCTGCATAGGAAACGACCCTGGTATCCCACAGGGAGTTGGCCATGGATTTGGGGACAGTGATGGAGATGGAGTCCAGATCGAGGAGGGAGAGGTTGAGGAAGAAGAAGTACATGGGGGTGTGGAGGTGCTGGTCACCAGCTATGGTGGTGATGACGAGGCCGTTGCCCAGGAGGGCAGCCAGGTAGATGCCCAGGAAGAGCCAGAAGTGCAAGAGCTGCAGCTCCCGTGTGTCTGGGAACGCCAGGAGGAGGAACTGGGTGATGGAGCTGCTGTTGGACATTTGCTGTTTATTGTCACGTGGGCTCTGTTCAAACATAAAATTAGGACAGATTCCTCTTAGCAAAGCGACACCATTTTTCATAGGTATCACCCAAACTGAAATGCATTTCCTTCCTCTGTTGTGTGCTGACTGAGTGTGCTGTGAGCAGTGGGACCTCTGCCCGTGTGCTGCCAAGCAGCCAGCTTTTCTCTGCTGCAGTGGGGACAGGGGAGCTGGTTTGTGACCCTCAATGAAAAAGTTTAATATCTCTGCTCATGACTATCAAGGGCTTGGGCTGCAGAGGAGACAATTACATGTCATTATACATATTTTATCTGTATTTTTTTATTTTCCACCACCACATCAGGTTAGTGGGGTTTTTTTAGGGGTAGAAATCCTGCTTTCTGTGATTTAAAATGTGAAGATTCTTGAGACAGGACAGGCAAAAATGCTGAGCTTTGTCTGGCTCAGTGCAGAGTCAGACAGCAGAAATGTCCATCAGGATTTTACTCATCTGTCCTGTGCTTCAGGTTTTGCTGCCTTGAAAATGACTTCAGACACAATTTAATCTAATTAATCCAAACAACTGGACTCATACTGGAGCAGAAAAACCCTTTTGGAAAGGACAGATCTGCAAACTCTTCTCTGTCCCAGCCCAGAGGTGGAGATGTGATGGAGACAGCAGGACACGACCCCTCACAGACAGAAGCAAAGGACTCTGGCAGGAGAGTGCGGACGCCAAGGAAAGGCTCAGCACTCCTGGGATCCTACAGCAGAGCTGGGCCTTTCTGGGGGCAGCTGGTGAGCCCAGCAGGACAGGCAGAGCAGAGTCAGGGCTCCTGAAGATGGGATGTGCTAAAGGGACAGTCCTGGGGTTCAGCTTTGTCAGATGGAACCACAACATGTCTCACCCTTTCCTAAAAAGCATTTTCTCAGTTGCAGCATCTCTGCGCTTCTCCGTGGGGCTTTCAGATACAGAAGGATGCTGTAGGACAGGTTTGCATCCTGGACGGAAGCTCACAGCTTGGAAGGAAACCTCAAGGAGACAGCCAAGAGTCCTAATGGTGGCATTTGATTAAGGGAAACTCAGCTCATTCCCCAGCCCCACAGACTGCATTGCCGACAGCCCCACAGGTCAGAGGAAAGCTGGGACACGTGTTCCCATGGACACAGCTGCAGGAAAGGACCCACAAGATCAGGCTGTGACTGTGCAGCTGAAACTCCCATCCCCAGAGAGCCTGACAGCAAGAACCAGATCACAACAACAGTGACCCAGAGCAGTGGAGCAAGAAGGAAAATGCGGTGAGGGTGGGTGTGAGAGAGGCCAGGGCAGAGGCAGCCAGGCACTCAGACAGCGTCACCCTTCCCCAGCTGTGCAGCCACCTCCCACACACCAGCATTGCCGGGCAGCTGCTCTCAGCCCCTGTGCTCTGCAGAGGGAACTGGAGCTCTGGCTGCACAGCAGCTGGTTCATGCCTTGGAGCCCCTGGCCCTGAGGGCAGAGGCTTTGCTGGGTGGGAGAGGAGGTGAGGGGGCTGCTCACAGGAGGGATCTGCACTGTGGGGGATCACAGGGAGTTTTCTGTGTTTTGCCTCCTATAACAATTCCGGGTTTAGTTTCCTCGAATTTCTGATCATTTCCCTGCTGCCTAGAGATTCTCCCCCTGGGAGGTCTTGCCATGTGTCATGTCTTTTCCCTGTCAGTGCTCACATACTCCATCCCACCCTCTGTGCCCTCACCCTGGCTCTACAGATCCCCTGCCTGTTGCAGGGCACTGCCTGGGGGCATCTTCCTGTTTGCAGCTTGGAAAACAAGACAAATCAGACTAAAGCTGAGGAGTCCAGCAAAGGTGATGCAGGTTCTGCCCACAGCCAGAGGAGTGGTGAAGGGATGTTATGAGCCTTCTGGCCGATGTACTCATCGCTCAAAGTTGCCATTCAGGACTCACACTGACTTCTTAAGAATGAGGGCTCATTTTCATTTTATCCTTTTCTGCTCCTCTCAAACCTTGGGATAGGAAACTGAAAAGAAAGGCTCAGGAAGGCTTCTTATCTGTCTGGTAATCCTTGCATTGATCTTCTCCTTGAGGCATCTACTTGGAAAAAGTCCTAGGGGTGATCTGGAGCTGTGAGCAGCCCTGAATCACACAACTCCCTCTCCACAGCACAAGCTCCCTTCCTGCCCTCATAGGGGTCACTCCTTCCTCCCATAACTTCTCCCCACAGCACCATTGGGATCTCGCTGGGCAGGCTGAGTGCTGACCCTGGCAGGCGGCAGAGCCCCTGCCCTGGCACAGCCCTGGGGTGAAGGGACCCTGCTGTGCAGGACAGCCCTGGGCACCCCTGGTTTCTCACCTGACTTCACAGCTGTTCAACATTGCTTGAACAAGAGGCCCCTCCTTACAGATCCCACAAACTGCCTGTGCTAACTTTAGGAGATGCCTCCAGGAGGTACAGCTGCATTGCCCTGCACCCAGAGACTTACCATGGCAAGGGCTGCAAAGATTTCTCCTCCAGTGAGCTCTCAGTCATCCTCCCAGTCCTGACCACCTTTAAACTCTCTCTGCCTTGCCCGTCTCCCTGAGATCCCCAGGCAGAGCCCTCAGCCCTGCTGCGCTTTGCAGAGGAGCTGCTCCTGGGCAGAGCTGTCTCTCTGCAGCGCTGCCGCTTGCCATGAGCTCCCTCTGTCCCAGGAGCCCAGCCCAGCTCAGCAGCACAGGAACAGCCAAAGGTGCTTTAATAACTCCTCTGGTGGGTTTGGCGCTGAGTCCATGAACCACAGACCCTGAGAGGAAGTTGAAGAAACCTCTCAAGAAGTCCAAGTCAGATTCAAACTCCAAAGTTTCCTGTAATGTCAATGGTTCCCACTGAGGAACACTACTGAGGAACCATGCGCAGGGTCTGGTTATAGAAGGAAACTGGAGGCGGAGATGACAGGTCAGGAAAAGCAAGGAGAAGGTCTCTGTGATGATGTGTTTCATTAACCAAAGGGCCAAGCCCGGACCCCCAACCCTGGGAAGGCAGATCCTGTCCCTCCCACGTTGCCCAGGGCTGTTCCTGGGACAGTGTGATGTGGGGCTGTGCAAGGCCAAGGGCAGGACTATGGTCCCACACCTCCCAGGTTCCTGGCTGGAGACAAGGAGTCCGTGAGGCCCCTGTGCTGTAAGGACAAGGTGTCTCCTCACAGGCATCAGAGGTGGAGACAACAGCCATAGCTGAGGGGAGAAGGAGCTCATGTCTGTTGGGGGCTTTCAGCCTCTTTACATCCCTTGATCATCTCCATGACAGCCTGTGCTATGCTGTGGCATCACCTGCACCTCTTTCCCTGCAGGCTGGAGACATCCCCCCTGCTGCCCCACCTTGCTCTTCCCACCTACAAACCAGAAAGAGTTGGTCAGGGATGTAGCAGTCAGGGATGAGAAAGGAGAGTTGAGGCTCCTGGAAGATGATAACAAGGCAAAGAACAGGATTTCAGGAGAGCAGGCTTTGGCCTGCTGAGGGACTTACTTGGGTCCTATGGGGTATGACCTTGGTGTCTGCAGTGTTTTTTCTCTCATGTTTCCTCTCTCCCACCTGCTGTTGTGCAGTGTTTTTTACCCTTTCTCAAATACAATATCACAGAGGTGCTGTCAGCATCACTGAGTGTCTAAGATTTGTCAAGGAGTGGGTCCATCTTGGAGCCAGCTGAAATCAGCTCTGTCTGACGTTGGTCAAACCCCTGTTGTCTTCTCAGAGAGGTGACAACTCTAGCACAGCCACATTCAGCCCGGTTCCAAGACCTCACCATGCAAATCCAATACAGGGTAACAAAGTGTTGGATTTTACAAACTCCTTGATTATGATGAAGAATGGGAAAAGGTCTTCTATTGGCAACCAGAGGAAGTCTCCAGTCAATGAGCAGGTTCCTACGGGGAACTGTAATTGCCCTGGCATTCACTGGCCAGGCAAAGCGGCAGATGCCAACAGTCCAGAGCATCTTGGGCCAAGTTCTTAACATGTCTGCCTGGTGGGCCAACAAGGGTGATGCTCACCTGGATCTGGAACTGGCAAACAAGGCAGAGCTGGTCGAGGATGTGAACATCAGTGTCCACCTTGGCTGGTGTGAGCAGGAAACAGTGGGGTCCCAGGCACCAGAGGGGAGGGAGGAAGGCCAGCAGCAGAGCACAGGCTGGTGGGCTCCAGAGGAGAAGACTTTGACATGACTGGGGGGGCTGATAGAGGTGGTGCCAGGGAAGCAGCTCTGAAGGCTGAAGGAGCTCAGGAAATCTGACAGGCCTTACAGGACAGCCTGCTTTAAGAATGGGAATGATCTCTCTGAGTACCCATGAGAAGTGGCATTTATCTTGTGAGGCTGCTCATCTGAACTGACGGAGCTCCAGGGGAAAAAGGCAACACACAGGAGGTGGGAGCAGGTCAAGCTGTAAAGGAGGAATTTAGAAATGTTTTCCATTGATGTGGCGATGATGCCACAGCTGCCCTGGACTTGAAACCTGCAGGGGAGGCTGAGGGCAGCCAGATGAGCTGACACTGCTTCCTTACAGTAAAATAATCAACCAGGGTAACATGGACCTGCTGCTGGACTTTGTAAGAGTAGAAGCAGACAGGACTGAGGTACTTCACGGCTTCTTTGCCTCCATCTTCACCAGCAAGGTCTCCTGGGACTTTGTTCCTGAAGGCAGGAGTCTGGAGAACACCCAGGAGAGGATGGGGCTCAAGTCAGGAGTTACTTGAGCAAACTCAGACACCATGACAGAAGAGGAAATGGGGCATTTCACCAGCTCCCTGAACACAAGTATCGCTGTGCTGTGGCACCTGACATTCCCAGGCACACCCACCTCTTGGTCCAGAGGAGTGTGACTCCTCTTGAGCTGTCCTGGCCTGTCTTCTCACTCACGTGGTGATTCAGGCACCCACTTTTCTGACATCTTCAATCTTTATCAGGAGACTCTCCAGATCAATGTGAACAGGAGACTGCTGAGACCACCTGTTCTGGAAAGGGAGGGAAGGGTGAGCAGGGAAGGAAACAGAAGAAATACTGGTTTATGGCTATTTATTAAGGAAATGCTCTCTGTTTGGCTGTTCCTGAAATCTCTCTCATCACCCACACCAGACTTGAAGCCTTTTGGAAAATGATGTAGAGAGGCTTGGATTGTCAGAGAATTTTAGATGTTATTGAGCCCTCTGCTGCCATAATCCTGAGCTGCAGCTACTGAAAGAATGAACAAGCCCAAGTCAACTAATTGGTTTTGATTTGCCTCACAGCCCGAAGCACCACATGGGTCAGGAGACAAGCCAGGATACCCAATGAGGACTCATATGCTCTGCACTTACAGTTCAGGTGTTCACTGGAATCTCAGCAGACATGGCATGCTGATATCTGGGTTCAAGGAGCATCGTCTCCATTTCTGTAATGATGGCTTTGCTGCCTGGCTGATGTGCAGACTCTGTACATGGATGATGACACCTCTTGAACAACCTGCTCTGAAAGGATTAACAAGGTGGGCAGTTCTTTCTGGAAGGGTATTAGGACAGCAAAAAGAAGATATTGGGTTTGGGCAAATGCAAAGGGATGCAAATGTTGTGGTCAGAGCTGTTCGGGGGCACTTGTAAAGCAGCCCTGCACCTCATGTGAATTGTTCCTGTGGTCAGGGAGAACCTGAAAGCTCTCCCTAAATTGAAAACATGAAGGGGATGAAAGGACAGCCTTGTTCAGGCTGGATGAGACCTCACGAGGTGTCTTGACCAACCTCCTGCTCAAAGCAGAGTCACACGAGATTACTCAGGGCTTTATCCAAACACATCTTGGACACTTTCTGGGGTAGAGTGGATGTGCACTCCTGGGAAACAGCTTCCAGTGCTTGACTGTCCTCAGGACTGGGAAGTTTCTCCCTTTCTATAGCACCTTTCCAAGCCCAACCATCCAGATTGTTTTTACCCATCTACTTGCACACTGACACAGACCATAATATCCTACCTTGGACACAAGAATATTGTGGGAGATGATGCTGAATGCCTTGCTGACTGCCAGGTAACAGACCACCACTGCTCTCCCCACGTCCTGCAACCCTGTCCTTTCCTCACAGAAAGCAAAGAGGATGGACAGACACAACCTGCCCTGGGTAAACCCCGTCACCTTCTCTTCCAGACACCCAGAAATGGGGTCCCAGTGGCCATGTTCTGGGGCACAGCCCTTAGTTCCCCTGCTCACCCATTGGCCATTTTTGAGAAGTGCACACAATGTGTGAGAGCTGCCAGTGGTCAGGGAGTCTCCCCAGCCTCCATGAGCTTTCCAAGAAGGTGGAGAGTGGCCTCACTGTGACATGGTCCTGCTGTCTCAACTCCTGGGATGCTGCCCCTCCTGTCTCGTAGACTGGAAAGGATTGTGTTAGTTCCAGTGACCCCTGACTTGATCCCCTTCCACTGCTGGTCACAGAGGCCCGGGAGGCAGCAATTTCTCAGAAGAAAGATACTTCCTTTGAGAGTGCTGGTAGGAAATGTATTTTGCTGTGTAGCTGGACACAATTATGTATTTTACTATATGTTTACCAACACATTAATATATTTTTTTCCTTATGATCACAAAGAAAGACAGATAACACAGATCTGTTGAGATCACTGTCAACATGGCCATCTAAAAAGAGAACCTTTCAATTAACCTTCTTATCCTTCTTTCCTCCATCAGAAAAGAGTGGCCAACAGCTTCGAGCATGACTCACTCTGTGCCAAGAGTAAAAAGAGGCATTGACAGGCAGTGGATTTTTTGGTACCTTTGACTCTGTGCAAGACACAAGGATTATCTTTCTTAATGCTCTAGGCTTTTGTAGGATAGAAATCTAGAGAACATTTTAAAAAAAATGAAGGGAAAAAGAAACCAAATGAAAGATGTAGAGTGAAGGAAATGTCTTCTTGCAACTTTAAGCATCAAATATTGTTGGTGTTGTAATTCTCCTTTCTTTGTTTGGAATACTTTAAATATCAGTGTTTTCCCATGAGATCAAAAGGAGACTTTTCAGGCTGTGCATTAAGAGCAAGTGGAGAACTTCTGATCTTCCACAAGATTTGCCTTCTCAGCACTCTCTCTGTTAGGCTGTGCATCTGATCTCCTTCATACTTCAGGTATTTCTTCCTGCACTAACTAAACTGACCATATCTGAAGTACCATTTCCAGCAACTGATCTGCACACAAGCAATTGCAATTGCTCTCTGGATTTCCCTTCCTCCTACTCATTGATCACTCAGACACTTGTCAACAATTCAGTTGCTGCTTTCAGCTTCAAGGAGTTAAAAGCTTCCTTGTCTTTCAGTAATTTGCCTAATTCTGTCTTTAGCCAACTCTTTTGTTGCCTTTATTTTATAATTTCCTTTCTGTCTAAAACATTTCTTGCATGCTTATGCCTTGGAGGAGGTGAACCTCATTGGTGGCAGTTTGTCCTTGGCATACAGTTGAGAAGTGTGTTTTCTTTTAATCATGAATCTTATCAGTTTTATTGTGTTTGTTCAAAAGGAAAGAAAAGTCCCTCTTTGCCTGTGTCCAGCCAGGTCTCTAAGGAGAGCGGGTGGGAGCTGGTGCGAAGGAGCTGGAACATCCAGCTGCAGACTGCAGTGGAGAAGTCTGGTGTAAGGAAAAGGGATGCAAGTCCCAGGTGGCCTATGAGAGAAACGATGGGGTTGGGGAGGTGAGGAGCAAGGTTGTCCGCACGGTGTCAGACCTCAAGGGACAGCTTCTCCAACCAGTCCAGACCTCCTTAGGAGAGACCCTGGATCAATATCAGATAATGCTGCGATCGCCTCTTCTCCACATTGAAAAACAATAAACTATACCCTTTAACAACAACGACAACAAAAGAAGTCATTTTTATTAGGAGGTTTTTGAAATCACTCTCCGTAACTATAGTAGGAAACCTCTCTAATTAGCTGTGCATGACTACGATGAAATTACATGAAGAGACATGGTTTCTTAGAGCTTTCTTCGGTGTAATGAGCTCCATAGTGCATTTGGTGCTGAATCCTTGAACCTCAGGTGCTGAGAGGAGATTGCACAAACCTTTCCAGAAGTCAAAGTCAGAAGAAAAATGTACTAACTACCTTGAAGTATTAATGAGTTCCATTGAGGGCAAGTACCAGCAAAGCCTCCCCAGGGACTCGTTAGAGCAGAGAATTGGAGGCCATAGTGGCAAATAAACAAAGGGAAATGTGCAGGCGGCTGAGGTGCTGAGAAAACCCTGGTTTTGTCTGATGAAGCAGAGAGGCCAAGGCCTGACCCCCAGCCCCTGGGAAGGCAGATCCTGTCCCTCACCCATTGCTCAGGGCTCTTCCTGGGGCAGGGGGATGTGGGGTGTGTGATGCTGAGTGAAGGACAGTGGTGTGACAGTTCCCAGCCTTACTGGGGTGTGCAAGGAGGCCATGAGGTGCCCCAGTGCCTGAGGACAACACGTCTCCTCATAGGCCTTGGTGGCAGAGATGATTGCCATAGCCAAAGGGACAAAGACTTGGGTTCTCTTGGCGACATCCAGCTTTGACAGTGCCCTTTGCCATCTCCACCACAGGTTGTCCTACACTGTCCCACAGCTGCTTCTGTTTCCCTGCAGGCTCGAGACACCCATGTCGCTTCCTCCCCTTGCTCTCACCCTGGTATTTCCATACATTGACTGATGTGTCTCCACTCTCACGCTCTGTTCCTCGAAACACAAGGAGGTGGACTTATCTCATGCTCCTTCTGGATGATTTCTCGTACAACAGCACTACCCTTTGAGTGACATGTCCTCCACCTCATGTCCAGTCTCCACGTTCCAAGCTGCTCTGTGTGGCAGCTTTTCTCTCCTCTGCTGTGGAAAGGAGGACCATGAAAACTACTGACCTGTCAGCCTCTGACCTGTGCCTGGGAAGGTCATGGAACAGATCCTCCTAGAAGCTGTGCTAAGGCACAAGGAGGACAGGGAGGTGATTTGAGACAGCCAGCACGGCTTCACCAAGGGCAGGTCCTGCCTGACTAACCCAGTGGCCTTCTACGATGGAGTAACTACATCAGTGGACAAGAAAGGGCTATGGATGTCACCTAGCTGGACTTCTGTAAAGCCTTTGACACGGTCCCTCACAACATGCTTCTCTCTACATTGGAGAGAGATGGATTTGATGGCTGGACTGTTTGGAAGGTGAGGAACTGTCTCAATGGTTGCACCCAGAGAGCGGCACAATGTCTAGATGTACACTGGTGAAAAGTGGCGTCCCTCAGGGGTCCGTACCGGGATCAGTACTGTTTAATATCTTCATCAATGACATAGTGGAATCAAGTGCACCCTCAGCAAGTTTGCAGATGTCAGAAAACTAAGTGGTGTTGCTGATACACCTGAGGGACAGAAGGCCATCCAGAGAGACCTGGATAAGCTTGAGAAGTGGATGCATGTGAATCTCCTGAGGTTCAACAAGACCAAACGCAAGGTCCTGCACCTGGGTTGGGGCAACCCCCGGTATCAGTACAGGCTGGGGATGAAGGGATTGAGAGCAGCCCTGTCGAGAAGGACTTGGGGATACTGGTGAGTGAAAGGCTGGACAGGAGCCGGCAATGTGCGCTTGCAGCCCAGAAGGCCAATCATATCTTGGGCTGCATCCGAAGGAGCATGACCAGCAGGTCAAGGGAGGGGATTCTGGCCCTCTGCTCCACGCTGGTGAGACCCCACCCGGAGTCCTGCGTCCAGCTCTGGAGCCCTCAGTACAGGAAAGACATGGACCTGTTGGAGAGGGGCAGAGCAGGGTCACCAAGATGATCAGAGAGATGGAACAGCCCTTATTGCTGCCTTTCTGTACTTAAAAGAGGACAATAAGAATGATGGGACAGACTTTTTAGCAGGGCATGTTGTGATAGGACAAGGGGTCATGGTTTTGAACTAGAACAGGAGAGATAAAGGCCAGACATGAGGAAGAAATTTTTTACAATGAGGAAGATGAAATAACAGCACTGATTGCCCAGAGAGGTGGTGGATGCCCCATCCCTGGAGACATCCCAGGCCAGGCTGGATGGGACTCTGAGCAACCTGAGCTGGTTGAATATGTCCCTGCTCATGGCAGGGGGATAGGACTAGATGACCTTTCAAGCTCCCTTCCAACACTCTCTATGATTCTATGATTCCTACCTCCAAGGAAAGCTCCACCATCTGGGAAATCACACTTCAAGCATAGAATCATAGAATCATTTGAGTTGGAAGAGACCATTAAGATCATCGAGTCCAACCATAACCTAACTCTAGCACTAAACCATGTCCCTAAGAACCTCATCTATACATCTTTTAGACACCTCCAGGAATGGTGACTCAACCGCTTCCCGGGGCAGCCTGTTCCACTGCTTCACAAGCTTTTCCATGACAAAATGTTTCCTAACATCAATTCTGAACCTCCTCTGGCACAGGCTGAGGTTGTTTCCTCTCATCCTATCACTTGCTACTCAGGAGAAGACCAACACCCTCCATGCTACAACCTCTTTTCAGATAGTTGTAGAGAGCGAGAAGGTCTCCCCTCAGCCTCCTTTTCTCCAGGCTAAACAACCCCGGATCCCTCAGCTCCTGATATCCAGTCTCCACCTTCCAAGTTGCACTTTGTGACTTTTTTCTCTCTCCTGCTCTTTCCCATTGCCAAGAAAAGCTCAACCATTCTCTAACTTACCCTTCAAGCAGAGAATCCAACCTGTTAGGCTTCTTGTGGTCTTTCAGCTGCCCAGAGAGAAGGAACCTCTCCATGAGCTCCTAAATCCCAGGACTGCTGCTGGCGTTTCAGCTTTTCTGACAGACACAACCATGTTCCTGCTGCTGTCCCGTCATGTACTCAGGTGGGATGGACATGACGACCCTTCTCCAAGGCCTCTGCCTGGGTAGGGCCTGTGGGCACTTTGGCAGAAGTACCTTCCCAGGTGACACTAGTAACTGGCTGCACAGAGGACTTTGTACCACTGATGATATTTGGGCTTGATCGTGCAGCCAACCTCCTACCCAGCATCCACTTCTTCAGCCCAGTCAGCACCACTCTGGCCAGAAGGAGACCATGTCTGAGGCCTTGTAAATTCCCTGTACACATCATGCCTTTCTTTCCCTTGTGCATCTGGGTTCAGCAATCCCTTCCTTGTCCTTCACATTGCTAGAAATGGCTGCAGGAGGACGTGTCCCTTCCCCTTCCCAGGGATGGAGGTAGGCTGGCCAGCCTGTAATTCTCCCAGTTCTTGTTACTGCCCTTCACAAAGGTGGGTTTGAGGTTTGCCTCTTCCAAGGATCCCAGAACTTCTGATTTTACTGTTCTCATGAGAGCACAATCCCGCATCATGGTCAAGGGTGATGTAGCAGACAGCAGCACTTGCAATGTGCCTGTCCAAGGCAACTGAGATGAATCACACTGGGCCAGTGGGGTTTGTTCCTGGAGTGAAACACAGAAATCACAGAATCACAGAATGTCAGGGATTAGAAGGGACCTCAAAAGATCATCTAGTCCAATCCTCTCACTGGAGCAGGAACACCCAGATGAGCTTACACAGGAAGGTGTCCAGGCGGGTTTTGAATGTCTCCAGAGAAGGAGACTCCACAACCTCCCTGGGCAGCCTGTTCCAGTGTTCTGTTACCCTCATTGAGAAGAAGTTTCTTCTCAAATTTAAGTGGAACCTCTTGTGTTCCAGCTTGAACCCATTACCCCTTGTCTTACTGTTGGTTGTCACTGAGAAGAGCCTGGCTCCATCCTCGTGACACCCACCCTTTATATATTTATAAATATTAATGAGGTCACCCCTCAGTCTCCTCTTCTCCAAGCTAAAGAGACCCAGCTCCCTCAGCCTTTCCTCATAAGGGAGATGCTCCACTCCCTTAATCATCTTTGTGGCCCTGCGCTGGACTCTCTCCAGCAGTTCCCTGTCCTTCTTGAACTGAGGGGCCCAGAACTGGACACAATATTCCAGATGAGGTCTCACCAGGGCAGAGTAGAGGGGAAGGAGAACCTCTCTCGACCTACTAACCACCCCCCTTCTAATACACCCCAGGTACCATTGGCCTTCTTGGCCGCAAGGGCACAGTGCTGGCTCATGGTCATCCTGCTGTCCACCAGGACCCCCAGGTCCCTTTCCCCACACTGCTCTCTAATAGGTCATTCCCCAACCTATACTGGAACCTGGGGTTGTTCCTGGCCAGATGTAAGACTCTACATTTTCCCTTGTTATATTTCATTAAATTTTTCCCTGCCCAACTCTCCAGCCTGTCCAGGTCTCGCTGGATGGCAGCACAGCCTTCTGGTATGTCAGCCACTCCTCCCAGCTTGGTGTCATCAGCAAACTTGCTGATAGTACACTCAATTCCCTCATCCAAGTCATTGATTAATATATTGAATAACACTGGTTCCATAATACTGCTCACGGACATGATGTGCATGCTCACATCTCCTCTGTACAATGCAAACATGGACTGCTGATCTGCTCATTCAGGAACAAATTCTCCAAGCTGGTGTGACAGCCCAGGGCTGGAAATAGTGGCTGTGAGGGCCAGTCCATGACAATTGCCCTGGGGCAGCTTCCTCAGGGTGTCCAGTGCACACGGGCACAGCCCAGACCCTGCTCTGCTGGTCCTGCAGGTCTCTGGCAGGAGGCCTGGCTGTGAGAGGACACTGCTGAACGCCCCAAACCTGCAGGCCTACAGTTTTTAGCTTTTTAAATCTGTCAGTCACTGTAATGGGAATGTTGTTTAGAAAAACTTTGTAGGAAGACCTAAACCTTCAGGCCCTGCCCTGAGGAGATCACTTTGCCATCTGGAAAGGCTGTTCTGAGGCCAGCTCTGTCACAGCAGTGCCCATTGCCTGTCCCTGCCTGTGCTCACAGGACTCACACACAGCAGGATGGTGACCAGGCTGCCAGAGCACTCAGGCCTTGCAGCAACACAAGGGGTGAGAAGGAGAGTGTGGGAGTGGAACGAGAACAGCTCTGGAAGGCCAAGCACTGGTGCTCCCTGGCAGTGCTGCCAGGCTGGACTCTTTTCCCCTCCACCCATGCACAGGAACTGTCCCTGCAGCTCATAATAGGCCTTGGAGGGAGAATCTCAGAGAAAAAATTCAATGCAGAGCCCTTTATTTTGTTTCAATATTCAGAGAACATGGGTCCATATTTATACAGCCAGTGGTTTGAAAAGGAAAAGCAGAGAATGAATTAGAAAGGAGGTGACAAAAACATAATGACTGAGTAAAAAATAAACACCACCAACACATACACACACACAAGACTGGGCCTGTAATGAGTTACATTAGAACTGTTATCTGTTAAAGAGAAGATGACGCGTAGTTTATTCTTTTTGAAAAGCATCCCGCCATTAGTTTCCACAGAGCACCCTTGAGCTCCTGGTTCCTCATGCTGTAGATGAGGGGGTTCACTGCTGGAGGCACCAAAGAGTACAGAACAGACACCACCAGATCCAGTGAAGGGGAGGAGATGGAGGGGGGCTTCAGGTAGGCAAATATGGCAGTGTTGACAAACAGGGAGACCACGGCCAGGTGAGGGAGGCACGTGGAAAAGGCTTTGTGCCGTCCCTGCTCAGAGGGGATCCTCAGCACGGCCCTGAAGATCTGCACATAGGACAGCACGATGAACACAAAACACATAAAAACTAGAAAGCCACTAACAACAATAAGCCCAAGTTCCCTGATGTAGGCATCCGAGCAGGAGAGCTTGAGGATCTGGGGGATTTCACAGAAGAACTGGTCCAGGGCATTGCCCTTGCACAGTGGCAGTGAAAATGTATTGGCCGTGTGCAGCAGAGCAGTGAGAAACCCAGTGGCCCAGGCAGCTGCTGCCATGTGGACACAAGCTCTGCTGCCCAGGAGGGTCCCGTAGTGCAGGGGTTTGCAGATGGCAACGTAGCGGTCGTAGGACATGATGGTGAGGACGGAATATTCTGCTGTGATCAAAAAGGAAAAGAAAAAAACCTGCGCAGCACATCCCATATAGGAGATGTCCCTGCTGTCCTGCAGAGAACTGGCCATGGATTTGGGGACAGTGGTGGAGATGGAGCCCAGGTCGAGGAGGGCGAGGTTAAGCAGGAAGAAGTACATGGGGGTGTGGAGGTGCTGGTCACAGGCTATGGTGGTGATGATGAGGCCGTTGCCCAGGAGGGCAGCCAGGTAGATGCCCAGGAAGAGCCAGAAGTGCAAGAGCTGCAGCTCCCGTGTGTCTGAAAATGCCAGGAGGAGGAACTGGGTGATGGAGCTGCTGTTGGACATTTGCTGCCTCTGCTGAAGGCCTGTCCAAAGAAGAAAAGACAGTGACAGCTTCAATGAGACATCACTGAACAAAAAAACCATGTCATTTCTCATAGAAAATCCCTTCCCTGAAAGAGCAATGATTCCGCTCATTCTCCACACTACCAGCTGAATGACATGGTTCATCACAGCTTAAAATGTAGCTTCAGCATCTAATTTGCACGAGGATGCTTCTGGGACAGGACTCCCAGTGTTGGTGTCTGAACAAAAACTGACCCACATCCCCACCCCAACCCTAGAGAGTAAGAGCACCAGGACAGGTGGAGAAACAGGGAAGAACACGGCAGTGCTGCAGAACAAATAAAGCAAGGACAGAAAGGCAGACGGGCATGCCAGGAAGCCTTCTCCCTACCCAGCTGTGCTCACTGCCACTCACATGATGTCACAGTAGGGCAAGTGCTTTTAGCACCTTTTTTGTGTACCACCTTCTAGGAACCCTTCACCTGCAGGTCCAGCTGCTGAGGTGGTGACTCATGCCCTGGACCCCATGGCTTTGGGGCAGAGGCGCTGCTGGGGAGGAGAGGAGAGCAGGGGGTTGCACTGGGAAATGTGTCTGCACTGCAGGGGATGGCAGGGGGGGTTCCTGAATCCCCTCCCCAGCATTTCTGGTCCCAGCTCCCTCTCCCTGCCCATGTCTCTGCTGCCTGGAGCTGTCCCTGCTGGGAGCTGTTTCTCTGTCCCTGGGTCTGCTCCCTGTCACTGCTCATAGAGTCAAACTCTCCTGCTGTGTGCTCAGCTCTGTCCTGCTCACACCTCCTGGCCCCGGGCACTGCCCAGGGGCAGCTCTGTGTGTGCAGGGGCTCAGGAGCAGCTCAGACAAGTCCTAATGAGAACTGGGGCCTCAGTTGCCTTCTCCAGGGCAGAGAAATAAATCCCCATGTCCCACTGCCCACCCAGCAAATCAAGAGTGGAAAAAATCAAAGCACAGTATCTGGAAAAAGGCTGCCTCAATGTTCTTCGCAAGGACCCTCTGCAAGTGTCCCAGAGTGAGCTGGAGCTGTGCGCTGTCTCCTCTCAACAGCAGAAGGACCCTGCCCTGGCGGGGGTCACTCCTTCCCCCCACGGCTTCTCCCCTCAGTGTTGTTGGGATCTCCCCGGGCAGGCTGAGCGCTGACCCTGGCAGGTGGCAGAGTCCCTGCCCCGGCACAGCCCTGGGGTGCAGGGACCCTGCTCTGCAGGACAGCCCTGGGCACCCCTGGGTGCTCCCCAGCTTCACACCCTGCAGCTGGGAGAAGGCAGCTGTCGTGCCCTGTCCATGCAGGGAATCCTTGCTGAGGAGCAGATCCTTCTCCTCCACACCAGCCATGGGATGTGCCAGCTCTGGGAGATAATTGCAGGATCCTCATCTGCACTGTCCTGCACCCAGAGACTTACAGTGTTAAGGACTGTGAAGATTTCTCCTCCAGTGATCTCTCAGCCGTCTCACTACCCCAGACTGTGTTTCCCCTCTCTGTGCCTGGCTCCTGTCCCCTCGGTGCTGCAGGCAGAGCCCTCAGCCCTGCTGCGCTTTGCAGAGGAGCTGCTCCTGGGCAGAGCTGTCTCTCTGCAGCGCTGCCGCTTGCCATGAGCTCCCTCTGTCCCAGGAGCCCAGCCCAGCTCAGCAGCACAGGAGCAGCCCATGATGTCCCTTTCTCTGGCCCCTCTGGGCTCCCCTGTGGTGTTCCTGGATCTCCGGGGGAACGTCCCATGAAACGCTGTGAAGTAATCAATGATGTTTCTTCCCTCAACACTACAGAGACACTTCTTTCCTGCAAAAGCATTGTTCACATTAGAAAAGAATTTGGGTGTGAGAAACATTTTTTCTTGTCCCATCATTAGACAGGACACCGGGAAGATCATAGCAACGGATGTAATTTTTCCAGGCTGGGGGAAAGAATATCTTTAGTTGAAGGAATTTAGGCATTTTATTCTGGTTTTATACTCCTAGGGCTAGAGAGATGTTCAGCAATCTTGGGCCATGTCATGTCAGTGCTCTGAAGCAAAGCCTTTGTACACATGGGCTCTTGGACACTTGGTACCAGGTTTCCTTGGGGCAGGTCAGAGCTGGGCTGGTGCCACAGCTGGGGTGGTTCAGTCCAGATGTGAGGCAATGTCCTCAGCCAGGGACCTGACTGGCTGAGCTGGAGCTGTCAGTGTTGCAGACAGAGCTGTGACACAGACGGAATAAACTGCCAAGGCAGGGTGGCAGAAGTTAGTTCATCTGGTCGGTAAGGACAGCAGCCTCCAAGCACAGCAACAGTCCAGATCAAAACTTGGTCTAGCTCCATAAGGCAATTCAAGGGCCCCATAATGAGCTGTTACTACTTCAGGAACAGTAAAAGGAGAAACAAAGACACCGTGTGGCCACGGATGAATTTAATCAGGGAAAGAATTGAGAATTTCTGTGTCCTCTTGTCCTCCCTCCTCACCAGCAAGTTCTCCCAGGGTGTTCCAACCCGAGCTGGGTTTGGCGCCTGTGACCCCATGTACCAGCTGTCTGCTGTGCTTTCTGACCTCATGGACCCTCTTGTCCTGCCTCCCTTCTGCTGCTGAATCCTGTTGTAGGAAACAATCACCTTGCCAATAGAATAGGCCTGGGCAGGATCTCTCAGCAAAGCATATTTTATAAATGGTTTTACAAGACCGGGTGTTCTATCCAAAAGTAGGTACACAGAACAGGGCAAAAAGCCTCCGCTTATATCCCCCCCAAATCCTGGCTGCAAATTCCCTCCCCTGCTCCTCATTGGTTGGGTACTGCAGAGTTTACAGACTACCCGACACCTGCCTCAGTTTACCTGTCTCATTCATCTAATTCTAACAACTCTCTAACCTTCTTGATTTAATTAAAATATGGATTCCTGGTTACCCCCTCTTGGGTTACCCTATCACTTAGCTTAACTTTTTAAATACAGTAATCAGTTTGTATTCTGGGATTATTTCAAAGAGACTTTGTTTTACATTAAGGATTCATAGTCTGATGTCTCTCAGTCCTCCCCCTGCTGGGGTCAGGTGCCAGATCAGTTGTAAAAACAACATTCCTCCTTCAATGGCTCCTTACAACTCGACCTCCACATTGAAACAGAAGAGACAGCAAGACGGGAACACACAGCACACAGCTCCCAAAACCCCATCACAGAGACTTCTCAGAAAAGGGATTTCACCAATTTCCCCAAAACCCACAGAGAAGCAAACAGCCCATCAATGACACACGCAAGGCCAACAAGAGTTTGTTTTTAATTGTGGCTTTGGCTTTTCGGCCTGCTGGTGCCCAGGGGGTGTTTCTGAGAAGCGATCCCAGCCGTGGGACGCAGGTTGCAGCTCCTCCTCGAGTGGCCTGTGGGCAGGCGGGCCGGCCGGCAGAGCTGCCCCTGGCTCTGGAAGGGCTCTCTGAGCTCTTCCTGGCCAGAGGCAGCACTGGCTGCTGGTGCCCTTGGGGCAGCTTGGTCCCTGCTGGGGCAGCTTTGGTGCTTCCCGGACTCTTCCTTCTCCTCTCTGGCATCACAGGCTTCAGACGCTGTGTCCTCCCTCATCCCAGGCTGCAATCTGCCTCTGTCACCACTGGCTGTTTTTCTGATTTGTAACTCCGGGGCACTGAAGCCTTCGTGTTCCTCCTCCTCCTCCCCCTGTGTGCTGAGGGGTCACAGTCCGTGATTTCCACAAACTGGATGTGGACATCATAGCACCGCCGCGGGGATCTGCTCCGATCTCTCTGCCTTGGCCGGGTTTGCTCCTGAGCAGCTCTGGGGGCAGGAACAGACTGGGAGCTGCTGCTGGAGGGCACTGGAGGTGCTGGTGCAGACTGGGAGCTGCTGCTGGAGGGCACTGGAGGTGCTGGTGCAGACTGGGAGCTGCTGCTGGAGGGCACTGGAGGTGCTGGTGCAGACTGGGAGCTGCTGCTGGAGAGTCTTGGAGCTGCCACATCCCTGCGAGTGCGGTCACAGCTCAGGGGACTGGTTCTCCCCCTCCTCCCGTCTGAATGTTCGTAGTCCGTGGTGTCCACAGCCCAGCTGCGGAAATGGTTGCCCCACTGCGGGGATCTGCTGCGGGCCCTCTCCCTGGCACCGTTCTCCTGGCAGTGGGCAGAAGGGCTAAATCCCTGCTCCTCTTTACTGCTGTCCTCTCGCGCAGTGTGGGGCACACGGTCACGGGGGTGACAGCGCAGCGGGCATGCAGCTTTCCTTCTGGACACCAGCCTGATGCAGCCATGGAAGAAGCGACGCAAGCAGGAGCCCACGGAGGAGATGCTGTTGATTCTGCCTGGCCAGATGGGGCACGGCCGGCCCGCAGCTGCCTCCCGGGCACCTGCCCGGCTTTGCTGGCTGCTGCTGGCTGGTGTGGAGGAGCTGCTGTCCTCTGCAGAGTCCTCCATGCCCCCCGCCATGTCCTGCAAAGAGAGCTGTGAGAAGCTCCTGCCCTTTCCTCCTGACAGGACCCACCAGTGGGGAACCCCCAGAAGCTTTGAGGGGACAACTAAGGGCCTCCCAAAGGCTCCAGGAGGCTGCAGAGGGGCCAAGGAGGACAAATGGGATGGATGCAGGTGGGATGCTGGGAGAGGGATCCATGCTGCAACTGTGCAGAAAGCTGCTGTGTGGGAGGGAAAAGAGAGCGCTGCCAAGATCCCTGAAAGAAACCCGCTGTCCATCTGGTGCCCTGACCACCTCCCTGCAGCCACCTTAGTCCTACAGGGCAGACACTGCGGTCCCACAGAACCCACCTGCTTGCTGCCGGCTGCTCACTGACTGAGGAGGGAAAGGGCGTGTGATGGTGCCGGTGAGGAAGAAGTCATTTGTGCAACTTTCAAATCAGAGCACCTGGGGAAAAAAGAGGGATCTCTGCTGAGGTCTCTTCTTGCAGCCTTCTCTGAGTTCAGGCATTTTCTTGGAGTACTTTACATGACAGAGAGAATATGTAACTAAGAACACAAATGGGAAATTTGATTGGGCTGAACGATGCAGGTGGTAATTGTCTGCTATGACAGAAACACTCCAGAGGATCTGAAGAAAAATAGCAAAGCCAGGAAAAGGAAACATATTCTGAACACAGCTTAAAACTTGTGATTACCTGATGTAAAACAGTAAATAGGCTTGCTGCCTGAGAACTGTGTCGATGTTGCAAAGAACCACAGATTCATCGTTCATCTGGTACCACAGTCCATCACTGGCCTGCAAAGAAAAGTGTCGATATCAGGAGATGAACGGCACAGCTCCTCCACAAAAGTACAAGCCAAAACCTGCCGAACCAGGAGTGTTCTAAAACAAATCCAATCCAGCCCCTGAGGAAACCGTCTCCCCTCAGATCCTTGGCTGCCAGAACACGGCAGGGGAAGTTGGTTTTCCCCAGGATACATTTTTCCCTTGTTCGGAAGGAAGTTGCTTTTCACCTTGATGTAGCAGAAGTAGTGTCCTGCACGGCAGCTGCCACCTCCATGCACCAGGACAGCGTATAAGGAGTAGAGGAGCGGTTCTCCGGGTGCCCGAGACATGTACGGGCGAAGATCCAGGTACTGGGGATACTCCACAACCTACGGAGAGACCAGGAGGGCTCAGCAATGATCACGAAACACTTGAGGACACAGCCTTCCAAGACTAAGGGCCAGAGGTGTAGAAATGCATCGTTTGGAATCACCAACGCTTGGTTTTCCCTAAAGCAAGATGTCACCTTTTGGGTGGCAGGAAACAGACCTGGGCCAAAGCAGCTCTGTGGGAGCAGAGGACACGCTTGTCTTCCCATGGGAACTGTCCCCAGAAGGGAACGTAGAAATCTCAACAAGAACTGCTTGTGACAGAACGTCTGGCTTTGGGAAACCCCCTCCAGGAAGAGAACGTTGCCCTCCAGTTGTGTACACACCTTGCTGATCTTGTCGCCGGTGAAAGCTTCAAACCTCTTCAGACACACCGTGAGAACCTTGGGTGCGCGATGGACCGTGAACCTCTTGGAGGCGGCAGTCATCTTGTCACACCTTGAAAGCAAGTCCAGAGCCAAGGGCTGAAACTCACCGTTTTTTTCCCCAAAGGCCAGACAGCCTTTCCTGTCTCACGCATCCCGATGCTATTTTAAAGCTATTCAGTACCATGAGGCCATGTTAAAAAACCTGCCTCTCATTACTGTGCCTTAACCCAATGCGATGACTTCTGCTCGATGACACCTTCACACAGCATCT
Organism: Caloenas nicobarica; assembly: GCF_036013445.1. Classification (NCBI taxonomy): domain Eukaryota; kingdom Metazoa; phylum Chordata; class Aves; order Columbiformes; family Columbidae; genus Caloenas; species Caloenas nicobarica. Next base: position 949,954 of record NC_088274.1, read on the forward strand.
ATTATTAATATGTCATCAGTAATCGTCTTACTTGCTACATTTAAAGCAGTTTTCACCATCCAGGTGCTCGGGTTTCACAAAGTCCTCCAGAGCTGCGGTGACCGATGCGGCTGCCTGGAGGAGTGAGAAGGGAGAGCCCTGAGCTCTGGGAAATGCCCTTGCCCAAAGACTTAGGAAGAGTTTACACAAAACAGCAGCTCGATGACGCTGAGGAGACCCACTGTGAACCCGCAAGCAGTGTCCAGAAGGAGGCAGAAAGAGGGTGTGATGCTGAACATCTCCCTCATTTCCCGGGGATTCCCAGCGCTCTCCAGAGCCACCTCTTCGTGGCACCGCACAGTTCAGCTACGATGGTGTGCGGGTCACCAGTGATGGAAACAACACCCCCCATGAGCCTGGGAGCCAGACGGGTGTTGAGGGAGGGCAAGGGAAGAAGGAGGAGGGTACATCACAGTGAAGAGAAGGTCACAGGTGCCCGTCCAGCTGAAACCAGCGCCGACAGGGAGACCACTGCCATGGCCTCTGCAGGAGGACACAGTCCATTCCACCTCCTGCCCACCACCAAGCTCTCTCATGTTTGTCGGATACATTTTTAAGCCAATTGTGTGGATTCTGGAAAGCTCCAGTGGCCTTGGGACAACGTGAAGAACAATTACAAAGCCTCTTACTTTGATATCCAGAGGAACATCCAGGAAGGCCTCGTAGGAATCGGAAACCGCTTGGCAGCTCCAGCACGTGACTGGAAGGCAAATGGAAATGCTCAGCGAGAGGGGAAGTCGACCGACTGTGCCAGGTTACGCTCTTCACACCCACTGCGCCAATCACACGATCAGCTGCTATCGCAGGCAGACAGGAGGGCACAGAGGATTCCAAGGAGAGCAGTAGCTGTGGAAAAGTACCTCTGGATCTCAGAAAGCCCCCAAAGATCTGATGGACGATGGTAGTTGCTTGAGAGGAAACGTCCAAGCTGCAAACCAATGGGAAGGCAGACAGTTATCTCCTCCAAGAGTCTGGCTTTGTCTGAAAGCCCTGGGCATAGTTTTCCTTGAGGGGAGGACATCAAGGAGTCCAAAGGGCTTGGGAACGCTGGAAAGACAATTTGCTTGTGCTTACTCGCTGCTTCCGCTCAGACAAGCTCTCTGCATGGCATCCACCGTGCAGCGTAAGAACTCGTGGGCGTCCTCCTGCCTGCCATGCTCGAAATTTTCTCCTATTTCTAAGAAAAAAGAAGTTACTAGTTCTCTCCTACGAGAATGGCATAAAACATGTCACAGCAGCTGGACTGACTTACGTGTGAGAACATCAACAACAGCCCAAGGCTCGATGGCACTGGCTGAGGAATGCAGGGCCTGTTTAACGTGCACTTCCATTCTGCACATCATGCAGAAGCCTTCCTGGCCACCTGGAGAGGGAGGGAGATGGGGAGGGAGAGAGGGAAGCTCCTCAGGTTTCCAAAATATCCACAGCAATGGGAAACCTAAGAAGTTCTAAGAATCCTCCACTCCTCCCAAGGGGCCCAAGTCCCAACAAGCCTGGGACATTTTAGTGCACAGAAAACTTTCTTCAGAGGGATGCTGAACTGACAGAAGCTTTCTGTGCAATAAGCAAAAGAGATTAACTTGCAGGAATAGGGACCAAGAGCCCGGGCTAGAAAGAGGTGCCTTTCTGAAGATGAACACATCCAGGCACAACAAGCTACTTCCAGATTCTGGGAGCCCTTGGGCAGTGCCCAACAGATGTACAAGGAAAAGTTCCCCAAAGTACTGACAGGCCCGGCTGTGCTCCCCAGAGAGCAGGTGGTTGGCCAGAGGTGGGGTGTAGGTCAGGCACTGCAGGACGGAGTTGAGGAAGCACGTGTTGCCCAGGTTGTGCAGTCCCGCTCCAGCTCTCTGGCTGTGCTGCCAGCCCATGCAAATCTTCTGCAGGGGAAAGAGGATCCTCTGCGGCGGAGCCATTCCCTCAGCCACAACTGCCAAGAAAGCATATTGGAAGAGAGATGAGACCATGTTATTGCACAAAAGCATATTTAAAAGTCGAGGTCTGTAGAGGAGCACCCAGGAAAACGAGCTCTATCCTCCAACACAGAAACACAGGGGGAAGCCTCATGCTGCCCTTGAAATGTCCTGGTAAAGAAACAGTTTTGGAAAATAGTCTGTTCCTCTGCTCACTTTGCTGAAAGTGCAACAAAGGCACACTCTGACCTCTGTGCCTTGGGCAACTTTCAATTCACTCGGGAGTCTTGAACTGGATCATCCCCCAGCATGTCAGGGCTGGAGGGTGCCCAGCAGACCCCAGACAGGACGGGGAAAGCTCCCAGTGCAACGGGTGAGGAACTTGCTTCAGACGGGCAGGAAAGGTCCCCGTCCCACAGCACGGCTGCCTCCTGCCCGCCCAGCTGCCTCTCGCTGCCCATGCCCTGGAGCAGGACCTGGGTTCTCTCTGCCCACAGAGGCTGTGCTGGGGCCGGCTCCCAGCTCGGAGCAGCCCTGGCATTCGGGCAGCATCATGACCACCACCCGTGGGACCCCCCCTGCCAGCGTGTGGGGAAACGTGATCCTGGTGTCGAGCAGGGAGCGCTCGCTGGCCCCCGCCCTGCCCAGACAATCAGGGCCCCTCACTCACCCATCTCCAGTTGCTGGGCCATGCACAGCTCCTGGGGCTCCACTGGAGATCTGCTCTCCTGGGGAGCCCTGTCCTCCTCCAGGGCCACCCTGGGGGTGCTGAGATGTTTCTCTTCCATCTTGTGGGTCCAAGCAAAGAGCTCTATGTGGGGAAGGGGGAAGCTTTGGCCAAATGCCAGGGGTCTGCCGGGGGCAGCCGGGAAAGACTTGGGATGCACTCGAGGAGTCTTCAGCACAAGTCTGCTGGGGGCAGAGCGGAGTCTGCCAGGGGCAGCTAGAGTTAGGATATGGCTGGACTCGATGATCTTTAGGGTCGCTTCCAACCAAAAAGATTCACTAATTCTCTGAAAGACGTGGGCTACGCTGGGGGGCTCTCGCCAGCTCCGTGCTCCTGCCCTGTCCCGTCGCCGTCCTGTCGGACAGTGCGGGCTGGGGCCACAGCTGCGCTGAGCACAGGCAGGGCAGTGGGTGTCACAATGTGAGGTCACAAAGGGCCCCACTGTGACCCTGCACCTGGGCAGGGAGGGGCAGGGTGTCCCTTTGGGAGGCACAGGGTCAGCTCAGCGCTGGGCGCCTGGGTGGTAAATTTGAATCCCAGTTTCTAAAAGTTCCACCACCCATTGCTTTGAGCACAGTCTCTAACAGTCTGTTGCACTGCTCCATTTTCCCGGAGGCTGGTGCATGAAGGGGATGTGACAGAGCCACTCAATGCCCTACTCCTTGGCCCAAGTGTCTATGAGGATGTTCCAGAAATGAGTCCCATTGTTTGGGTCAGTTCTCTCTGGGCTCCTGTGTAACAACACAACTTGCTTCTCGAGGCCCAGGACAGTGTTGCGGGCAGTGCCGTGGGGCACGGCGCATGTTTCCAGCCATCCGGTCCTGGCTTCCACCATTGTAAGCACAGAGCTCTTGCCGTGGTGGGTTTATGGCAGTGTGATACAGTCAGTTCGCCAGGCCTCTCCATATTTACACTTCAGTCATCACCCCCCATACCACACAGGCTCTGACCACTTTGCTTGCTTGATCATAGCCAATCTTTCACAATGGTGAATAACCTGTGCAACAGTGTCCATGGTCGAGTCCACCCCTCGATCACGAGCCCATCTATATCTTATATCCCTTCCTTGATGACCTGAGGCACTGTGGGCCCAATGGGCCACCAATAATTCACCTTCATCTTGCCAGTGCAAATCTACCTCAGCCACTTTAATCTCAGCACCTCGATCCCCCAGCTGGTTGTTCGGGTCGGGTTCTTCAGTGACCGACTCTCGGGCACATGAGCTTCTACGTGGCGCACTCTCACAGGCAGGTTCTCCAGCCGGGCAGCGATATCTCACCAGGATTCAGCAGCCCCGATGGGTTGGGCTCTGCGCTGCCAGCGGCTCCGCTTCCATTGCTGTAACCAGCGCCACGGGGCATTTCCCACCACCCACGAGGCAGAGCATAGATGAAGCTTCTTAGATGCGGGGGCCTCCTCAGCCCCTGTCAGGATGGCGGGTGCTGGGTCTGGTGGGGCCTCTGCCCCACGGCGGGGGCTGTGGCCCAGGGGACAGCGGGGGCCACGACGGTCACACACGGTCGGCGGTGGCGGCGAGAAGCCGGATGGCCCATGGCTGCGTTCCAGCGGCACGGCCCGGGATACCGACTGTGTGAGCGGGTGGTGCCACAGAGACGCGGGGTCTGGAACATGGGGGTGGCTGGGGGGACGGGAGGGACGGGGAGGGCGGCAGAGAGGAAGGGGCCCCGGGGCTGGGCCGGGGCTGCTCGAGCTCGGGCAGGCCTGACGGGCGCCATGTCAGAGCTCGGCCTGGCCACCCACGGAGCCGCCTCCTGCTCACATCACTCTTCACCGCCATTGGTGGGGAGGGCTGTCAGTCTGCCGGCCTGAGCTGATGCTGCCTGGGATTGGCTGCCTGGGCTGTCACTTTGCCCTGGTTTGGGGCCCACCCTGCCCTGAGGCGCTGTTTTCTCTGATTGGCTGTCTGGGATGTCCCCTGGCTCAACCCATGAAATGAGTGGTCAGACCACTTGTCAATCATCCATATGCTGCACTCCTGCCAGCTGTGATTGGTGCAGCCAGCACGGCCCGCCCCTGAACGCTGCCCAGCTCGGTCAGCTCTCGCCACCTTTCCTGCAGGCCTCAAAGCTGGATTGGCTGGTTACATATCAATCACATGACTTGCCCCGCCTCCTCAAATGCCATTGGCTGTCCTGGGTCCACTGACTCCCCACCAACTTCCGGTTGGCTGTTGCCAGGCAACGAGCTCCACCCAAACATGAAACTGTGGGCCCTGATCAGAGGCCGTGGGTGATAAAAGACACGTTGGGACCCCGAACATGAGGATTTGGGCCCCAAGAAGGAGGCTCTGGGCACTCAAAAGCAGGGTCAGACCAGATTACTCAGGGCTTTATCCAAACACATCTTGGGCAATTTTTGGGGTAGAGTGAATGTGCACTCCTGGGAAACAGCTTCCAGTACTTGACTGTCCTCAGGATTGGGAAGTTTCTCTCTTTCTATAGCACCTTCCCAAGCCCAAACATCCAGATTGTTTTACCCATCTACTTGCACACTGACACAGACCATAATATCCTTCCTTGGACACAAGAACATTGTGGGGCATGATGCTGAATGCCTTGCTGACTGCCAGGTAGCAGACCACCACTGCTCTCCCCACGTCCTGCAACCCTGTCCTTTCCTCACAGAAAGCAAAGAGGATGGACAGACACAACCTGCCCTGGGTAAACCCCGTCACCTTCTCTTCCAGACACCCAGAAATGGGGTCCCAGTGGACATGTTCTGGGGCACAGCCCTTAGTTCTGTGATAAACAGGACTTGAGGCTGGTTGAGTTTCAATCAGAATCAGTCATTTTATTAACAGATATCAAAAAAAAAGGCTAGGTAATAAAAGGCAAGCAAACAGCGCTGGGTGCGCGGGGAGTCACCGCTTCCACCCACACGCACACCGCTTACTTTTTCCCTTGGTCTTTTATACTTTCTTAAGTTCCCTTTTCCAAGAAGTATCCTCCTACTTTCAGTTCCCCAGATTAACGTGGTGTTGGGGTTTTTGCGCATGTCTCAGAGGTTTAGGTGGTCGCCTCTCCCCTCCTGGTGGTCCTCAGGAGGAAGGCTTCTCCTCTTCTTTAGTGTCCTTTTCTTTGCACTTTATTCGGTGCATGCGTAAAGCGCGTTTTCTTTAAGCAAGTCGTTAGCACTACCTAACGGCAATATCCTTTTCTTTACATTAGTCCTTAGTCCTACCTAACCACAATATCCAATGTCCTTGCTCCATGCCTTATTTGGTTAAATTCACCAGTGGCCACCCAGTGTCTTTGTTTCTCCTTTACCTGTTCCTGCAGTAGTAACAGCTCATTAGGGGATCCTTGAATTGCCTTACAGGTCTAGACCGAGTTTTGATCTGAACTGTTGCTGTGCTTGGAGGCTGCTGTCCTTGAAGACCAGATGAACTAACTTCTGCCACCCTGCCTTGGCAGTTTATTCCGTCCATGTCACAGCTCTGTCTGCAACACTGGCAGCTCCAGCTCAGCCAGTCAGGTCCCTGGCTGAGGACATTGCCTCCCATCTGGGCTGAACCACCCCAGCTGTGGCACCAGCCCAGCTCTGACCTGCCCCAAGGAAACCTGGTACCAAGTGTCCAAGAGCCCATGGGTGCAAAGGCTTTGCTTCAGAGCACAGACATGACATGGCCAAAGGTTGCTAGATGTCTCTCTAGCCCTAGGAGTATAAAACCAGAATAAAATGCCTAAATTCCTTCAACTGAAGATATTCCTTGCCCAGCTTGGAGAAATTAGATCCTTTGCTGTAACATTCCTGGTGTCCTGTCTAATGATGGGACAAGAAAAGATGATTCTCATATCAGTTTATTTTTTAATGCAAAGAACACAATGCTGGAAAGAGGTGTCTCTGCAGAAGAGAGAAAATCATCATTACTGATTACTTCATTTCGTTTCCAAGAACGTGCCTCTAGAGCCCCAGGAACACCACAAGGGAGCCCAGAGGGGCCAGAGAAAGGGACATCATGGGCTGCTCCTGTGCTGCTGAGCTGGGCTGAGCTCCTGGGACAGAGGGAGCTCATGGCAAGCGGCAGCGCTGCAGAGAGACAGCTCTGCCCAGGAGCAGCTCCTCTGCAAAGCGCAGCAGGGCTGAGGGCTCTGCCTGCAGCACCGAGGGGACAGGAGCCAGGCACAGAGAGGGGAAACACAGTCTGGAGTGGGAGGACAGATGAGAGCTCACTTGGAGAAAAATCTTCTCAGATATTAAGCCTGTGGTTGCAGGGCATGCATCTGCAAAACTTGGTAGGATCTCAGAAAGCTCTCACATCGCAGAGACTGCAAGAGATGTAAGTACAACTCTCAGAGATTGTCTGATCAGAGGAGGAGGATGTGCTGCAGAGCAGGGATTGCCTTCTGCACTGTCAGAATGACAAGACATGAATGCTGCGTTCTCCCAAGGATGGCTGTGGGGTGTAAATGCAAATGTGCAGGCAGGGGTGCCCAGGGCTGTCCTGCAGAGCAGGGTCCCTGCACCCCAGGGCTGTGCCGGGGCAGGGACTCTGCCGCCTGCCAGGGTCAGCGCTCAGCCTGCCCGGGGAGATCCCAGCAACACTGAGGGGAGAAGCCGTGGGGGGAAGGAGCAAACCCCGGCAGGGCAGGGTCCTTCTGCTGCTGCGTTCTCCATGGGTAAGGGCTGCTCACAGCTCCAGCTCACTTCAGACTACTTCCAATTGGACATTTCAAGGAGAAGATCTATACATGTATTACTATAAAGAGAAGGAGCTTTCCTGAGTCTGTGCTTTACGTTTCCTATTCCAAGACTGGGGGAAGGGAGAGGGGTGTAGGAAAGGATAAATGCAAAAGGAGTTCTCAAGTTTTAACAAGTCTCTGAGACTCCTGAGCTGCAGCTCTGAGTGATCAGCACATCTGCCAGAAGCCTCAGAACATCCCTTCAGCCACTCCTCTGTCCATGGACAGCAGCAGCATCACATCTGCTGAACCCATCAGCCTTAGGCTGACCTGTCCTTTTTTCCAACCTGCAAACCTCTGCTCTCAGCAGTGCGTGGTGGCTTTTCAAGGTAACACGGCAGTGTGATCAGCCTCCATCTCAGCAAGGTGCCAGCCCAGGGCAGCTGGAGCAAGACAGAGGGACAGATCAGCTGCTCTCACTCTGCACTGACCCACAGGCATTCTCTTGCCTTGCAGGACTCGCTGTGTTCTCCCTGAGTGCAGCAGAAATTCTGAAGGTTTCTGACACCCAAGAACACTCTCCAGGGGAGTTGCAGGATTGGACTAGATGATCTTTCAAGGTCCCTTCCAATCCCAAACATTCTGTGATTCTGTGAAGCTTTAAAAAAACCAAACATTTCAAATTTCATTTTACCGTCCTGTTTCATTCTCGGTGATAGCGCAGATGCTGACAGGCCCTTCTTCACCAGCAGCAGTTTCAGATGACAACTTTGAACCCCAGGACTGGCCCCTGCCCCCCGTTGCCATGACCCCTGCTGCAGAGCAGGGCTGACTCCTGGGCAGCCAGCGGGCACAGGCCCTGCTCCTAACGGCACCTCCAGCCAGCACCACCCAGGGCTCAGCCACGGAGCTGAAGGAAGGTCTGGAAAAGGACAAGGGGTGTGGAGCAGGGGAGGGTGTGTGAGAAATGGCTTTGATTTTGCTCAGAGAAGTCTCCCCTAACGTGTTACTTTCATTCCCTCCTCTGACAGTGTCCATGCCCAGAGCCAGGAAATGTCCAACAGCAGCTCCATCACCCAGTTCCTCCTCCTGGCGTTCACAGACACATGGGAGCTGCAGCTCTTGCACTTCTGGCTCTTCCTGGGCATCTACCTGGCTGCCCTCCTGGGCAACGGCCTCATCATCACCACCATAGCCTGTGACCAGCACCTCCACACCCCCATGTACTTCTTCCTGCTCAACCTCGCCCTCCTCGACCTGGGCTCCATCTCCAGCACTGTAGCCAAATCCATGGCCAACTCTCTGTGGGACACCAGGGCCATCTCCTACACAGGATGTGTTGCACAGCTATACTTGTTTGTCTTTTCCATTTCAACAGAGTATTTTCTTCTCACGGTCATGGCCTATGACCGCTACATTGCCATCTGCAAACCCCTGCACTACGGGACCCTCCTGGGCAGCAGAGCTTGTGGCCACATGGCAGCAGCTGCCTGGGCCACTGGGTTTCTCGATTCTCTGCTGCACACGGCCAATACATTTTCACTGCCGCTCTGCAAGGGCAATGCCCTGGACCAGTTCTTCTGTGAAATCCCCCAGATCCTCAAGCTCTCCTGCTCACGCTCCTACCTCAGGGAAGCTGGGCTTCTTGCACTTGGTATATTAGTAGTATTTGTGTGTTTTGTTTTCATTGTGCTGTCCTATGTGCAGATCTTCAGGGCCGTGCTGAGGATCCCCTCTGAGCAGGGACAGCACAAAGCCTTTTCCACGTGCCTCCCTCACCTGGCCGTGGTCTCCCTGTTTGTCAGCACTGGTGCATTTGCCTACCTGAAGCCCCCCTCCATCTCCTCCCCTTCACTGGATCTGGTGATGTCCGTTCTGTACTCTTTGGTGCCTCCAGCAGTGAACCCCCTCATCTACAGCATGAGGAACCAGGAGCTCAAGGGTGCTGTGTGGAAACAGATGACTGGATTTCTTCTGAAGCTATAAAGTGTCTCTGTCTTCTTCTACATAAGAGTTATAGTCTAACTCATTGCAGGTTCATCCTGTCTGCAGTACTTTTTTCTCTAGTTGTATTTATTGTGATAATGTTGTAATTCCCTTTGCAATTCACTGCCTGCTTTTCCTTTCTCACTGAGTGGCTGTGTCAATGCGGAATGGTGCTCTCTGTGTATAAGAAAAATAAAGAGCCCTTCAGCAAATACTTTTCTGCTGACATCCTAACTCCAAGGCCTTTTTGGAGCTACGGGGATAGTTCCTGTGTGTATGGGTGGAGGGGAAAAAATTCCAGCCTGGCAGCACTGCCAGGGAGCACCAGCACTTGGCCTTCCAGAGCTGTTCTCGTTCCACTCCCACACTCTCCTTCTCATCCCTTGTGTTGGTGCGAGGCCTGAGTGCTCTGGCAGCCTGGTCACCATCCTGCTGTGTGTGAGTCCTGGGAGCGCAGGCAGGGACAGGCAATGGGCACTTGTGGGACAGAGCTGGCCTCAGAGCAGCCTTTCCAGATGGCAAGGTGATCTCCTCAGGGCAGGGCCTGAAGGTTTATGTCTGCCTACAAAGTTTCTCTCAAGAACATTCCCATTACAGTGGCTGACAGATTGGAAAAGCTAAAAACTGTAGGCCTGCAGGGCTGGGCACACAGCAGTGTCCTCTCACAGCCAGGCCTCCTGCCAGAGACCTGCAGGACCAGCAGAGCAGGGTCTGGGCTGTGCCCCTGTGCACTGGACACCCTGAGGAGGGAGCCTCAGGTCAATTGTCATGGACTTGCCCCTCACAACCACCATTTCCAGCCCTGGGCTGTCACAACAGCTTGGAAAATTTGTTCACGAACGAGGAGGTCAGCAGTCCATGTTTGCCTTGTACAGAGGAGAGTACAGCATCCACATCATGTACGTGAGCAGAAATGCCATCAGCTATTCTTTGGGGTTCCATGAATGCCTCTGAGAGAGACAGTGTCTCAAGGTCACCTCATGTCCTTCCTTCGGCCTTGCACACCCACATCCCACGGTCCCAGCAAGAGCCCTGAGCCGTGTGTGAGGGACAGGATCCCCCTCCCCATTGCCTGGAGGTCATGGCTTCTCCTTTCTGCTTCAGAAAGCAAACCAAGGGGTTTCTGCGCATCAGAGCCACCTGCACAGGGCCTCAGCCTACCTGTCATCACAGCCTCCAATTATCTGCTCTAACGAGTCTCTGGGGAGGCTTTGTCAGGAACAGCCCTCAGTGGGGCCCATTAATGCTTCAAGGAACTTTGGGGTTTGCTTTTGCCTTTGGCTCCTTGAGAGCTTTGTTGAATCTCTTCTCAGTACCTGAGGTTTATGGTCTCAGCCTCAAATACACCATGGGCTCATTAAAATGCCCCAAGCCCTGACAAGCCATGTCTTTTCCATCATTTTCTTCAAGTATTGAAGAATTATAGAGCTAATTAGAGAGGTTTCAGGGGGGCAGGTAAAGAGGATATTTAGGATGAGTACTGCAAACAAGTGAGAGAAGAATGGGATCCCATGGATACTGGTGCAGAGTGTCTCCTGAGGAGGTTGGACAGGTGGGAAAAGCAGTCCATTGAGGCCAGACACGGGATGGCCACCCTTGCTCCTCACCTCTCCAACCTCCCTGTTTTGCTCATTGGCCCCCTGGCAGTTACATCACTTTTCTTTACATCAGATTCTCCACTCAAGTTTGCACCTGATTGTTACAGCTTGTCTCCATGAATTACTGCATGCTTTCCTTAGAGATCTGGATTTAAATAGGCACAAAGAGGATTTTTTAATTGGCAAAAGCAAAAAAGAAAATGAGAAAGAAAACACAACACAACATAATGAAAAATAAAATATACTCTATCGTTAGTTTAAGCAACTTCCAGTGAGGTCCATCACCACAACTGAAGAGTTGCCTACAGGGAGTATGAGAGCAATGGCTGAAAGACAATTCAGCTTTACCTGCCTGAAGCTCCAACCATGGAGAGAGGTGAGAGGGATCTGAATGAGCAAAGAGTGAGAGGAGAAGAACCACTGGAGAACAGTGGAAAGTGCAAATGTCCAGATAGGCTTCTGAAGAGATGACTGCAGACATGGTGGGTTGAATAAGGACAGGTAGAAACACCTGGATGTTCAGGGGGATTAAATACACAGTATCATAGACAGAGTTCTGGAAATACAAGCACAGGGTAACTACAATATTTCTTCTCCTGCAATTCATACATATTGTAAAAATCCATATTTTGGCAGGACAGAAATTCATGGACATTTTATTTAAAACATTGAATCATTTCAGCTGATGAGTGAGTTGTGGTTTTGTATTGTTTGTTTGTTTGTTTTTTGAAGAACTGAGAGCAGTTGTCATGTTTTCAGGCAGAGCTCCATGGTCTGACCATAAGCCCCCAGTGCAAACCTCCAGAGCCCCCAGGGTACCTGAGGTATCTGCCTGGGACTGGCAGTTATCACACAAGACTGATAGAGCCCTGTCACTTCCATCATGTACATCTGGTCTTCAACACTTGTACACTTAATTAGATAAGTTTCAAGGGTGTAGTGAAGGAGGAAGGTACAGAAAGAGCACTCTCCCATTGATACTGCTGCAGAGTGTCCCCTGAGGAGGTGTGGACAGGAGGAGCAGCAGTCTGCCTGAGGTCCATCACTGTATGGAGAACCTGCTCCTCACCTCCCCAACCCCGCCTTGTCTCTCTGTACTCTTGACTGTGCTAGTGGAAAATATTCATCCATATGACACATGTAAGGTTTAGATCCCTCCCAGAGATCTCCTCATCTCCCCAGTTAGCCCAGAAAGAGACAAACACACACACACACAAGTGGGTCTGGGATGGACTATTCTTGAGCTCGAACATCACAGAATCAAAGAATATCTCGAGTTAGAAGATCCCCATAAGGATCAATGAGTCCAGCTCCCTGCTGCTCGCATGACCACATAACACTAAACCACAAGACAAAGAGCATCCTCCAGACACTCCTTGACCTCTGACAGGCTGGGAGCCGTGACCACTTCCCTGGGGAGCCTGTTCCAGTGACCGACCACCCTCCAGTGAAGAGCTTTCTCCTAATGTCCAGTCTGAACTTCCCCTGACGCAGCCTCATTCCATTTCCACCTGTCCTGTTCTCACTGGTCACCCGAGACAGGACATTGGCCCCTCACCTCTGCTGCCTCTCTGAGGAAGGTGCAGACTGTGATGAGGGCTGTCCTGCTTTTCGTTAAAACAAGACTAACTGTCTTTTAGCGAATTTTCCTTTCAGCTTAAGCTCTTCTAAGTAACTGCATATTTCTGCAGTTGGATGCATGTTTTTCACACACTGTCTGCTCCAGAGCTGACAACGGCCAATATTGACAGTTGTACTGAGCTAACAGTAGGGCTGGTATGCAGAAAAGGCCTAGGACTATATTTTATTGCTATAGCAGCCAACATCGCTGGTGAATCTCTTATGTCCCATAAGTGAGGAGGTTGTACTTGCAGGGAGGGGTAGACAGAACAAGTGACGCCAATTGAAAACCGAGTTGTTCCATGCCATCCACGTCATGCACAGTTTAAAGCTGGGAGATCACAAGGGTCTCAGGCTCTTGGTCCATGGCTGGCATCTCAAGAGGAGCCTGCCCGTTGTCCTGCCTGCAACCCTGATCCTGGTTGCAGTCCTTGCATCCCTGAATCCAGTTCCTGTGCACTGCCGAGTCCAGTCCAGGACTTCCTGATGTCTTCGCTGCAGCCTCTGCTGTGACACCAGCCCCTGTGGCAGCATTTTGGCTACTCTGGGAAATACAATATTGGTTTTGTATATTTTGCCTTATTTGTCTCATTATTAGTAATACGAGGAAAGTTTTAATTTTTGTCTTGTTTTGTTTTATAAATCTATCCAACTTGTAAGTCTTTCTCCCTTTTCCTCCTTTTCCTTTTCCTTAGTGGGGAAGGGAGCGTGGTCAAGAGAGAACATCAGCCACACTTTATTGTTGCCACTGTGCTCGGCGCTGGTGAGGCCGCAGCTTGAATCCTGTGTTTGGTTTTGGGCCCCTCATCAGAAGAAGGACATTGAGGCACTAGAGAGAGTGCAGAGGAGGCGACAAAGCTGCTGAGGGCCCGGAGCACAAGTGTGATGAGGAGCGGCTGAGGGAAGTGGTGGGTTCAGCCTGGAGAACAGGAGGCTGAGGGGAGACCTGATCGCTGTCTACAACTGCCTGAAAGGAGGTTGGAGCATGGAGGGTGTTGGCCTCTTCTCCCAAGGAGCAAGTGATAGGACAAGAGGAAATGGCCTCAAGTTGTGCCAGGGGAGGTTTAGACTGGAGGTAATTAGGGACATGGGTTAGTCCTAGGGTTGGGTAGAGGTGGAAGGCGCTGGAAAACAGAAGATGGAAGAAGGTGCAGCGTGTGTGTGGCAGCGGGGATGAACTGACACCCTCAGTTTGGTATCTGGATCCGTGCTGGGCTTGCACATGGACTAAGCCCCAGCTCAGAGCACAAATTGCTGTTGCCAGCCCTGAGTGCCAAGCACTGTTCCTGCTCTCTCCTCCCTGGTGTGACTCGAGGAAACGACTGCCCTGCCTGCTCCTGCCTTGGGGTTGGGGAACTCGGGGTCAAAAGGAAAGGCACACTCGTGTGGTTATGGGATCTCTGAAGTGTCCTGAGTTTGCTTTGCTAATCACTCTGTAACGGTTCCTGAGCTATTAATTCGATTATAGGCACAGGGAGGCAAATGAGCCATGAACCAACTTTCCAGTTAAGGTTTCCTTCTTAGAAAAAAACACACTCCCATTTTCTCATTGGCAAAACACTGAAAGATGGACGCCGAAGCAGCATCGGCCTCTTGTGAAAACAGGTAACAACAGATGGTTCCATTGATCCTTAGTTGCTTCCTGCACAGGAAACCTGTCCATTAATTTAATCTTTGGTGTACAGGCAGGGCCTTGCTGATGTTCCTGTGGAGGCAGCAAGCATGTGGATGTCAGGCTTTCTGCAGATTTGTGACTGAGTTTTCCTGTTTTCCCTAATAAGGAAAATCTTGCTGTGGACTCCTGAAGTCTCCCATAAGCTGATGGGTTGAGAGAAGGACAGGGAGCTGCAGTTAGCTCAGGGAGGACCAGTCAGCATCACAAGCAAAGCAGACTGGAACTCGACTTGGTGAACATTAATGGAATTTATTGATAGATGAAACTGGCCCCTCTCCCCCGTCTTTGGTCGGATCACCGTGCACCCTGAACCGATACAGGCAGGTGTGGTCCGGGTGGCCCCAGTTGCTCAGCACTTGCAGCTGGATGTAATTCACGACCCCAGGGAGCTCGTTCTGAAACGACAAGAAGAAATGAGTCGCCTTTTCCTCTCTGGTACGTGACCACTGACAGAAGTGCCGCAGCGACGGCCTCGTTCAACAGCTTCCTTCCAGCTGCCCCGCGAGGGCTTTGGACATCTCGTGGGCAAGATGTTCTTATCCTGCTCTACCTCGTTGGGCCATGAGAACTAGTAAAGGAAGAAGCAGCACCCAGATGCCTCAGCAAATACGCTGGAAAGTTCTCGCCTGCTTTGGGGCACAGGCTTCCACAGTCAGAAGACCCAGTGGTGGTGTCAGGAAAATGCCTCATTGCCTTCTCTAGGAAGCCACAGAAACAGAATGGCCTCCCTGTCACTGCTCACTGCCAGCACCAACAGAATCCTCAGGAAGCCCAGTATTTCTGGTCTTTAACTGGCAGAGCAGCAGTCGTGCATCCTACGGGATGTGGCCTCTCGTGTGCACTTGGGGTCCAGACAGTCAAGCTGATTGTAGTTTCAACTGTGGCGCTTCTAAGTGCTGAAGTTTAAACCCAAAATGAAAGAGAAGAAGAGCGGCAGTCCAGTCATGTGCCACCAGGAAGTTAAATCAGAAGAAAGGCCAGCGTGGCACACGTTCAAGGACAGGGCTGCCTGTAGCCCTTTGGCAGGGAAGCCTCTCCCCATCCAGCCGCATTTCTCCTCCTCTCCTACAGTTCTCCCCCTCTTTGTCCCCATACCTTCAGCTGGAAGGTCTGACTGGGATTCAGCGCTGCCAGGAAGGTGAACTGTCCCAGGAATGTTCCTTGCTCATCATGTTCTTCCTTGAAGCCCTACAGAAGGACAGGGGTGGAGAAAACAAGAGCGTCTGGCCCACCATGGCAAGACTGAACTTCAGTCGACGAAGCACAGGCTTATTTCAGCTACATAGTCCAAGGACCATGAGCACAAGGAAAAGATGAGAAGCTGCAGGTGGGCAGCACGCCACACTTGCCTACTCAACGAGTCCAAGCTGCCAGTCAGAAAAGGAGCAGACGCTCCCAGTGAGAGGGAGGTAGCCTGAGGATCACAAATGCCACTGGCATTGGAAGCCAAGAAGGTCTAGGACCATGCACTGTCCAGCTCCTTTTCCCTATGGCTCCTGGAGTAGCCTCTTGCCCCAGAAGCTTCCTTTAGAGTGGTCCATTGAATAAAAGAGGAATACAATGGGGAGGGAGCGACTCCAACGAGCCTCTTTGTTCTGAGAGCCAGGAGGAAGCTTCAGGCCACTCCACTCTCAGAACCACCTTCACCCCCTGCTTAGAAATGCTGTGCAACCCCCTGCCCCCCACTCCAGAGAAATCACTTACGTAGACAGCAAAGTTCTTTGGAGCTCCGGAGATACTTTCTCCATGGAACGCTGTCCCTGAGACATGGTCCATGCTGACTGCTCTGGGAATCACTGGCTCAGACAGCTTGATGAAGACCTGTCCTTGACTTCCTGGGAAGGGCCAGCAGCTTCCAGGATGATTTTCTGGCTGAACAAAGAAGAAACTACATTGACATGGAGAAGGTTGCCCTGGCCCTCTCCCAGAGCTCTGCAGGCACCTCTGCCCTTCTCCTTCTGTGCCGTGCTGACAGTTTGCACAGCGACTGGGCAGACACAGACTGCAGGAGCAGCCTGGCCTGGTAGAAGCTCCCACCGAGAACCTGGGGCTCTCTGGGACAGGAAATACTCAGCAGGGAGACACAGGAGGAGAGCAGGTCCATGCAAGAAGGAGGCAGGAGAAGAAGCTTCGAGGAGCAAAGACGGGGGAGAAAGGCAACTCTAGAGCAGCGTGTGTGGTTCATCCTCCTGACCTCTGTTTTACTGCTTCTTGGTGCGCCTACCTCAAGAACAAGCTCAGGGGACCTCATGTAATCCATCACCGGCATGGAGTACAGGAAGACTTTGGCTTTGTCATTCCGGAGGGATGGAGAAGTCCTTGAATGAATGACAGCAGCCCCTGGAAATTCAAACATGAGCAGAATCATCAGGCAGTGTTGGGAGGAATATTGCACTGTTGACTTGAAAAAGCTTCTCAGTTGTCATCCATGTCCTACAGTGGGTTCCTCTCTTTCTAACTGGAATGACCCCTCTAGAACACACAGCAGGGAGTCATGGGCCGTGGAAAAAGACAAGAACGTGAATCAGGCTTTCTGTGCTTCCCATGGGGTCTGGCCCATTACAGACTCTGTCAGTGGGGGCACAAGGTGACCCTTGACTTCTTGCCCCTTCTCTCCTACCCCTGGGCACGTTCCAATGGCCATCTTGTCAATCTGGACAGGAAGCGCTTTGGAACTGGTTTGTTTGTACAGTGTCATGGTACCTGCTGATTTTAGGGCGTAATCAGGCATCGGGACCTGCATTTCTTCCAGCTTCTCCAGGGCTTCATTGATGATCTCCTGAACCGCCTGGGAAGGAACACAAAGGAGAGCGCCTGTTGGAAGGAAAAGGAAGGGGGCAAGCAGCTCCCCTGCAAGGCCAGCCAAGGTGAATGGGGACAAGGCCCATATGAGATGGAAGGAAGACCCAAATTGCCTGGAAGCCTCCCAGGTTTTCTCTGCTGTGCTTGACAGGATCAGAAAGGGGGCGCTGCTCACTCCAGTGCTCTGAATGCTGGAGCTGCGGGAAGGGGCTTTTCCAGTGGAGAGGCCCCAGGCCAGGCAGCACAGACAGGCAAGGAAGCGTGGCCATGACAGCACTTGTTCCAGCAGCACCAGCCTGTTGGCTGTGACAGGGAATGGAGTAGGATACGTGCCGGAGGGAGGATAAAACCCCTGAGGAGATCCTTCTGCCTTGTGCCCTTACCCGTCCGGTAAAGCCTGGGAGCCTTCCCTGCTTCACGCCTTCATGGAGAGCCCGCTCAGCCACATCCTTTGCGCTCCAGCGCAGATTATAAAGCTGTTCCTGGACCTTACGGAGCTGGTCTGGCAGGGATTGGATTTCGCTCAGGTCTCCTAATTCCGCTGCAGTGCTCCAGAGTGTTAAGGCGCCAAGTCGTCCCACGTGGTAAACACCTGTCAGACGCGCACCAGAGCTTAGAACTTGGTCTAAGGCTGGGTTGTGCCTCGGGCTGCCCTCTCCCCTTTCTGTGTCTCTCCCCAGTGCCATTGTTGTCTCTCCTCTTATTGTCTTTGACAGTGGCCATCATGGTGTACGGGCTCCGCAAGAGATGGGCGTTCCCTGCCCTGGACTGTGCTCCTTGTCCTGGAAAAGATTTTCATCCCCCTGGGGCAGGAGAGCTCAGCCACGGCCTCTCCCTCGGCTGAAGAGAACTGGCTTAGCCCTCCTGGGGAAGGCAAGTCACCCCTTCCTCACCCCCACACCCATCCCGCTGGAGCAGGGACTGGCACAGCTCTGTCGGGGACTTTCTGCTCTCAGCTGAGCTCCTCTGGTCACAGCGGGGGAAGCTGAACAGGACAGGATGGAGCCCTGAGTTCATCCTAAAGCACCGTCCTCAAGTCAGAGCTCTGCAGAGACTCACCGAGAGAGAACAGGCCGAGAAGCAGCACCAGGATTGTTGCCTTCAGTGCCTTCATCTTCCTGCAGAGCAACAAGGAGGAAAAGGCTGGTGAAGCTGGTGGTTCCCGTGCAGATCAGCAGCAGACTGGAGAGCAGCAGCAGGGACTGCAGCCCTTGAGCCTGGCGTTCCTGGCGTGTGCGTTGGCTTGGTCCTGCAGCAGCTCGAGTCACTGCTGGGGTTGTCACCAGCTGCACCAGTGGAGGAATTGTCATGGCAGCGATTGTTTCGTTAGGGACAAAGGGCTCAAGATTGACTCTGGACTAAGAGCAGGAGTTGCAACAAGAGCTGTGGCCACACTTCCCGTCTGTGGGGTGGACAGGTATTCTTTGGAAATGGAAGGCACATGATGAATGCTGTTTCTCCTGCCCACCACCCGATGGGCACTTGTGCTGATCCTCTTCTCCACCCTCTCAAGAGAAGGTTCAGCCTGTGCCCCTACGGCAGGCTGTATCGGGGCCACTGCTTGGGACTCCCTCCATGCGATCCAAAATAGACCTGTCCCTCATTCTGCAGAGATCAAAGGCTTTCTGGGCCTTGCCCCTGTCGTCATGAAGAGGCTGAAAGGCGGCTGCTGCCTTCCACCAGCTCCAGAGCGAGCTCTCAG
This sequence comes from Caloenas nicobarica, assembly GCF_036013445.1. Taxonomy (NCBI): domain Eukaryota; kingdom Metazoa; phylum Chordata; class Aves; order Columbiformes; family Columbidae; genus Caloenas; species Caloenas nicobarica. Next base: position 968,659 of record NC_088274.1, read on the forward strand.
GCTGCCCTCGTGTTCCTCTCCTGTCCACCCTCCACCCACCCCAGCTGATGAGGTGGAAAACACACCTGGGCAAAGGGGAGGAGGATTTTTCAAACATACCTGTTCAGAACTTCAACCTTTTCCGTCTGCCTCTTGGTACCTGCTGAGGTGCAGGTAACAAGCATCTGACTCGCTCACGAGTGAACCAAAAGCTCTGCGATCTCAGTTCCCTCAAGATCGAGAGTGACAAAGGCGCAGGGAGACCCCTGCTTTTATACCCTGCTGTGCCGACCTCAGCGCTGATGCTGCTTTGTGACATCAGCGGCAGTGGGTGATGTCGCAATGGAAGAGGCTGCACCGCGTTGGGAGGCAAAGTCCAACCTGACAGGAGCGGGTTTTGCAGTCCTCTCTGCAAGGGCAGAAATCCTGCACCATAGAAAGATTGGAAAGGTACAGGAACATGTTACTCTCAGAAAACAGACTCTGTCAACCACTCTTCCTCTTGCTTACTGAAGTTCAGATGGTGTGAGAAAAAAAAAAAAACAAACTACAAAAAAGCAAGATTCTCGTTCTTATTTTATGGAGCCCATTATATCAGCCACTCAACATTAAGTCCAACTCCAGTCTGAACCTCAGAATAAGAAATGCCATCTTAAAATTTCCAGGAAATGGAAGGGCTTTGAAGTGGCAAGACCAGAAAACATTCCTGAAAGCAGCGCCATGCAAATCCACATCCCTGATCACAGACCACCTGCCCCGTTACCTAAGGCAATGATGTTCTCAGCTGATTTGCAGCCACTGACATCTGGAAAACAGCACAAGGTCTCTTGTTGTTTCGCACCGAGCATGTAGGTTGACACTGGAGCTGGTAAGAAAAACATCCACAGTCAGTCTGGTTTCATTGGAGGACACCAGGACAAGTTCAGTTCACATTCACAAGGAATCACAGCAGGTCCCACCCGTCCCTGCAGAACCCGACACGGCTCCTGTGCAGGGTCCCGAGGAGCAGTGAGCGCAGAACAAGAAACCTTCCTTCAAAAGAAGGTCCCCAGCCGGCTCTTTCCCCAAGCTGCACAGAGCAGCAGCTGAGAACAACCTCTGCCACAACTACACCCGGCTCTGCCGTCTGCAGGAGGAGACCAGCTCCTAAATGATCCCCAGCCCTACAGACACAGATCTTCCCCAGGGCAGTGCTCAGCAAATACCAGAGCACAGCGACACCTGGTCATTCAGTTGGAGCTGCTGGGGATAAGGACAGAGGACTAGAAAGAGACAAATCAGACAAGAGAGAAGAGAGAGGAGCCCAGAGAGAAAGAAACACACAGGGAAAAGGCTGGAGAGATGGAGAGATCAAGAGAAATAGGGACAAGGAGCCACAATGAGACAGGGAGGAAGAAAGAGGAGGGTGGAGGAGCAGGACAGAGGGACAAGGGGATGGGAAGGAGAAGAAGGAAAGTTGGGTAGAGAAAGACAGGGACAGGGAGGGGGATGTACAGATGGAGAAAAGGAAGGAGAGAGAGCAGAACAAAGGGACTGAGAAAGAAAAGGAAGGTAAGATGGGGATGAAGTGACTGACAAAGGGAGAAAACCCACAGTGAGCTGGAGGAAGAGGAAAGGAGGGCTGAGAAGCAGCAAAGAGGAAGAGACAAAAAATAAAAGGCAGAGCCAGCTGGACAGGGGTCGATTGCCAGAAGCAATGGGACAGGCAGCGGGGCAAGAATAAAGAGAGAAAAGATGGGGACAGGCAGCAGGACAGAGGGACAGTGAGAGGATAAAAGGGGCAGGGAACAGGATATACATGGAGAAACAATCAGCAGGAACAGGGAGAAAGACAGAAGAGAAAAAAAGAGATGAAGAGGGACATGGGACAGGGAGAGAAAGAAAGAATGAAGGAAAGGGAGCAGGACAAAGATGTTCAGAGAAACACAAAGACAGGGAGCAGGACAGGGCAACACTGACAGAGGAAAAAGGGTCAGGGAGGCAGCACAAAGGGAAAGACAAAAAGAAGAGACAGGCAGCAGGGCACAGATAGAGGTAAAAAGGCCTGGGCTGGGCAGCAGGGCAGAGATGGAGACCAAAAAGCAGCTTTGGGCTGCAGGACAGAGATGGAGTGAGAAATGAAAGTAACAGGGAGCAGGAGAGAGTGACAGAGAGAGTGGAAAAACTACAGAGGGAGCAGGACAGCAAAACAGAGCGGGGGACAGACAGGGAGAAGGGCAGAGAAACAGAGAGGGAATGAGAGGGGCAGGGAGCAGGACAGAGAGCTGGAGCAGGAAGGGAAAATGAGATGGGCAGCAGAACAAAGGGAAGGAGAGACAAAGACAGGGGCAGGGAGCAGGACAAAGGGGTGGAAGGAGAAAAAGTAGTAATGGTTCAGGACTGAGATGAAAAAACAAATGAAAAATACACCAGGACTGGGATGGAGTGACAGAGAAAGGACAAAGAACAGGGGGCGGGACAGCACTGAAGGAATAAACAACTGTGGTGGGCAGTGGGACAGAGAGACGGGGAGAGGAAAAACAGAGCAAGGGAGAGAGGAAAGAAGGGGCAGCAGCTGGACAGGGGGATACAGTGAGAAAAGATGGGACCGGGAACAGAACAGAAAGGAAAGAAAAAAAAGGACAAAAAGACAGCAAGAGGGGAAAATGCACAATCAAGCAATCAGGTCAAGAAGCCGACACCGGGGGGGCAGCAGCTGGGGAGAAACCGGGGACACCAGAGACCCTGATGAAGCCTCTCGAGTACCAAGGATGGACTTCAGCAAAGTTATGGTGGGGTTATGGAAATAATTTATGTTTGATGCATTAACTAAGCGGGAGAAACAAATGAATATGCAATAGGTGTATGTAAGAAATACCAAGAAGTGCGAATCACACACACGCTCGATCAGAGCAGCAATCTTCCGAGTGTCCGGCGCTGTAACAAAAGTGCTGCTTTTACCACTTTCCAAACCGTGTTAAAGAACCTTTTTGCCGACTTTTCGGTACCATTTCCCCCCGCCCAGGAGAACAAGGCCAGAGCAGCCCACGCACACCTGAGCCAGATGCAGCAACAACATCCCCAGGGCCCCAGTTGCAGGAAAAAGGGCCCCAGGGCTGGGCCGGGGGCTGCTCAGCCTTGGGGCAGCTCCACGGGCGCCACGGCAAAGCTCAGCCTGGCCGCCCGCAGAGCCGCCGCCTCCTCAGCCTGGGCTGCGCCGCCATTGGGCGGGAGGGCTGTCAGTCTCCTCCCCTGAGGTGATCCTGGATCTGATTGGCTGCCTTAGGGGTCACTCCCCCCACAGTGCCCACCCTGCCCTGAGGTAATGTTTCCTGTGATTGGCCGGCTGGGATTTCTCGTTTCCCCCCCTACCAAGTGATGGGTCAGACCACTTGTCAATCATCCATGTGCTGCACTCCCGCCAGCTGTGATTGGTGCAGCCAGCACAGCCCGCCCCTGAACGCTGCCCAGCTCGGTCAGCTCTCGCCACCTTTCCTGCAGGCCTCAAAGCTGGATTGGCTGGGTACATATCAATCACATGACTTGCCCCGCCTCCTCAAATGCCATTGGCTGTCCTGGGTCCCCTGACTCCCCATAGACTTCCGGTTGGTTGTTGCCAGGCAACGAGCTCCACCCAAACATGAAACTGTGGGCCCTGATCAGAGGCCGTGGGTGATAAAAGACACGTTGGGACCCCGAACATGAGGATTTGGGCCCCAAGAAGGAGGCTCTGGGCACTCAAAAGGACGGGCAGATGCTGCAGGTGGCGCTTTGGGCCCTGAACACGAGGGGACCCTCTTGGTTCCCACCCGAGCTGGGTTTGGTGCCCGTGACCCCACGGAACAGACACCTGTGCTGTCCGGAGTGGCCACGGAACAGACGGAGCCCAAAGCCACGGACTCCATGAGCTCAACGGGGAGTTGTGACATTTTATGGACGTTTCACAGGGCGGCCCATGGGCTGAGGGCAACTGTGTGTGTGTGACATCAAAGGGTGGGCAGGGGAGCGGTGGTTGGTGAGGACGTATTGGATCGTGTGGGACCTGAGCCTGACGCCCATGGGATGGAACAAGGGCTGGAGAAAGGACCGTCGTGTTGAACCCCAGCCGGTAACTGAGCCCACGCAGCCGCTCGCTCCCTCCCCACAGCGGGACGGGGGAGAGAAGTGAAGGGAAACAGTAGAGAACACTCGTGCGTTGAGTTAAAAACAGATTAAAATTGGAATTAACAAAAATAAAGATGAAAATTTTAAAAATGAAGTTAAAAAATTGAAATGAAAATATGTAGTAGTAAAAATTATACCTATGATAATGAAGAAGAAAATACCAAATAGAAAGATAAAAAAGCCATAGAATCATTTCTTGAGCTGGAAGAGACACACAAGGATCACCGGTTCCAACTCCTGTCCCTGCACCCCACAGGTCACCCCGTGTGTCTGAGGACGTTGTCCAGTCTCTTCTTGAACACTGTCAGGTTGGGGCCGTGACACCTCCCTGGGGAGCCTGTTCCAGTGTCCAGCACCTCTTGGTGAAGAACCTTTTCCTCATGTCCAACTGACCCTCCCCTGGCACATCATCCTGCCATTCCCTCAGGTTCTGTCATTGGTCACTAAGGAGAAGAGTTCTGTTCCTGCCCCTCCAGCTCCTCTTGTGAGGAACATGTAGACCGCCAAGAGATCTCAGTCTCCTCCAGGCTGAACAAACCCAGTGACTTCAGCTGCTCCTCAGATGCCGCCCCCTCCAAACCCTTCCCCAACTTCGTAGCCTCTTCTGGACACTCTCCAGTAGCTTTATCTCCTTTTGATCCTGTGTCCCCAGCCCTGCACACAGTGAATGCTCCAGGTGAGGCCGCCCCAGCGCAGAGCAGAGCGGGACAATCCCCTCCCTGCCCGGCTGGCCGTGCTGTGCTGGATGCACCAGGACACGGGTCCCTCTTGGCTCCAGGGACACTGGTGGCTCATGTTCAACTTGCCATTGACCAGAACCCCCAGATCCCTCTCCGCAGAGCTGCTTTCCAGCATCTCATTCCCCAGTCTGTCTGTACAGCCAGGGTTGCCGTGTCCCAGGTGCAAAATGGTACCCCCAGAATATCTCACAGCATTTGTGCTTACTTGGGCTCATCTCGCCTCATGTACATGACATTCATTCTCACATCTCGTTTGTACAATGCAAACATGGACTTCTGACCCACTCATTCAGTGTTTTTCCATGGAGGGAGAAAGAACCTCTCTGAGCTGGGGTGAGAGGCCAGTGCTGGAGATGGAGGTTGTGAGGGATTGGTCCATGATGATTGGGGCAGATTGCATTGGGGGTCCAGTGCACATGGCACAGCCCAGACCCTGCTCTGCTGGTCCTGCAGGTCTCTGGCAGGAGGCCTGGCTGTGAGAGGACACTGCTGTGTGCCCAGCCCTGCACACACACACTGTTCAGCTGTGCCCTGGTGTCTTGATCTTCAGGCCACATTCTCAGAATGTTTCTGAGAAAAAGTTTGAATGAAGACCTAAGCCTTTCACCTTTCTTTCTGGAAAGGCTGTTCTGAGGCCAGCTCTGTCCCACAAGTGCCCATTGCCTGTCCCTGCCTCCGCTCACAGGACTCACACACAGCAGGACGGTGACCAGGCTGCCAGAGCACTCAGGCCTTGCACCAACACAAGGGATGAGAAGGAGAGTGTGGGAGTGGAACGAGAACAGCTCTGGAAGGCCAAGTGCTGGTGCTCCCTGGCAGTGCTACCAGGCTGGAATCTTTTCCCCTCCACCCATGCACAGGAGCTCTCCCTGCAGCTCCAAATAGGCTTTGGAGGAAGAATCTCAGTAAAAAATAGAGGCTGTGAGGCCTTTTAATTTGTTTAAACACAGATACAGCAAAGCTGCTCATTTACACAGCCTCTCAGTAAACAAAGAAGACAGTGAATTGGAAAGGGGATAACAATATTATCAAGTGAAAAACCACAAGCGGCAACATAAAATACAGAAAACGGGCTGGGCCTGCAACAATTTACACTGTAACTGTTATGCAGAAGATGATGGGCAGTTTACTGCTTCAGAAAATAATCCAGTCATCAGTTTCCACACAGCACCCTTGAGCTCCTGGTTCCTCATGCTGTAGATGAGGGGGTTCACTGCTGGAGGCACCAAAGAGTACAGAACAGACACCACCAGATCCAGTGATGGGGAAGAGATGGAGGGAGGCTTCAGGTGGGCAAATATGGCAGTGCTGACAAACAGGGAGACCACGGCCAGGTGAGGGAGGCACGTGGAAAAGGCTTTGTGCCGTCCCTGCTCAGAGGGGATCCTCAGCACGGCCCTGAAGATTTGCACATAGGAGAACACAATGAAAATGAAACACACAGAAATTAAACAGGCACTGAAGACAAGAAGCCCAAGTTTCCGGAGGTTGGAGCGAGAGCAGGAGAGCTTGAGGATCTGGGGGATTTCACAGAAGAACTGGTCCAGGGCATTGCCCTTGCAGAGTGGCAGTGAAAATATTCTGACTGTGTGCAGCAAAGAATAGAAAAACCCAGTGGCCCAGGCAGCTGCTGCCATGTGGACACAAGCTCTGCTGCCCAGGAGGGTCCCGTAGTGCAGGGGTTTGCAGATGGCAACGTAGCGGTCATAGGCCATGACCGTGAGAAGAAAATATTCTGCTTTAGCACAGAAAAGAAAAAAAAAGAGCTGGGCAGCACATCCTGTATATGAAATGGCACTGGTGTCCCAGAGGGAATTGGCCAAGAACTTGGGGACAGTGGTGGAGATGGAGCCCAGGTCAAGAAGGGCGAGGTTGAGCAGGAAGAAGTACATGGGGGTGTGGAGGTGCTGGTCACAGGCTATGGTGCTGATGATGAGGCCGTTGCCCAGGAGGGCAGCCAGGTAGATGCCCAGGAAGAGCCAGAAGTGCAAGAGCTGCAGCTCCCGTGTGTCTGAGAATGCCAGGAGGAGGAACTGAGTGATGGAGCTTCCATTGGACATTTGCTTTCTCTTACATGGGGCTCTGTCACAGGAGGAAAAGACTGTGACAAGTTAGGTGAGACTTGTTCAAATACAATGAAAAGCTTTTTGCATAGAGTCTCCACCTGTCACAGACACAGACCCTTTTCTTTTTCCAGGGTATATACCTTCAGCTCCATGGCCAGAGCCTTGTTCGATGCAATGAAGAGCAAGTCCTCTGCCCATGGGCTCTTGATAAATCAATCCAACCCTGGAGAACCGAGTAGGGGCAGGGATCGGTCCTGGCGTTCAGCTTTCTCAGATGAAACCACTGCCAATGCAGAATGGCCTATCAGCATCTGCAGTGTCAGTGCTATGGAATGGGAGGTGGCAAGGCAGTTTAAGAGTTCTATGTTTTTTACATCTGCCCCCCAACTCCCCTGGGGAGTGTTCTTGGGTGACAGAAAACTTCAGCACTTCTGCTGCGAGACCTGCATGACCAGAGGGCACCTGAAGGTTTTGTACAGAGTGAGGGGAGCTGCTCTGTCCCTCTGTCACCTTTCTGAGATGGAGTCTGATCACACTCCCGTGGTACCCTGAAAATCCACCAGGCACTGCAGAGAGCAGAGGGATCCACCTCTGACCACAATGTCTCACCCTTTCCCAATGTGTCAGCACCCCACATTTAGCCTAGGACACACACGGCTCATTTCACAAACCCAACAGCATTTTCTCTGTCACAGCATGTCTGTGTTTCTTCATGGCACTTTCAGATAACACAAGGATGCTGTATGACAGATTTGCATCCTGGAGGGATGATCACAGCTTTGATTGAAAACCTCAAGGAGACAGCCAAGGGTCCTAATGATGGCATTTAATTGGGGGAGACTCAGCTCATTCCCCAGCCCCACAGACTGCATTGCCCACAGCCCCACAGGGCAGAGGAAAGCTGGGACACGTGTTCCCATGGACACACCTGCAGGAAAGGACCCACAAGATCAGGCTGTGACTGCAGCTGAAACTCCCATCCCCAGAGAGCCTGACAGCAAGAACCAGATCACAACAGCAGTGACCCAGAGCAGTGGAGCAAGAAGGAAAATGCGGTGAGGGTGGGTGTGAGAGAGGCCAGGGCAGAGGCAGCCAGGCACTCAGACAGCGTCACCCTTCCCCAGCTGTGCAGCCACCTCCCACACACCAGCATTGCCGGGCAGCTGCTCTCAGCCCCTGTGCTCTGCAGAGGGAACTGGAGCTCTGGCTGCACAGGAGCTGCTTCATGCCTTGGAGCCCCCGGCCCTGAGGGCAGAGGCTTTGCTGGGTGGGAGAGGAGGTGAGGGGGCTGCTCACAGGAGGGATCTGCATTGGAGGGCTTCATACAGAGTTTCCCGCATTCTCCCTCCTACAACATTTCTGTTTTCATTTTCCTCTCCTTCCCAGATCATATCCTTGCTGCAGAGAGATTTTCCTCCTGGGAGGTGTTTCCCTGTCCATGTCTTTTCCCTGTCAGCACTCACAGACCATCCCACTCTCTGTGCCCTCACCCTGGCCCTACAGATCCCCTGCCTGTTGCAGGGCACTGCCTGGGGGCATCTTCCTGTTTGCAGCTTGGAAAACAGGACAGGTCAGACTAAAGCTGAGGGGTCCAGCAAAGGTGATGCAGGTGCTGTCCACAGCCAGAGGAGTGGTGAAGGGATGTTGTGAGCCTCCTGGGAGATGTACTCATCACTCAGAGTTGCAGTTCAGGAGTCTCAGTGACTTCTTTAAGCATGAGGGCTCATTTTCATTTTATCTTTTTCTGCACCTCTGAACCCTTGGGATAGGAAACTGAAAAGAAAGGCTCAGGAAGGCTTCTTATCTGTCTGGTAATCCTTGCATTGATCTTCTCCTTGAGGCATCTACTTGGAAAAAGTCCTGGGGGTGATCTGGAGCTGTGAGCAGCCCTGAATCACACAACTCCCTCTCCACAGCACAAGCTCCCTTCCTGCCCTCATAGGGGTCACTCCTTCCTCCCACAGCACCGTGGGGATCTCTCTGGGCAGGCTGAGCGCTGACCCTGGCAGGCGGCAGAGTCCCTGCCCCGGCACAGCCCTGGGGTGCAGGGACCCTGCTCTGCAGGACAGCCCTGGGCACCTCTGGGTGCTCACCCGGCTTCACAGCTGTTTGAAATTGCCTGACAAAATCCCCGTCCTTATAGATCCCACCAGCTGTGGCTGTGCCAGTTTTTGGAGTTGCCTCCATGAGTTCCAGCTGCATTGCCCTGCACCCAGAGACTTACCATGGCAAGGGCTGCAAAGATTTCTCCTCCAGTGAGCTCTCAGTCATCCTCCCAGTCCTGACCACCTTTAACCTCTCTCTGCCTTGCCCGTCTCCCTGAGATCCCCAGGCAGAGCCCTCAGCCCTGCTGCGCTTTGCAGAGGAGCTGCTCCTGGGCAGAGCTGTCTCTCTGCAGCGCTGCCGCTTGCCATGAGCTCCCTCTGTCCCAGGAGCCCAGCCCAGCTCAGCAGCACAGGAGCAGCACGAGGCGCTTTAATGACCCCTCTGGTGGCTTTGGTGCTGAGTCCATGAACCTCAGACCCTGGAGGAAGTTGAAGAAACCTCTCAAGAAGTCCAAGTCAGAATCAAACTCCAAAGTTTCTTATAATGTTAATGGGTCCCACTGAGGAACACTACTGAGGAACTGACCCCAGCGTCTGGTTAGAGAAGGAAACTGGAGGCGGAGACGACAGGTCAGGAAAAACAAGGTGAAGGTCTCTCTGATGATCAGGAAACCTGGATGTGTTTCATTAACCAAAGGGCCAAGCCCTGACCCCCAGCCCTGGGAAGGCAGATCCTATCCCTCCCACGTTGCCCAGGGCTGTTCCTGGGACAGTGTGATGTGGGGCTGTGCAAGGCCAAGGGCAGGACTATGGTCCAACACCTCCCAGGTTCCTGGCTGGGGACAAGGAGGCCATGAGGCCCCTGTGCTGTAAGGACAAGGTGTCTCCTCACAGGCATCGGTGCTGGAGACAACAGCCATAGCTGAGGGGAGAAGGAGCTCATGTCTGGTGGGGGCTTTCAGCCTCTTTACATCCCTTGATCATCTCCACGACAGCCTGTGCTATGCTGTGGCATCACCTGCACCTCTTTCCCTGCAGGCTGGAGACATCCCCCCTGCTGCCCCACCTTGCTCTTGTCTGAGCATCTTCCTTCCTTTGCTGATCTCTCTCCATCCTCCCCAGCTGCTCCTTGAAGCACAAAGCCTTGGGCTGATGCAGACTCCCTCTGGGTGACCTGCTCCACCACAGCACTGCCCTTCCACTCACATTACTTTCTGCGCATGTCCAGCCGGAATCTACCCACCTGCACTTTGTGGCATTATTTCTTTCTCAAGCTCTTTCCCACTATGAAGAAAACCTCCACCATCTCTGAAACCACCCTTCAAGCACTCTCAGGCTCCTCCTACACTGCTGCAGCCTCCCCAGCGCTGCTGGACCAAAGCAGCCCAGGTCCCTCAGCATCCCACACCATGTGCACAAGGTCCTGAACCCTGCCTTGGCAGAGCCCTACACTCTCCAGTTCCTCCCTAGCTCTCCAAACTGGGAAGCTGCACACTGGCACACACCCGTGTGTGTGGGGTCGCACCAGTGCTGAACCGAATGGGATGAGAACTCCAGGTGTCTGGGTCCCCACGCTCCTCCTCATGCAGCCCCGTGTGCAGCTGCCTTGTTCATGGTGAGCGTGCAGCACGGGCTTGTGTGGCGGCCCTTGTAGTGCCCAGGCCCTTCTCCTCAGGGTCACTGCTCAGCGTGTCAGGTCCTGGTCTGTCCTGATGGATGGGGTTCTTCTCCTGCCCCCATAAAGCTTTTTCAGAGCTTTGTGATGGCGGAATCCCAGATTTTCTCAAGGTCTGGACCCTCCCTGAACTGAAGATCCATTTGTGGTTAGCTCTTGATGTTTGCATGCAGATGGCTTATCCTGATGAGGGTGTCTCTCCAAAGATTACATCATGAGGAGTTTCAGGGCACTACAAATAGCCCCTCCTGGAGAAACTGGGGGGTCTTGGGGGTCTGGTGCTCATCATGCCAGAGGTCTGGACTCCGAGGGGAAGTTGCCCTTTATGTGAGGGAGCAGCAGGAATGTGTGGAGTTCTGCCTGGGGACAGAGAATATCAGCTGAAGAGCTGAGGAGTCAGCATGAGAGGGCAGAGCAACATGGGCAATGTTGTGGTGGGTGGACATCAGCTACAGACTCACTGATGAGGAAGAGGAATTAGATGAGGCCTCCTTCAGACAGATGAAAGTAGCCTCATGTTTACAGGGTCGTTTCCTCACAGCAGACCTAAGATATACCAATATTTGCAAGGTACCAGCCATCCAGGATGGGTTTGGATTTCATAGACAACAGAGGAGTCAGTGAGGTGAGGTACCTTGTGGGACTTCCCACCTACAAACCAGAAAGAGTTGGTCAGGGATGTAGCAGTCAGGGATGAGAAAGGAGAGCTGAGGCTCCTGGAAGATGATAACAAGGCAAAGAGCAGGATTTCCGGAGAGCAGGCTTTGGCCTGCTGACAGACCTACTTGGGTCCCATGGGGTATATCCTTGGTGTCTGCAGTGTTTTTACCTCACATTCCCTGCCTCCTCTCTCCCACCTGCTGTTGTGCAGTGTTTTTTACCCATTCTCAAAGACAATATCACAGAGGTGCTGTCAGCATCACGGAGTGGCTCAGATTTGGCAAGGAGTGGGTCCATCTTGGAGCCAGCTGAAATCAGTTCTGTCTGACGTCGGTCAAACTCCTGTTGTTTTCTCAGAGAGGTGACAACTGTAGCACAGCCACACTCAGCCCAGTTGCAAGACTTGGCCATGTAAACCCAATACAGGGTGACAACGTGTTGGATTTTACAAACTCCTTGACCATGAAGAAGAAATGGAAAAGATGTTCTATCAGCAACCAGAGGAAGTCTCCAGTCAATGAGCAGGTTCCTACGGGGAACTGTAATTGCCCTGGCATTCACTGGCCAGGCAAAGCGGCAGGTGCCAACAGCACAGAGGATCTTGGGCCAAGTTCTTAACATGTCTGCCTGGTGCGTCAACAAGGGTGATGCTCACCTGGATCTGGAACTGGCAAACAAGGCAGAGCTGGTCGAGGATGTGAACATCAGTGTCCACCTTGGCTGGTGTGAGCAGAAACAGTGGGGTCCCAGGCACCAGAGGGGAGGGAGGAAGGCCAGCAGCAGAGCACAGGCTGGTGGGCTCCAGAGGAGAAGACTTTGACATGACTGGGAGCGCTGATAGAGGTGGTGCCAGGGAAGCAGCTCTGAAGGCTGAAGGAGCTCAGGAAATCTGACAGGCCTTACAGGACAGCCTGCTCTAAGAACGGGAATGATCTCTCTGAGTACCCATGAGAAGTAGCATTTATCTTGTGAGGCTGCTCGTCTGAACTGACGGAGCTCCAGGGGAAAAAGGCAACACACAGGAGGTGGGAGCGTGTTGAGATGTAAAGGAGGAATTTAGAAACATTTTCCATTGATGTGGCGATGATGCCACAGCTGCCCTGGACTTGAAACCTGCAGGGGAGGCTGAGGGCAGCCAGATGAGCTGACACTGCTTCCCTACAGTAAAATAATCAACCAGGACCTGCTGCTGAACTTTGTAAGAGTAGAAGCAGACAGGACTGAGGTACTACTCACAGCTTCTTTGCCTCCATCTTCACCAGCAAGGTCTCCTGGGGCTTTGTTCCTGAAGGCAGAAGTCTGGAGAACACCCAGGAGTGGATGGGGCTCAAGTCAGGAGTTACTTGAGCAAACTCAGACACCATGACAGAAAAGGAAATGGGTCATTTCACCAGCTCCCTGAACACAAGTATCGCTGTGCTGTGGCACCTGAGATTCCCAGGAACACCCACCTCTTGGTCCAGAGGAGTGTGACTCCTCTTGAGCTGTCCTGGCCTGTCTCCTCACTCACGAGGTGATTTAAGCACCCACTTTTCTGACATCTTCAATCTTTATCAGGAGACTCTCCAGATCAATATGACCAGGAGACTGCTGAGACCACCTGTTCTGGAAAGGGAGGGAAGGACGAGCAGGGAAGGAAACAGAAGAAATACTGGTTTATGGCTATTTGTTATGGAAATGCTCTCTGTTTGGCTGTTCCTGAAATCTCTCTGATCACCCACACCAGACTTGAAGCCCTTTGGAAAATGATGCACGGAGGATTGCCATGAAAGGGCATTTTAGATATTAGTGAGCCCTCTGGTGCCGTAATCCTGAACTCAGCTACTGAAAGAATGAACAAAGCTCTAATGAAGTGAAAGGCAGAAGCAAACCCCAAGTTTCTGAGGGTGTTTGGGACCCCACGAAGGGCCATCACTGACACAGCTGTGAAGGAAACAACCACTCGAGGTCCCTGTCCCTGGAGGCTGGTGAAGCAAAGACTTGGACAACAAGGTGGGCATGAGGACATAGCAAAAAAGAAGATGCTAGGTTAGGGCAAATGAAAAGGGATGCACAAGATGTGGTCAGGACTGTTTGGGGGCACTTTTAAAGCAGCCCTTGACCTCATGTGAATTATTCCTCTAGTCAGAGAGATCCTGAGAGCTCTCCCTAAATTGAACACATGAAGGGGATGAAAGGACAGCCTCATTAAGGCTGGATGAGACCTCGGGAGGTTTCTTGACCAACCTCCTGCTCAAAGCAGGGTCAGACCAGATTACTCAGGGCTTTATCCAAACACATCTTGGACACTTTCTGGGGTAAAGTGGATGTGCACTCCAGGTAAACAGCTTCCAGTGCTTGACTGTCCTCAGGATTGGGAAGTTTCTCCCTTTCTATAGCACCTTTCCAAGCCCAACTATCCAGATTGTTTTTACCCATCTACTTACACACCAGTGCAGATCCTATTATCCTTCCTTGGACACAAGAATATTGTGGGGGATGATGCTGAATGCCTTGCTGACTGCCAGGTAACAGACCACCACTGCTCTCCCCACGTCCTGCAACCCTGTCCTTTCCTCACAGGAAGCAAAGAGGATGGACAGACACAACCTGCCCTGGGTAAACCCCGTCACCTTCTCTTCCAGACACCCAGAAATGGGGTCCCAGTGGACATGTTCTGGGGCACAGCCCTGAGTTCTCCTTCTCACCCATTGGCCATTTTTCAAAAGTACACACAATGTGTGAGAGCTGCCAGTGGTAAGGGAGTCCCCCCAGTCTCCATGAGCTTTCCAAGAAGGTGGAGAGTGGCCTCACTGTGACATGGTCCTGCTGTCTCAGCTCCTGGGATGCTGCCCCTCCTGTCCCATAGACTGGAAAGGATTAAGTTAGTGCCAGTGACCCCTGACTTGATCTCCATTCACTCCTGGTTGTTCTGCCTCCAGTCATAGAGTCCAGAGAGACCTTCCTGGTGAAGATGGAGGACAAGAGGACAAAGAAATTCTCAACTCTTTCCCTTATTAATTTCATCAGTGGCCACGCCGTGTCTTTATTTTTTAGTTAACTGTTCCTTGTATTGCCTTACACGTCTAGACCGAGTTTTGATCTGGACTGTTGCTGTGCTTGGAGGCTGATGTCCTTGAAGACCAGATGAACTAATTTCTGCCACCCTGCCTTGGCAGTTTATTCCATCCGTGTCACAGCTCTGTCTGCAACACTGACAGCTCCAGCTCGGCCAGTCAGGTCCCTGGCTGAGGACATTGCCTCCCATCTGGGCTGAACCACCCCAGCTGTGGCACCAGCCCAGCTCTGACCTGCCCCAAGGAAACCTGGTACCAAGTGTCCAAGAGCCCATGTGTGCAAAGGCTTCGCTTCAGAGCACAGACATGACATGGCCCAAGATTGCTGAATGTCTCTCTAGTCCTAGGAGTATAAAATCAGAATCAAATGGCTAAATTCCCTCAAATGAGGATATTCCTCCCCAAACTTAGAGAAATTAGATCGTTTCCTGTAACATTCCTTGTGTCCTGTCTAATGACGGAAGAAGAAAAGATGATTCTCATACCAATTTATTTTTAAATACGAAGAACACAATGCTGGAAGGAAGTGTCTGTGCAGAAGAGAGAAAATCTACATCACTGATTACTTGAGATTGTTTCAAAGGCTGTTTCCCTGGAGCCCCAGGGACTCCTGGAGAGAGCCGCAAGTGGCCAGAGAAAGGGACATCATGGCTGCTCCTGTGCTGCTGAGCTGGGCTGGGCTCCTGGGACAGAGGGAGCTCATGGCAAGCGGCAGCGCTGCAGAGAGACAGCTCTGCCCAGGAGCAGCTCCTCTGCAAAGCGCAGCAGGGCTGAGGGCTCTGCCTGCAGCACCGAGGGGACAGGAGCCAGGCACAGAGAGGGGAAAGGCAATGCAGGTCATAGGTTGCTGAGGGCTCATTGAGAGACAAATCTTCACAGTCCTAACACGGTAAGTCTCTGCATGTAGGACAATGCAGCTGCATTTCCTGGAGGGATCTCCTAAAGCTGGCACATGACACAGTTTGCAGGAACTGTCAGGTCTCTCTCACACTATCTCTGTTGTAGAGAAGAACACACTCCAGAGCAGAGCTTCCCTGCTGCCCTGTCAGTGGGAAAGGGCATGATGGCACCTTCTGCTGAGGGTGACTGCAGGGGGAGCACCCAGGGCTGCCCAGGGCTGTCCTGCAGAGCAGGGTCCCTGCACCCCAGGGCTGTGCCGGGGCAGGGACTCTGCCGCCTGCCAGGGTCAGCGCTCAGCCTGCCCGAGATGATCCCAACAGCACTGAGGGGAGAAGCCGTGGGGGGAAGGAGCGACCCCCGGCAGGGCAGGGTCCTTCTGCTGCTGGGTTCTCCGTGGGTCAGGGCTGCTCACAGCTCCAGCTCACTGCAGACTACTTCCAATTGGATGTTTCAAGCACAAGGTCTATAGAGTTATTACTGTAGATATAACGAGCTTTCCTGAGTCTGTCCTTTCAGTTTCCTCTTCCAAGACTGGGGGGAGGGAGGTGTAGGAAAGGATAAATGCAGAAGGTGGTCTCGAGTTTTAACAAGTCACTGAAACTCCTGAACTGCAGCTCTGAGTGATCAGCACATCTGCCAGAAGACTCGGAACATCCCTTCAGCCACTCCTCTGCCTATGGACAGCAGCAGCACCACATCTGCTGAACCCACCAGCCTGAGGCTGACCTGTCCTGTTTTCCATGCAGCAAACAGGAAGATGCCCCCAGGCAGTGCCCTGCAAACAGGGAGGATCTGTAGGGCCAGAGTGAGGGCACAGAGGGTGGGATGGTCTGTGAGTGCTGACAGGGAAAAGATATGGACAGGGAAACACCTCCCAGGAGGAAAATCTCCCTGCAGCAAGGATATGATCTGGGAAGGAGAGGAAAATGAAAACAGAAATGTTGTAGGAGGGAGAATGCGGGAAACTCTGTACAAAGCCCTCCAATGCAGATCCCTCCTGTGAGCAGCCCCTCACCTCCTCTCCCACCCAGCAAAGCCTCTGCCCTCAGGGCCGGGGGCTCCAAGGCATGAAGCAGCTCCTGTGCAGCCAGAGCTCCAGTTCCCTCTGTAGAGCACAGGGGCTGAGAGCAGCTGCCCGGCAATGCTGGTGTGTGGGAGGTGGCTGCACAGCTGGGGAAGGGTGACGCTGTCAGAGTGCCCGGCTGCCTCTGCCCTGGCCTCTCTCAGACCCACCCTCACCGCATTTTCCTTCTTGCTCCACTGCTCTGGGTCACTGCTGTTGTGATCTGGTTCTTGCTGTCAGGCTCTCTGGGGATGGGAGTTTCAGCTGCAGTCACAGCCTGATCTTGTGGGTCCTTTCCTGCAGGTGTGTCCATGGGAACACGTGTCCCAGCTTTCCTCTGACCTGTGGGGCTGTGGGCAATGCAGTCTGTGGGGCTGGGGAATGAGCCATGTGTGTCCCGGAGTAAATGCGGGGTACTGAGACCTGGGAAAGGGTTAGTCATGTTGTGGCCTGAGGTGCATCCTTCTGCTCTCAGCAGCGGCTGGTGGCTTTTCAGGGTAACATGGCAGTGTGATCAGCCTCCATCTCAGAAAGCTGCCAGCCCAGGGCAGCTGGGAGCAAGGCAGAGGGACAGAGCAGCTGCCCTCACTCTGCACTGACCCACAGGCATTGTCTTGCCTTGCAGGACTCGCTCTGTTCTCCCTGAGCACAGCAGAAATGCTGAGGGTTTATGACACCCAACCAAATCTGCAGTGACCATGGGGGGAAGTGTAAAGAAACTTGGAACTCCTAAACTTCATTCACCATCTCTGTTATTTATCACTGAGAAAGCAAGTGCTGACAGCCCTTCTATGTTAGCAAAACCAGGACAGTCCCCACCGTTCCCTGACTGCACTTCAGCAGAGCTGGGCTGACTTAGCGAGAGCCCATGGGCAGAGGCCCTGCTTTTGGTTGCACATTTGGCCAGCACCAAGCAGGGCTCCAGCCACAGTGCTGAAGAAAGTTCTCCTAGAAAAAGAAAAGGGTGTCTGTGTGTAACAGGGGAGGGTCTATGGGAGTTGGTTTGATTTTTGTCAGAGGACTTTCCCCTGGCTTCTCACTGTCTTTTTTTTTTTCTCATCACACTGCCCCACGCTTAGGAAAAGCAACTGTCCAATGGCAGCTCCATCACCCAGTTCCACCTCCTGCCATTCGCAGACACACGGGAGCTGCAGCTCTTGCACTTCTGGCTCTTCCTGGGCATCTACCTGGCTGCCCTCCTGGGCAACGGCCTCATCATCACCACCATAGCCTGTGACCAGCACCTCCACACCCCCATGTACTTCTTCCTGCTCAACCTCACCCTCCTCGACCTGGGCTCCACCTCCACCACTGTCCCCAAGTCCATGGCCAACTCTCTGTGGGACACCAGGGCCATCTCCTACACAGGATGTGTTGCACAGCTATTTTTGTTTGTCTTTTCCATTTCAACAGAGTATTTTCTTCTCACGGTCATGGCCTATGACCGCTACATTGCCATTTGCAAACCCCTGCACTACGGGACCCTCCTGGGCAGCAGAGCTTGTGTCCACATGGCAGCAGCTGCCTGGGCCACTGGGTTTCTCAATTCTCTGCTGCACACGGCCAATACATTTTTACTGCCGCTCTGCAAGGGCAATGCCCTGGACCAGTTCTTCTGTGAAATCCCCCAGATCCTCAAGCTCTCCTGCTCAGATGCCTACCTCAGGGAACTTGGGCTTCTTGCGGTTAGTATATTAGTAGTATTTGTGTGTTTTGTTTTCATCGTGGTGTCGTATGTGCAGATCTTCAGGGCCGTGCTGAGGATCCCCTCTGAGCAGGGACGGCACAAAGCCTTTTCCACGTGCCTCCCTCATCTGGCTGTGGTCTCCCTGTTTGTCATCACTGCCATATTTGCCCACCTGAAGCCCCCCTCCATCTCTTCCCCATCCTTGGATCTGGTGGTGTCTGTTCTGTACTCTTTGGTGCCTCCAGCAGTGAACCCCCTCATCTACAGCATGAGGAACCAGGAGCTCAAGGATTCCCTGTGGAAACTAATGGTGGGATGCTTTTCAAAAGAATAAACTACTCGTCATCTTCTCTTTAACACATAACAGTTTTACTGTTACTCTCTGGAGGCCCAGTCCTGTGTGTGTGTATGTGTTGGTGGTGTTTATTTTTTAATCAGTCATTATATTTTTGTCATCCCCTTTCTAATTCACTCTCTGCTTGTCCTTTTCAAACCACTGGCTGTATAAATATGGACCCATGTTCTCTGAATATTTAAACAAAATAAAGGGCTCTGCATTGACTTTTTTCTCTGAGATTCTCCCTCCAAGGCCTATTTTGAGCTGTATGGGTGGAGGGGAAAAGAGTCCAGCCTGGCAGCACTGCCAGGGAGCACCAGCACTTGGCCTTCCAGAGCTGTTCTCGTTCCACTCCCACACTCTCCTTCTCATCCCTTGTGTTGGTGCAAGGCCTGAGTGCTCTGGCAGCCTGGTCACCGTCCTGCTGTGTGTGAGTCCTGTGAGCGCAGGCAGGGACAGGCAATGGGCACTGCTGTGACAGAGCTGGCCTCAGAACAGCCTTTCCAGATGGCAAGGTGATCTCCTCAGGGCAGGGCCTGAAGGTTTAGGTCTCCTTACAAAGTTTTTCTAAAGAACATTCCCATTACAGTGACTGACAGATTGAAAAAGCAAAAAACTGTAGGCCTGCAGGTTTGGGGCATTCAGCAGAGTCCTCTCACAGCCAGGCCTCCTGCCAGAGACCTGCAGGACCAGCAGAGCAGGGTCTGGGCTCTGCCCCTGTGCACTGGACACCCCGTGGAAGCTGCCCCAGGGCAATTGTCATGGGCTGGCCCTCACAACCACCATTTCCAGCCCTGGGCTGTCACACCAGCTTGGAGAATTTGTTCCTGAATGAGCAGGTCAGCAGTCCATGTTTGCATTGTACAGAGGAGATGAGAGCATGCACATCATGTACGTGAGCAGAAATGCCATGAGCTATTCCATGGCATTCCTTGAAGGCTTCTGAGACAGACAGTGTCTCAGGGTCATCTCATGTTGGGAGTAACAGCGGATGGGAAACCACCTGAATGCAGAAGTGGGTTGTGCTTCCTTGAGCCGAGGTCCTTGTGTCCATTCCCCATGACGTGGGACATCTCAGACGACTGGAGTGCAGGGTGACACACCACAGGGCTGAGGTGCCTCCCGTCCCTTGGGAGTGGCAGCAGGTGATCAGACTGACACAGTTACTCTTGCCTCTGTGTGTAAAAGGGCCAGACTCTCTCTCTGAATATCTCTGGGTGCATAAAGAGTCCATGAGGCCAGCTGAGAGATGGGCACCTGACAGAACCCTGACATTTCTGTGTGTGACTCCAGGAACAAACCCCACTGGCCCAGTGTGATTCGTCTCAGCTGCCTTGGACAAGCTCATTGCAAGTGTTGCTCTCTGCTGTGTCACCCTTGACCTTGAATCGGAATCGTGCTCTCATGAGGACACTAGCAATCAGAAGTTCTGGGGTCCTTGGAAGAGGCAAACCTCAAAACCATCTTCATGAAGGGCAGTAACAAGAACTGGGAAGGAGATGGGACAGGTCCTCCTGCAGCCATTTCTAGCAACGTGAAGGACAAGGAAGGGATTGCTGAAAACAAATGAGCAAGGGAAAGAAAGGCATCTTGTGCACAGGGACTTTACAAGGCCTCAAACATGGTCTCCTTCTGGCCAGAGTGGTGCTGACTGGGCTGAAGAAGTGGATGCTGGGTGGGAAGTTGGCTGAACCATGAAGCCCAAATACCATCAGCGGTACAAAGTCCTCTGTGCAGCCAGTTACTAGTGTCACCTGGGAAGGTACTTCTGCCAAAGTGCCCACAGGCTCTACCCAGGCAGAGGCCTTGGAGAAGGGTCATCATGTCCATCCCACCTGAGTATATGATGGGACAGCCACAGGAACATGGTCGTGTCTGTCAGAAAAGCTGAAGGGTCAGCAGCAGTCCTGGGATTTAGGAGCTCATGGTGAGGTTCCTTCTCTCTGGGCAGCTGAAAGACCACAAGAAGCCTAACGGGCAGGACTCCCTGCTTGAAGGGTAAGTTCTGGAATGATTGAGCTTTTCTTGGCAATGGGAAAGAGCAGGAGAGAGAAAAAAGTCACAAAGTGCAACTTGGAAGATGGAGACTGGATATCAGGAGGAAGAAATGTCACTGGAAGGGCAGTGCCGTGGTGCAAGAGGTCACCCAGAGGGAGCTGGATCAGCCCATGGTTTGTGTTCCAAAGAACAGCCAGTGAGGGTGCAGACACATCAGTGAAGGAACAGAAATGCTGGGGTGAGAGCAGGTGGGGAAGCGAGATGGGTGTCTGCAGCCTGCAGGGAAAGAGGGGCAGGTGTAGGACCATGTAGAACAGCCTGTGGTGGAGATGGCAAAGGGCGCTGGCAAGGCTGGAAGGCACCAACACAATCCAGGTCTCTGTCCCCTTGGCCATGGCAGTTGTCTCTGCCACTGAGGCCTAGGAGAAGACATGTTGTCCTCATGGTGCTGGGGTCTTGTTGCCTCCTTGCAGCCCCATGGGGAAGCTGGAAGTTGTTGTACTAGTGTTGTCCTTCCCTTGGCCTTGCACACCCACATCCCATGGTCCCAGGAAGAGCCCTGAGCCGTGTGTGAAGGACAGGATCCCCCTTCCCATTGCCTGGAGGTCATGGCTTCTCCTTTCTGCTTCAGAAAGCAAACCAAGGGGTTTCTGAGCATCAGAGCCACCTGCACAGGGCCTTGGCCTACCTGTCCTCACAGCCTCCAATTATCTGCTCTAACGAGTCTCTGGGGAGGCTTTGTCAGGAACAGCCCTCAGTGGGGCCCATTAATGCTTCAAGGAACTTTGGGGTTTGCTTTTGCCTTTGGCTCCTTGAGAGCTTTGTTGAGTGTCTTCTCAGTAACTGATGTTCATGGACTCAGCCTCATATACTCCATGGGCTCATTAAAATGTTTCAAGCTCTGACAAGCCATGTCTCTTCCATCATTTTCTTCAAGTATTGAAGAATTATAGAGCTCATTAGAGAGGTTTCAGGGGGGCAGGTAAAGAGGACATTTTGAATGAGCACTAGGGAGAAGTGAGAGAAGAATTCTCCCATGGATACTGGTGCAGAGTGTCTCCTGAGGAAGTTGGACAGGTGGGAAAAGCAGTCCCTTGAGGCCAGACACGGGATGTACATCCTTACTCCTCATCTCTCCAACCTTCCTGTTTTGCTCATTGGCCCCCTGGCAGTTACATCACTTTTCTTTACATCAGATTCTCCACTCAAGTTTGCACCTGATTGTTACAGCTTCTCTCCATGAATTACTTCATGCTTTCCTTAGAGATCTGGATGTAAATAGGCACAAAGAGGCTTTTTTAATTGGCAAAAGCAAAAAAGATAATGAGAAAGAAAACACAACAGAACATAATGAACAATAAAATATACTCTGTCGTTAGTTTAAGCCACTTCCAGTGAGGTCCATCACCACAACTGAAGAGTTGCCTACAGGGAGTATGAGAGTGACAGCTGAAAGACAATTCAGCTTTACCTGCCTGAAGCTCAAAGCAGGGAAAGGTGACAGGCTCTGAATGAGCAAAGAGTGAGAGGAGGAAGAACCTCTGGGGAGCAATGGAAAGTGCAAATGTCCAGACTGGCTTCTGAAGACTTGACTGCAGACATGGTGGGTTGAATAAGGACAGGTAGAAACACCTGGATGTTCAGGGGGATTAAATACACAATATCATACGCAGAGTTCTGGAAATACAAGCACAGGGTAACTACAATATTTCTTCTCCTGCAATTCATACATATTGTTAAAATGCATATTTTGGCAGCACAGAAATTCATGGACATTTTATTTAAAATATTGAATCATTTTAGCTGATGAGTAAGTTGTGGGTTTGTATTGTTTGTTTGTTTTTTAAAAGAACTGAGAGCAGTTCTCATGTTTTCAGGCAGAGCTCCGTGGTCTGAGCATAAGCCCCCAGTGCAAACCTCCAGATGCCCCAGGGTACCTGAGGTATCTGCCTGGGACTGGCAGTTATCACACAAGACTGATAGAGCCCTGTCGCTTCCATCATGTACATCTGGTCTTCAACACTTGTACGCTTAATTAGATAAGTTTCAAGGGTGTAGTGAAGGAGGAAGGTACAGAAAGAGCACTTAGAAGAAATGACAGGAGAATTCTCCATTGATACTGATGCAGAGTGTCCCCTGAGGAGGTGTGGACAGGAAGGAGCAGCAGTCTGCCTGAGGTCCATCACTGTATGGAGAACCTGCTCCTCACCTCCCCAACCCCGCCATGTCTCTCTGTACTCTTGACTGTGCTAGTGGAAAATATTCATCCATATGACACATGTAAGGTTTAGATCCCTCCCAGACATCTCCTCATCTCCCCAGTTAGCTCAGAAAGAGACAAACACACACACACACACAAATGGGTCTGGGATGGACTATTCTTGAGCTCGAACATCACAGAATCATAGAATATCTCGAGTTAGAAGATCCCCCTAAGGATCAATGAGTCCAGCTCCCTGCTGCTCGCACGACCACGTAACATTAAACCACAAGACAAAGAGCATCGTCCAGACACTCCTTGACCTCTGACAGGCTGGGAGCCGTGACCACTTCCCTGGGGAGCCTGTTCCAGTGACCCTCCAGTGAAGAACTTTCTCCTAATGTCCAGTCTAAACGTCCCCTGATGCAGCCTCATTCCATTTCCACCTGTCCTGTTCTCACTGGTCACCCGAGACAGGACATCGGCCCCTCACCTCTGCTGCCTCTCTGAGGAAGGTGCAGACTGTGATGGGGGCTGTCCTGCTTTTCGTTAAAACAAGACTAATTCTCTTTTGGTGAATTTTCCTTTCAGCTTAAGCTCTTCTAAGTAACTGCATATTTCTGCAGTTGGATGCATGTTTTTCAAACACTGTCTGCTCCAGAGCTGACAACGGCCAATATTGACAGTTTTACTGAGCTAACAGTAGGGCTGGTATGCAGAAGAGGCCTAGGACTAGATCTTATTGCTATAGCAGCCAACATCGCTGGTGAATCTCTTATGTCCCATAAGTGAGGGGGGTGTACTGGCAGGGAGGGGTGGACAGAACGAGTGATGCCAATTGAAAACCGAGTTGTTCCATGCCATCCACGTCATGCACAGTTTAATGCTGGGAGATCACAAGGGTCTCAGGCTCTTGGTGCATGGCCGGCATCTCAAGAGGAGCCTGCCCGTTGTCCTGCCTGCAACCCTGATCCTGGTTCCAGTCCTTGCATCCCTGAATGCAGTTCCTGTGCACTGCCGAGTCCAGTCCAGGACTTCCTGATGTCTTCCCTGCAGCCTCTGCTGTGACACCAGCCCCTGTGGCAGCATTTTGGCTACTCTGGGCAATACAATATTGGTTTTGTATATTGTGCCTTATTTGTCTCGTTATTAGTATTATGAGGAAAGTTTTAATTTTTGTCTTGTTTTGTTTTATAAATCTATCCAAATTGTAAGTCTTTCTCCCTTTTCCTCCTTTTCCCTTTCCTTAGTGGGGAAGGGAGCGTGGTCAAGAGAGAACATCAGCCACACTTTATTGTTGCCACTGTGCTCGGTGCTGGTGAGGCCACAGCTTGAATCCTGTGTTCGGTTTTGGGCCCCTCATCAGAAGAAGGACATTGAGGCACTAGAGAGAGTGCAGAGGAGGCGACAAAGCTGCTGATGGGCCGGAGCACAAGTGTGATGAGGAGCGGCTGAGGGAAGTGGTGGGTTCAGCCTGGAGAACAGGAGGCTGAGGGGAGACCTGATCACTGTCTACAACTGCCTGAAAGGAGGTTGGAGCATGGAGGGTGTTGGTCTCTTCTCCTAAGGAGCAAGTGAGAGGACAAGAGGAAATGGCCTCCACTTGTGCCAGAGGAGGTTTAGACTGGAGGTCATTAGGGACATGGGTTAGTGCTAGAGTTGGGTTATGTTTGGACTCCATGAACCTGATGGTCTCTTCCAACCAAAGCGATCCTATGATTCTATGGAGAGATGATCTGAAGGCAGGCTGGCAGCAGACCCTGAGGCTGTGCCGGGGGTGGGCACATCTGGCTCCTCCCAGCAGGAGTTTGGAAAGTCCCTTCCCAGCTGTGAGCGCCAGGCCAAGGGCACGGGGCAGAAACAGCCCCCACCCCTGAGGGCCCTGGCCCCCAACTGGCCTCTGTCCCCAAACTACTCAAACTTCTGAACAGGCTCTGCCTCTACCTGAATGATCTTCAGTTTTAAGAAAATGCCAGACAAATGTGTACTTCTGGATGAGGATGGAGCAGGTTCAGGTCCAGGACCAGGGCTGCTGCAGGAGCAGGTGTCTCCAGCACAGACAGGCTGGGGGGACCTGCCGACCTCGGCACCCCTGGGCCCCACCATGGCCCAGTTCAGCAGCCCTGGGCCCGAGGGCTCAGCCCAGGGACAGCCCCACAACCAGGGTCAGAGCGGTTCCTGCTGCTGCCCCGAGGGTCACCAGCCCCAGTCAGCCCTGGGCCAGAGTGCAGGTGTCTGAGCTGGGCTGAGGTGGAAGGGGCTGGAAAACAGCTCATCAGGAGGAGGCGATGGGAGAAGGTGCCGTGTGTATGGCAGCGGGGATGAACAGACACCCTCAGTTTGGTATCTGGATCAGTGCTGGGCTTGCACATGGACTAAGCCCCAGCTCAGAGCACAAATTGCTGTTGCCAGCCCTGGGTGCCAAGTGCTGTTCCTGCTCTCTCCTCCCTCGTGCCACCCAAGCGCACGACTGCCCTGCCTGCTCCTGCCTTGGGGTTGGGGAACTCGGGGTCAAAAGGAAAGACAGACTCGTGTGGTTATGGGATCTCTGAAGTGTCCTGGGATTGCTTTGCTAATCACTCTGTAACGGTTCCTGAGCTATTAATTCGATTTTAGGCACAGGGAGGCAAATGAGCCATGAACCAACTTTCCAGTTAAGGTTTCCTTCTTAGAAAAAAACACACTTCCATTTTCTCATCGGAAACACACTGAAAGATGGACGCTGAAGCAGCATCTGCCTCTTGTGAAAACAGGGAACAACGGATGGTTCCATTGATCCTTAGTTGCTTCCTGCACAGGAAAACTGTCCATTAATTTAATCTTTGGTGTACAGGCAGGGCCTTGCTGATGTTCCTGTGGAGGCAGCAAGCATGTGGATGTCAGGCTTTCTGCAGATTTGTGACTGAGTTTTCCTGTTTTCCCTAATAAGGAAAATCTTGCTGTGGACTCCCGAAGTCTCCCATAAGCTGATGGGTTCAGAAAAGGATGGGGAGCTGCAGTTAGCTCAGGGAGGACCAGTCAGCATCACAGGCAAAGCAGACTGGTACTCAACTTGGTGAACATTAATGGAATTTATTGATAGATGAAACTGGCACCTCGCCCCTGTCTTTGGGTGGATCACCATGCACCCTGAACCGATACAGGCAGGTGTGGTCCGGGTGGCCCCAGTTGCTCAGCACTTGCAGCTGGATGTAATTCACGACCCCAGGGAGCTCGTTCTGAAACGACAAGAAGAAATGAGTCGCCTTTTCCTCTCTGGTACGTGACCACTGACAGAAGTGCCGCAGCGATGGCCTCGTTCAACAGCTTCCTTCCAGCTGCCCCGCGAGGGCTTTGGACCTGTCGTGGTCAAGATGTTCTTGTCCTGCTCTAGCTCATTGGGCCATGAGAACTAGTAAAGGAAGAAGCAGCACTCAGATGCCTCAGCAAATATACTGGAAAGTTCTCGCTTGCTTTGGGGCACAGGCTTCCACAGTCAGAAGACCCAGTGGTGGTGTCAGGAAAACAGCTCATTGCCTTCTCTAGAAAGCCAAGGAAACAGAATGGCCTCCCTGTCACTGCTCACTGCCAGCACCAACAGAATCCTCAGGAAGCCCAGTATTTCTGGTCTTTAACTGGCAGAGCAGCAGTCGTGCATCCTACGGGATGTGGCCTCTTGTGTGCACTTGGGGTCCAGACAGTCAAGCTGATTCTAGTTTCAACTGTGGCGCTTCTAAGTGCTGAAGTTTAAACCCAAAATGAAAGAGAAGAAGACTGGCAGTCCAGCCATGTGCCACCAGGAAGTTAAATCAGAAGAAAGGCCAGCGTGGCACACGTTCAAGGACAGGGCTGCCTGTAGCCCTTTGGCAGGGAAGCCTCTCCCCATCCAGCCGCATTTCTCCTCCTCTCCTACAGTTCTCCTCCCTCTTTGTCCCCATACCTTCAGCTGGAAGGTCTGACTGGGATTCAGTGGTGCCAGGAAGGTGAACTGTCCCAGGAATGTTCCTTGCTCGTCGTGTTCTTCCTTGAAGCCCTACAGAAGGACAGGGGTGGAGAAAACAAGAGCGTCTGGTGCACCATGGCAAGACTGAACTTCAGTCGATGAAGTACAGCGTTATTTCGGCTACATAGTCCAAGGACCATGAGCACAAGGAAAAGACGAGAAGCTGCAGGTGGGCAGCACGGCACACTTGCCTACTCATGAGTCCAAGCTGCCGGTCAGAAAAGGAGCAGACGCTCCCAGTGAGAGGGAGGTAACCTGAGGATCACAAATGCCACTGGCATTGGAAGCCAAGGTCTAGGACCATGCACTGTCCAGCTCCTTTTCCCTATGGCTCCTGGAGTAGCCTCTTGCCCCAGAAGCTTCCTTTCGAGTGGTCCATTGAATAAAAGAGGAATACGATGGGAAGGGAGCGACTCCAACGAGCCTGTTTCTTATGAGAGCCAGGAGGAACCTTCAGGCTACTCCACTCTCAAACCCATCTTCACCCCCTGCTTAGAAATGCTGTGCAACCCCCTGCTCCCCACTCCAGAGAAATCACTTACGTAGACAGCAAAGTCCTTTGGAGCTCCGGAGATACTTTCTCCATGGAATGCTGTCCCTGAGACATGGTCCATGCTGACTGCTCTGGGAATCACTGGCTCAGACAGCTTGATGAAGACCTGTCCTTGACTTCCTGGGAAGGGCCAGCAGCTTCCAGGATGATTTTCTGGCTGAACAAAGAAGAAGAAACTACATTGACATGGAGAAGGTTGCCCTGGCCCTCTCCCAGAGCTCTGCAGGCACCTCTGCCCTTCTCCTTCTGTGCCGTGCTGACAGTTTGCACAGCGACTGGGCAGACACAGACTGCAGGAGAAGCCTGGCCTGGTAGAAGCTCCCACCGAGAACCTGGGGCACTCTGGGACAGGAAATACTCAGCAGGGAGACACAGGAGGAGAGCAGGTCCATGCAAGAAGGAGGCAGGAGAAGAAGCTTCGAGGTGCAAAGACAGGGGGAAAGACAACTCTAGAGCAGCGTGTGTGGGTCATTCTCTGACCTCTGTTTTACTGCTTCTTGGTGCTCCTACCTCAAGAATAAGCTCAGGGGACCTCATATAATCCATCACCGGCATGGAGTACAGGAAGACTTTGGCTTTGTCATTCCGGAGGGATGGAGAAGTCCTTGAATGAATGACAGCAGCCCCTGGAAATTAAAACATGAGCAGAATCATCAGGCAGTGTTGGGAGCAATATTGCACTGTTGACTTGAAAAAGCTTCTCAGTTGTCATCCATGTCCTACAGTGGGTTCCCCTCTTTCTTACAGGAATGACCCCTCTAGAACACACAGCAGGGAGTCCTGGGGCCGTGGAAAAAGACAAGAACATGAACTAGGCTTTCTGTGCTTCCCATGGAGTCTGGCCCATTACAGGCTCTGTCAGTGGGGGCACTTGTTAGGGCACAAGGTGACCCTTGACTTCTTGCCCCTTCTCTCCTACCCCTGGGCACGTTCCAATGCCCATCTTGTCAATCTGGACAGGACGCGCTTTGGAACTGGTTTCTTTGTACAGTGTCATGGTACCTGCTGATTTTAGGGCGTAATCAGGCATCGGGACCTGCATTTCTTCCAGCTTCTCCAGGGCTTCACTGATGATCTCCTGAACCGCCTGGGAAGGAACACAAAGGAGAGCGCCTGTTGGAAGGAAAACGAAGGGGGCAAGCAGCTCCCCTGCAAGGCCAGCCAAGGTGCACGGGGACAAGGCCCATATGAGATGGAAGGAACACCCAAATTGCCTGGAAGCCTCCCAGGTTCGCTCTGCTGTGCTTGACGGGATCAGAAAGGGGGGCTGCTCACTCCAGTGCTCTGAATGCTGGAGCTGCGGGAAGGGGCTTTTCCCGTGGAGAGGCCCCAGGCCAGGCAGCACAGACAGACAAGGAAGCGTGGCCATGACAGCACTTGTTCCAGCAGCACCAGCCTGTTGGCTGTGATAGGGAATGGAGTAGGATACGTGCCGGAGGGAGGATAAAACCCCTGAGGAGATCCTTCTGCCTTGTGCCCTTACCCATCCGGTAAAGCCTGGGAGCCTTCCCTGCTTCACGCCTTCATGAAGAGCCCGCTCAGCCACATCCTTTGCGCTCCAGCGCAGATTGTAAAGCTGTTCCTGGACCTTACGGAGCTGGTCTGGCAGGGATTGGATTTCACTCAGGTCTCCTAATTCCGCTGCAGTGCTCCAGAGTGTTAAGGCGCCAAGTCGTCCCACGTGGAAAACACCTGTCAGACGCGCACCAGAGCTTAGAACTTGGTCTAAGGCTGGGTTGTGCCTGGGGCTGCCCTCTCCCCTTTCTGTGTCTCTCCCCAGTGCCATTGTTGTCTCTCCTCTTATTGTCTTTGACAGTGGCCATCACCCCCACACCCGTCCCACTGGAGCAGGGACTGGCACAGCTCTGTCGGGGGCTTTCTGCTCTCAGCTGAGCTCCTCTGGTCCCAGCGGGGGAAGCGGACCAGGGCAGGATGGAGCCCTGAGTTCATCCTAAAGCACCGTCCTCAGGTCAGAGCTCTGCAGAGACTCACCGAGAGAGAACAGGCCCAGAAGCAGCACCAGGATTGTTGCCTCCGCTGCCTTCATCTTCCTGCAGAGCAACAAGGAAGAAAAGGCTGGTGAAGCTGGTGGTTCCCGTGCAGATCAGCAGCAGACTGGAGAGCAGCAGCAGGGGCTGCAGCCCTTGAGCCTGGCGTTCCTGGCGTGTGCGTTGGCTTGGTCCTGCAGCAGCTCGAGTCACTGCTGGGGTTGTCACCAGCTGCACTAGTGGGGGATTTGTCACGGCAGCAATTGTTTTGTTAGGGACAAAGGGCTCAAGATTGACTCTGGACTAAGAGCAGGAGTTGCAACAAGAGCTGTGGCCACACTTCCCGTCTGTTGGGCTGGACAGGTATTCTTTGGAAATGGAAGGCACATGATGAACGCTGTTTCTCCTGCCCACCACCCGATGGGCACTTGTGCTGATCCTCTTTTCCACCCTCTCAAGAGAAGGTTCAGCCTGTGCCCCTACGGCAGGCTGTATCGGGGCCACTGCTTGGGACTCCCTCCATGCGATCCAAAATAGACCTGTCCCTCATTCTGCAGAGATCAAAGGCTTTCTGGGCCTTGCCCCTGTGGTCATGAAGAGGCTGAAAGGCGGCTGCTGCCTTCCACCAGCTCCAGACCGAGCTCTCAGGCTGCCCTCGTGTTCCTCTCCTGTCCACCCTCCACCCACCCCAGCTGATGAGGTTGAAAACACACCTGGGCAAAGGGGAGGAAGATTTTTTAACATACCCGTTCAGATCTTCAGCCTTTTCCGTCTGTCTCTTGGTACCTGCTGAGGTGCAGGCAACAAGCATCTGACTCGCTCACGAGTGAACCAAAAGCTCTGCGATCTCAGTTCCCTCAAGATCGAGAGTGACAAAGGCGCAGGGAGACCCCTGCTTTTATACCCTGCTGTGCCGACCTCAGCGCTGATGCTGCTTTGTGACATCAGCGGCAGTGGGTGATGTCACAATGGAAGAGGCTGCACCACGTTGGGAGACAAAGTCCAACCTGACAGCAGCGGGTTTTGCAGTCCTCTCTGCAAGGGCAGAAATCCTTTGCCATAGAAAGATTGGAAAGGTACAGGAACATGTTACTCTCAGAAAACAGACTCTGTCAACCACTCTTCCTCTTGCTTACTGAAGTTCAGATGGTGTGAGAAAAAAAAACACCACAAAAAAGCAAGATTCTTGTTCTTATTTTATGGAGCCCATTATATCAGCCACTCAACATTAAGTCCAACTCCAGTCTGAACCTCAGAATAAGAAATGCCATCTTAAAATTTCCAGGAAATGGAAGGGCTTTGAAGTGGCAAGACCAGAAAACATTCACGAAAGCAGCACCATGCAAGTCCACAGCCCTGATCACAGACCACCTGCCCCGTTACCTAAGGCAATGATGTTCTCAGCTGATTTGCAGCCACTGACATCTGGAAAACAGCTTAGCGCCGAGCACGTAGGTTGACACTGGATCTGGTAAGAAAAACATCCACAGTCAGTCTGGTTTAATTCCAGGACATCAGGACAAGTTCAGTTCACATTCACAAGGAATCACAGCAGGTCCCACCCATCCCTGCAGACCCCGACACGGCTCCTGTGCAGGGTCCCGAGGAGCAGTGAGCGCAGAACAAGAAACCTTCCTTCAAAAGAAGGTCCCCAGCCGGCTCTTTCCCCAAGCTGCACAGAGCAGCAGCTGAGAACAACCTCTGCCACAACTACACCCGGCTCTGCCGTCTGCAGGAGGAGACCAGCTCCTAAATGATCCCCAGCCCTACAGACACAGATCTTCCCCAGGGCAGTGGTCAGCAAATACCAGAGCACAGCGACACCTGGTCATTCAGTTGGAGCTGCTGGGGAGAAGGACAGAGGACTAGAAAGAGACAAATCAGACAAGAGAGAAGATAGAGGAGCCCAGAGAGAAAGAAACACACCGGGAAAAGGCTGGAGACATGGAGAGATCAGGACAAATAGGGACGAGGAGCCGTGACAAGAGAGGGAGGAAGAAAAGGAGGGTGGAGGAGCAGGACAGAGGGACAAGGGGATGGGAAGGAGAAGAAGGAAAGTTGGGTAGAGAAAGACAGGGACAGGGAGGGGGATGTACAGATGGAGAAAAGGAAGGAGAGAGAGCAGAACAAAGGGACTGAGAAAGAAAGGGAAGGTCAGATGGGGATGAAGAGACTGACAAAGGGAGAAAACCCACAGTGAGCTGGAGGAAGAGGAAAGGAGGGCTGAGAAGCAGCAAAGAGGAAGAGACAAAAAATAAAAGGCAGAGCCAGCTGGACAGGGGTCGATTGCCAGAAGCAATGGGACAGGCAGCGGGGCAAGAATAGAGACAGAAAAGATGGGGACAGGCAGCAGGACAGAGGGACAGTGAGAGGATAAAAGGGGCAGGGAACAGGATATACATGGAGAAACAATCAGCAGGAACAGGGAGAAAGACAGAAGAGAAAAAAAGAGATGAAGAGGGACATGGGAGAGGAAGAGAAAGTAAGAAGGAAAGGGAGCAGGACAAGGATGTTCAGAGAAACACAAGGACAGGGAGCAGGACAGGGCAACACAGACAGATAAAAAAGGGCCAGGGACGCAGCACGAAGGGAAAGACAAAAAGAAGAGACAGGCAGCAGGGCACAGATAGAGGTAAAAAGGCCTGGGCTGGGCAGCAGGGCAGAGATGGAGACCAAAAAGCAGCTTTGGGCTGCAGGACAGAGATGGAGTGAGAAATGAAAGTGACAGGGAGCAGGAGAGAGTGACAGAGAGAGTGGAAAAACTACAGAGGGAGCAGGACAGCAAAACAGAGCGGGGGACAGACAGGGAGAAGGGCAGAGAAACAGAGAGGGAATGAGAGGGGCAGGGAGCAGGACAGAGAGCTGGAGCAGGAAGGGAAAATGAGATGGGCAGCAGAACAAAGGGAAGGAGAGACAAAGACAGGGGCAGGGAGCAGGACAAAGGGGTGGAAGGAGAAAAAGTAGTAATGGTTCAGGACTGAGATGAAAAAACAAATGAAAAATACACCGGGACTGGGATGGAGTGACAGAGAAAGGGCAAAGGAACAGGGGGCGGGACAGCACTGAAGGAATAAACAACTGTGGTGGGCAGTGGGACAGAGAGATGGAGAGAGGAAAAACAGAGCAAGAGAGAGAGGAAAGAAGGGGCAGCAGCTGGACAGGGGGATACGGTGAGAAAAGATGGGACCGGGAACAGAACAGAAAGGAAAGAAAAAAAAGGACAAAAAGACAGCAAGAGGGGAAAATGCACAATCAAGCAATCAGGTCAAGAAGCCGACACCGGGGGGGCAGCAGCTGGGGAGAAACCGGGGACACCAGAGACCCTGATGAAGACTCTCGAGTACCAAGGATGGACTTCAGCAAAGTTATGGCGGGGTTATGGAAATAATTTATGTTTGATGCATTAACTAAGCAGGAGAAACAAATGAATATGCAATAGGTGTATGTAAGAAATACCAAGAAGTGCGAATCACACACACGCTCGATCAGAGCAGCAATCTTGCGAGTGTCCGGCGCTGTAACAAAAGTGCTGCTTTTACCACTTTCCAAACCGTGTTAAAGAACCTTTTTGCCGACTTTTCGGTACCATTTCCCCCCGCCCAGGAGAACAAGGCCAGAGCAGCCCACGCACACCTGAGCCAGATGCAGCAACAACATCCCCAGGGCCCCAGTTGCAGGAAAAAGGGCCCCAGGGCTGGGCCGGGGGCTGCTCAGCCTTGGGGCAGCTCCACGGGCGCCACGGCAAAGCTCAGCCTGGCCGCCCGCAGAGCCGCCGCGTCCTCAGCCTGGGCTGCGCCGCCATTGGGCGGGAGGGCTGTCAGTCTCCTCCCCTGAGGTGATCCTGGATCTGATTGGCTGCCTTAGAGGTCACTCCCCCCACAGTGCCCGCCCTGCCTGAGGTAATGTTTCCTGTGATTGGCCGGCTGGGATTTCTCGTTTCCCCCACTACCAAGTGATGGGTCAGACCACTTGTCAATCATCCATGTGCTGCACTCCCGCCAGCTGTGATTGGTGCAGCCAGCACGGCCCGCCCCTGAACGCTACCCAGCTCGGTCAGCTCTCACCACCTTTCCTGCAGGCCTCAAAGCTGGATTGGCTGGTTACCTATCAATCACATGACTTGCCCCGCCTCCTCAAATGCCATTGGCTGTCCTGGGTCCCCTGACTCCCCATAGACTTCCGGTCGGTTGTTGCCAGGCAACGAGCTCCACCTAAACATGAAACTGTGGGCCCTGATCAGAGGCCGTGGGTGATAAAAGACACGTTGGGACCCCGAACATGAGGATTTGGGCCCCAAGAAGGAGGCTCTGGGCACTCAAAAGGACGGGCAGATGCTGCAGGTGGCGCCTTGGGCCCTGAACACGAGGGGACCCTCTTGGTTCCCACCCGAGCTGGGTTTGGTGCCCGTGACCCCACGGAACAGACACCTGTGCTGTCCGGAGTGGCCACGGAACAGACGGAGCCCAAAGCCACGGACTCCATGAGCTCAACGGGGAGTTGTGACATTTTATGGACGTTTCACAGGGCGGCCCGTGGGCTGAGGGCAACTGTGTGTGTGTGACATCAAAGGGTGGGCAGGGGAGCGGTGGTTGGTGAGGACGTATTGGATCGTGTGGGACCTGAGCCTGACGCCCACGGGGTGGAACAAGGGCTGGAGAAAGGACCGTCGTGTTGAACCCCAGCCGGTAACTGAGCCCACGCAGCCGCTCGCTCCCTCCCCGCAGCGGGACGGTGGAGAGAACCGGAAGGGTAACAGTGAGAACACTTGTGGGTTGAGTTAAAAACAGTTTAATAATTGGAATTTAAAAAAATAGACCAAAGATTTAAAAATGACATTTAAAAAATTGAAATTAAAATATGCAGTAATAAAAATTATACCTATGATAATGAAAAAGAAAATACCAAAGAGAAGGCATCATAGAATCATAAATTGTCCTGAGTTGGAAGAGACACACAAGGATCACCGGTTCCAACTCCTGTCCCTGCCCAGGACACCCCACAGTTCACACCGTGTGTCTGAGGACGTTGTCCAGTCTCTTCTTGAACACTGTCAGGTTGGGGCCGTGACACCTCCCTGGGGAGCCTGTTCCAGTGTCCAGCACCTCTGGGTGAAGAACCTTTTCCTCATGTCCAACTGACCCTCCCCTGGCACATCCTCCTGACATTCCCTCGGGTTCTGTCACTGGTCACTAAGGAGAAGAGTTCGGTTCCTGCCCCTCCAGCTCCTCTTGTGAGGAAGATGTAGACCGCCAAGAGATCTCAGTCTCCTCCAGGCTGAACAAACCCAGTGACTTCAGCTGCTCCTCATATGCCGTCCCCTCCAAACCCTTCCCTGACTTCGTAGCCTCTTCTGGACACTCTCCAGCAGCTTTATCTCCTGTTTATCCTGTGTCCCCAGCCCTGCACACAGTGAATGCTCCAGGTGAGGCCGCCCCAGCGCAGAGCAGAGCGGGACAATCCCCTCCCTGCCCCGCTGGCCGTGCTGTGCTGGATGCACCAGGACACGGGTCCCTCTTGGCTCCAGGGACACTGGTGGCTCATGTTCAACTTGCCATTGACCAGAACCCCCAGATCCCTCACCGCAGAGCTGCTCTCCAGCATCTCGTCCCCCAGTCTGTCTTTAGAGCCAGGGTTGCCGTGTCCCAGGTGCAAAATGGTACCCCCAGAATATCTCACAGCATTTGTGCTTACTTGGGCTCATCTCGCCTCATGTACATGACATTCATTCTCACATCTCATTTGTACAATGCAAACATGGACTTCTGACACACTCATTCAGTGTCTTTCCATGGAGGGAGAAAGAACCTCTCTGAGCTGGGGTGAGAGGCCAGTGCTGGAGATGGAGGTTGTGAGGGATTGGTCCTTGATGATTGGGGCAGATTGCATTGGGGGTCCAGTGCACATGGCACAGCCCAGACCCTGCTCTGCTGGTCCTGCAGGTCTCTGGCAGGAGGCCTGGCTGTGAGAGGACACTGCTGTGTGCCCAGCCCTGCACACACGCACGGTTTAGCTGTGCCCTGGTGTTTTAATTTCCAGGCAAGTTTCTCAGAAGGTTCTTGAGAAAAAGTTTGAATGAAGACCTAAGCCTTTCACCTTTCTCGTGGAAAGGCTGTTCTGAGGCCAGCTCTGTCACAGCAGTGCCCATTGCCTGTCCCTGCCTGCGCTCACAGGACTCACACACAGCAGGACGGTGACCAGGCTGCCAGAGCACTCAGGCCTTGCACCAACACAAGGGATGAGAAGGAGAGTGTGGGAGTGGAACGAGAACAGCTCTGGAAGGCCAAGTGCTGGTGCTCCCTGGCAGGGCTGCCAGGCTGGACTCTTTTCCCCTCCACCCATGCACAGGAACTGTCCCTGCAGCTCCCAACACAACTTGGTGAAAGGATCTCAGTAAAAACTAGAGTCTGTGAGGCCTTTTAATTTGTTTAAACACAGATACAGCAAAGCTGCTCATTTACACAGCCCCTCAGTAAACAAAGAAGACAGTGAATTGGAAAGGGGATAACAATATTATCAAGTGAAAAACCACAAGCGGCAACATAAAATACAGAAAACGGGCTGGGCTTGCAACAATTTACACTGTAACTGTTATGCAGAAGATGATGGGCAGTTTACTGCTTCAGAAAATAATCCAGTCATCAGTTTCCTCAGAGCACCCTTGAGCTCCTGGTTCCTCATGCTGTAGATGAGGGGGTTCACTGCTGGAGGCACCAAAGAGTACAGAACAGACACCACCAGATCCAGGGATGGGGAAGAGATGGAGGGGGGCTTCAGGTAGGCAAATGCACCAGTGCTGACAAACAGGGAGACCACGGCCAGGTGAGGGAGGCACGTGGAAAAGGCTTTGTGCCGTCCCTGCTCAGAGGGGATCCTCAGCACGGCCCTGAAGACCTGCACATAGGACAGCACAATGAAAACAAAACACACAAATACTACTAATATACCAAGTGCAAGAAGCCCAGCTTCCCTGATGTAGGCATCTGAGCAGGAGAGCTTGAGGATCTGGGGGATTTCACAGAAGAACTGGTCCAGGGCATTGCCCTTGCACAGTGGCAGTGAAAATGTATTGGCCGTGTGCAGCAGAGCACTGAGAAACCCAGTGGCCCAGGCAGCTGCTGCCATGTGGACACAAGCTCTGCTGCCCAGGAGGGTCCCATAGTGCAGGGGTTTGCAGATGGCAACGTAGCGGTCGTAGGACATGATTGTGAGAAGAAAATACTCTGTTGAAATGGAAAAGACAAACAAGAATAGCTTTGCAACACATCCTGTGTAGGAGATGGCCCTGGTGTCCCACAGAGAGTTGGCCATGGACTTGGGGACAGTGGTGGAGGTGGAGCCCAGGTCGAGGAGGGCGAGGTTGAGCAGGAAGAAGTACATGGGGGTGTGCAGGTGCTGGTCACAGGCTATGGTGGTGATGATGAGGCCGTTGCCCAGGAGGGCAGCCAGGTAGATGCCCAGGAAGAGCCAGAAGTGCAAAAGCTGCAGCTCCCGTGTGTCTGAGAACGCCAGGAGGAGGAACTGGGTGATGGAGCTGCTGTTGGACATTTGCTGGCTCTGGGCATGGACACTGTCAGAGGAGGGAATGAAAGTAACACGTTAGGGGAGACTTCTCTGAGCAAAATCAAAGCCATTTCTCACACACCCTCCCCTGCTCCACACCCCCTTGTCCTTTTCCAGACCTTCCTTCAGCTCCGTGGCTGAGCCCTGGGTGGTGCTGGCTGGAGGTGCCGTGAGGAGCAGGGCCTGTGCCCGCTGGCTGCCCAGGAGTCAGCCCTGCTCTGCAGCAGGGGGTCATGGCAACGGGGGCAGGGGCCAGTCCTGGGGTTCAAAGTTGTCATCTGAAACTGCTGCTGGTGAAGAAGGGCCTTTCAGCATGTGCTCTATCACCGAGAATGAAACAGGACGGTAAAATGAATTTTGAAATGTTTGGGTTTTTACAGCTTCACTGAGTTACAGAGTGTTAGACATTGGAACAGACGTTGAAAGATCATCTAGTCCAATCCTGAAATTCCCCTGGAGAGTGTTCTTGGGTGTCATAAACCCTCAGCATTTCTGCTGCGCTCAGGGAGAACAGAGCGAGTCCTGCAAGGCAAGAGAATGCCTGTGTGTCAGTGCAGAGTGAGGGCAGCTGCTCTGTCCCTCTGTCTTGCTTCAGCTGCCCTGGGCTGGCACCTTGCTGAGATGAAGGCTGATCACACTCCCATGTTACCCTGAAAAGCCACCAGGCACTGCTGAGAGCAGAAGGATGCACCTCAGGCCACAACATGACTAACCCTTTCCCAAGGTCTTAGTACCCCACATTTACTCCAGAACACACATGGCTCCTTCCCCAGCCCCACAGACTGCATTGCCCACACCCCACAGGGCAGAGGAAAGCTGGGACACATGTTCCCATGGACACAGCTGCAGGAAAGGACCCACAAGATCAGGCTGTGACTGCAGCTGAAACGCCCATCCCCAGAGAGCCTGACAGCAAGAACCAGGTCACAACAGCAGTGACCCAGAGCAGTGGAGCAAGAAGGAAAATGCGGTGAGGGTGGGTGTGAGAGAGGCCAGGGCAGAGGCAGCCGGGCACTCAGACAGCGTCACCCTTCCCCAGCTGTGCAGCCACCTCCCACACACCAGCATTGCCGGGCAGCTGCTCTCAGCCCCTGTGCTCTGCAGAGGGAACTGGAGCTCTGGCTGCACAGGAGCTGCTTCATGCCTTGGAGCCCCCGGCCCTGAGGGCAGAGGCTTTGCTGGGTGGGAGAGGAGGTGAGGGGGCTGCTCACAGGAGGGATCTGCACTGTGGGGGATCACAGGGAGTTTTCCGTGTTTTGCCTCCTATAACAATTCCGGGTTTAGTTTCCTCTAATTTCTGATCATTTCCCTGCTGCCTGGAGATTCTCCCCCTGGGAGGTCTTGCCATGTGTCATGTCTTTTCCCTGTCAGTGCTCACATACTCCATCCCACCCTCTGTGCCCTCACCCTGGCTCTGCAGATCCCCTGCCTGTTCAAAGGGCACTGCCTGGGGGCATCTTCCTGTTTGCAGCTTGGAAAACAAGACAAATCAGACTAAAGCTGAGGAGTCCAGCAAAGGTGATGCAGGTGCTGTCCACAGCCAGAGGAGTGGGGAAGGGATGTTATGAGCCTTCTGGCAGATGTACTCATTGCTCAAAGTTGCCATTCAGGACTCTCACTGACTTCTTTAAGAATGAGGGCTCATTTTCATTTTATCCTTTTCTGCTCCTCTCAAACCTTGGGATAGGAAACTGAA
Organism: Caloenas nicobarica; assembly: GCF_036013445.1. NCBI lineage: Eukaryota > Metazoa > Chordata > Aves > Columbiformes > Columbidae > Caloenas > Caloenas nicobarica. The sequence continues at coordinate 1,006,987 of NC_088274.1, forward strand.
AAGACAGGCCCAGAAAAGCTTCTTATGTGTCTGGTAATCCTTGCATTGATCTTCTCCTTGAGGCATCTACTTGGAAAAAGTCCTGGGGGTGATCTGGAGCTGTGAGCAGCCCTGAATCACACAACTCCCTCTCCACAGCACAAGCTCCCTTCCTGCCCTCATAGGGGTCACTCCTTCCTCCCACAGCACCATGGGGATCTCCCTGGGCAGGCTGAGCACTGACCCTGGCAGGCGGCAGAGTCCCTGCCCCGGCACAGCCCTGGGGTGAAGGGACCCTGCTGTGCAGGACAGCCCTGGGCACCCCTGGGTTCTCACCTGACTTAACAGCTGTTCAACATTGCTTGAACAAGAGGCCCCTCCTTACAGATCCCACAAATTGGGCCTATGCTAACTTTAGGAGAGGTCTCCAGGAGCTACAGCTGCATTGCCCTGCACCCAGAGACTTACCATGGCAAGGGCTGCAAAGATTTCTCCTCCAGTGAGCTCTCAGTCATCCTCCCAGTCCTGACCACCTTTAATCTCTCTCTGCCTTGCCCGTCTCCCTGAGATCCCCAGGCAGAGCCCTCAGCCCTGCTGTGCTTTGCAGAGGAGCTGCTCCTGGGCAGAGCTGTCTCTCTGCAGCGCTGCCGCTTGCCATGAGCTCCCTCTGTCCCAGGAGCCCAGCCCAGCTCAGCAGCACAGGAGCAGTCCAAGGCGCTTTAATGACCCCTCTGGTGGCTTTGGCGCTGAGTCCATGAACCTCAGACACAGAGAGGAAGTTGAAGAAACCTCTCAAGAAGTCAAAGTCTCATTCAAACTCCAAAGTTTCTTATAATGTTAATGGGTTCCACTGAGGAACACTACTGAGGAACTGACCCCAGCGTCTGGTTAGAGAAGGAAACTGGAGGCGGAGACGACAGGTCAGGAAAAACAAGGTGAAGGTCTCTCTGATGATCAGGAAACCTGGATGTGTTTCATTAACCAAAGGGCCAAGCCCTGACCCGCATCCCCTGCAACATCACATCCTGTCCCTCCCACGTTGCCCAGGGCTCTTCCTGGGACTCTGCGATGTGGGGCAAGGCCAAGGGCAGGATTATGGTCCAACACCTCCCAGGTTCCTGGCTGGGGACAAGGAGGCCATGAGGCCCCTGTGCTGTAAGGACAAGGTGTCTCCTCACAGGCATCAGTGGTGGAGACAACAGCCAAAGCTAAGGGGAGAAGGAGCTCATGTCTGGTGGGGGCTTTCAGCCTCTTTACATCCCTTGATCATCTCCACGACAGCCTGTGCTATGCTGTGGCATCACCTGCACCTCTTTCCCTGCAGGCTGGAGACATCCCCCCTGCTGCCCCACCTTGCTCTTGTCTGAGCATCTTCCTTCCTTTGCTGGTATCTCTCCATCCTCCCCAGCTGTTCCTTGAAGCACAAAGCCTTGGGCTGATGCAGACTGCCTCTGGGTGACCTGCTCCACCACAGCACTGCCCTTCCAGTCACATACCTTTCTCTGCATGTCCAGCTGGAACCACCAAAGCTAAACTTTGTGGCATTATTTCTTTCTCAAGCTCTTTCCCACTATGAAGAAAACCTCCACCATCTCTGAAACCACCCTTCAAGCACTCTCAGGCTATTCCTACACTGCTGCAGCCTCCCCAGCGCTGCTGGGCCAAAGCAGCCCAGGTCCCTCAGCATCCCACACCATGTGCACAAGGTCCTGAACCCTGCCTTGGCAGAGCCCTACACTCTCCAGTTCCTCCCTAGCTCTCCAAACTGGGAAGCCGCACACTGGCACACACCCGTGTGCGTGGGGTCACACCAGTGCTGAACCGAATGGGATGAGAACTCCAGGTGTCTGGGTCCCCACGCTCCTCCTAATGCAGCCCCGTGTGCAGCTGCCTTGTTCATGGTGAGCGTGCAGCACGGGCTTGTGTGGCGGCCCTTGTAGTGCCCAGGCCCTTCTCCTCAGGGTCCCTGCTCAGCGTGTCAGGTCCTGGTCTGTCCTGATGGATGGGCTTATTCTCCTGCCCCCATAAAGCTTTTTCAGAGCTTTGTGATGGCGGAATCCCAGATTTTCTCAAGGTCTGGACCCTCCTTGGAGTGAAGCTCCATTTGTGGTCATCTCTTGATGTTTACATGCAGATGGCTTATCCTGATGAGGGTGTCTCTCCAAAGATAACAGCATGAGGAGTTTCAGGGCACTACAAACAGCCCCTCCTGGAGAAACTGGGGGGTCTTGGAGGTCTGGTGCTCATAATGCCAGAGGTCTGGACTCCAAGGGGAAGTTGCCCTTTATGTGAGGGAGCAGCAGGAATGTGTGGAGTTCTGCCTAGGGACAGAGAATATCAGCTGAGAGCTGAGGAGTGAGCATGAGAGGGCAGAACAACATGAGTAAAGTTGTAGTGGGTGGACATCAGCTACAGACTCACTGATGAGGAAGAGGAATTAGATGAGGCCTCCTTCAGACACATGAAAGAAGCCTCATGTTTGCAGGGCCGTTTCCTCACAGCAGACCTAAGATATCTCAATATCTGCAAGGTACCAGCCATGCAGAAGGGGTTTGGAACTCATTGACAACATCTTCCTGACACGGGTGACTGAGGAGTCAGTGATGTGAGGTGCCCTGTGGGACTTCCCACCTACAAACCAGAAATCACAGAATCACAGAATGTTAGGGATTGAAGGGACCTCGAAAGATCATCTAGTCCAATCCCCCTGCCAGAGCAGGAACACCTAGGTGAGGTTACACAGGAAGGCGTCCAGGCGGGTTTTGAATGTCTCCAGAGAAGGAGAACCCACAGCCTCCCTGGGCAGCCTGTTCCAGTGTTCCGTCACCCTCACTGAGAAGAAGTTTCTTCTCAAATTTAAGTGGAACCTCTTGTGTTCCAGCTTGAACCCATTACCCCTTGTCTTACTGTTGGTCGTCACTGAGAAGAGCCTGGCTCCATCCTCGTGACACCCACCCTTTATATATTTATAAACATTGATGAGGTCACCCCTCAGTCTCCTCTTCTCCAAGCTAAAGAGACCCAGCTCCCTCAGCCTTTCCTCATAAGGGAGACGCTCCACTCCCTTAATCATCTTTGTGGCCCTGCGCTGGACTCTCTCCAGCAGTTCCCTGTCCTTCTTGAACTGAGGGGCCCAGAACTGCACACAATATTCCAGATGAGGTCTCACCAGGGCAGAGTAGAGGGGAAGGAGAATCTCTCTCGACCTACTAACCACCCCCCTTCTAATACACCCCAGGATGCCATTGGCCTTCTTGGCCACAAGGGCACAGTGCTGGCTCATGGTCATCCTGCTGTCCACCAGGACCCCCAGGTCCCTTTCCCCTACACTGCTCTCTAATAGGTCATTCCCCAACCTGTACTGGAACCTGGGGTTGTTCCTGCCCAGATGCAAGACTCTACATTTTCCCTTGTTATATTTCATTAAATTTTTCCCCGCCCAACTCTCTAGCCTATCCAGATCTCACTGGATGGCAACACAGCCCTCTGCCGTGTCAGCCACTCCTCCCAGCTTGGTGTCATCAGCAAACTTGCTGATAGTACACTCAATTCCCTCATCCAAGTCATTGATGAATATATTGAATAGTATTGGTCCCAGAACTGACCCTTGAGGCACTCCAGTAGATACTGGCCTCCAACCAGACTCTGCCACATTGATCACGACTCTCTGGCTTCTCTCCTTCAGCCAGTTTGCAGTCCACCTCACTACCTGATCATCCAGTCCACACTTCCTCAGTTTTGCCGTGAGGATGCTGTGGGAGACGGTGTCAAATGCTTTGCTGAAGTCAAGGTAGACCACATCTACTGCTCTGCCATCGTCAATCCACCTTGTTACGTCTTGATAAAAGGGTAAGAGGTTGGTCAAACACGACTTGCCCTTGGTAAAGCCATGTTGACTGTCCCTGATGGCCCTCTTATCCTTGATAAGAGTTATCCAGAAAGAGTTGGTCAGGGATGTAGCAGTCAGGGATGAGAAAGGAGAGCTGAGGCTCCTGGAAGATGATAGCAAGGCAAAGAGCAGGATTTCAGGAGAGCAGGCTTTGGCCTGCTGAGGGACTTACTTGGGTCCTACGGGATATGACCTTGGTGTCTGCAGTGTTTTTTCTCTCATGTTTCCTCTCTCCTCTCTCCCACCTGCTGTTGTGCAGTGTTTTTTGCCCTTTCTCAAATACAATATCACAGAGGTGCTGTCAGCATCACTGAGTGGCTCAGATTTGTCAAGGAGTGGGTCCATCTTGGAGCCAGCTGAAATCGGCTCTGTCTGACGTTGGTCAAACCCCTGTTGTCTTCTCAGAGAGGTGACAACTGTAGCACAGCCACACTCAGCCCAGTTCCAAGACTTGGCCATGTAAACCCAAGACAGGGTGACAACGTGTTGGATTTTACAAACTCCTTGACCATGAAGAAGAAAGGGAAAAGATGTTCTATCAGCAACCGGAGGAAGTCTCCAGTCAATGAGCAGGTTCCTATGGGGAACTGTAATTGCCCTGGCATTCACTGGCCAGGCAAAGCGGCAGGTGCCAACAGTCCAGAGGATCTTGGGCCAAGTTCTTAACATGGCTGCCTGGTGGGTCAACAAGGGTGATGCTCACCTGGATCTGGAATTGGCAAACAAGGCAGAGCTGGTCGAGGATGTGAACATCAGTGTCCACCTTGGCTGGTGTGACTAGAAACAGTGGGGTCCCAGGCACCAGAGGGGAGGGAGGAAGGCCAGCAGCAGAGCACAGGCTGGTGGGCTCCAGAGGAGAAGACTTTGACATGACTGGGGGCGCTGATAGAGGTGGTGCCAGGGAAGCAGCTCTGAAGGCTGAAGGAGCTCAGGAAATCTGACAGGCCTTACAGGACAGCCTGCTCTAAGAACGGGAATGATCTCTCTGAGCACCTAAAAGAAGTAGCATTTATCTTGTGAGGCTGCTCGTCTGAAATGACGGAGCTCCAGGGGAAAAAGGCAACACACAGAATGTGGGAGCGTGTCAAGCTGTAAAGCAGGAATTTAGAAACATTTTCCATTGATGTGGCGATGATGCCACAGCTGCCCTGGACTTGAAACCTGTAGGGGAGGATGAGTGCAGCCAGATGAGCTGACACTGCTTCCTTACAGTAAAATAATCAACCAGGGTAACATGGACCTGCTGCTGGACTTTGTAAGAGTAGAAGCAGACAGGACTGAGGTACTTCACAGCTTCTTTGCCTCCATCTTCACCAGCAAGGTCTCCTG